>NC_140964.1:51441962-51459462 GCF_056783735.1 Eptatretus burgeri
GTCAAGGTAAGTTGGGCTGCCGAGGCAGTTTCATTGGCATCAGGTATCGAGTGCAGTGATTAAATTCTCAATAGAGTGGGACGAATCAAATAGAACAAACTGAAGAAATGTTCCTCAAACACAACCGAGTGTGAAGTCAGATGGTGTAGTGATGGTAGAGAATAATAATGTTTTTTAAAGAACAGGAAAATAGGTCAGCCAAACTAAGTTAACGTGTCCACGCAACAAACAGGCAAACAAGATGACACCATGAGCAGATTATCCAGCATCAAGAATACATCGGTGGATTCCAAGCATAATCCAAGCAACAAAGTTTTTGTTCAATAAGCAGTCACCGTTTGATCGATTCCTTGGTGGGTGAACAATTGTGAAGATGAGCATAAAAGCATTGCCAGAAGAACACAGTTATGTGCAAGCACAATGGTGGTGGATCGTTCCACACCAACTGATCCAGAAAACGGGCATTTTGTTGCCAGACCCTCTCTGATGTTGCTATAAAAAAATTCACCTGGGGTAAGCAGAGTGAAAAAAAAAAAGAGGTGGTTATTCTATTTCTTTCTTCGTCAACCTGTTACCTGAAGAAAGGTGAACTATTTGCTTTGACGAGAAAACTCTTTGCTTTGCTTTCACCCTGTGCTCAAATTGGATGTTACCATTGTGTGCAGCACCTTGTTTGATTCATAATGAATAGAGCTTTCGCGAGAAAAAAAAAAGACATGATTAGGAGACTCGAATTCACTTTTGGCAAGTTTCCAGACAAGGGGTAAGTGATGAGTTTTATTTGAACTTCAGCTCAATCCTTTACCCTATAGGGTAAGCGGGTCCTATAATGTTAGTATTGCAGTAAGAGAACCTTAGGGACCAGCATTCTAAAATTTGGTAAAACACTTGGTTTTTGGTAAAAACAAATTTGGTAAAACACAAGTCTCCCCAATGGTCATTGAAGCCCTCTGAGATTTAGATTTGAATTTCCATTTTTACCAAGTTTAAGCCAACATAACTCACATAGGAGGAGGGGTGGGGGCAAGGGGTTTCACTTTAGGTTGACCTATGTGGTTTCTTATTATTATTCGTGTGCAGCTTGTGGCTGCTGGTTGCATCAGTGGTTGAGAGGGCAGCTGTGCCGCTGATGCAATGCCCCTATTACCAGTACACTGGTACTCATTTTGCTGACCTCAGAGGGATTACAGGCCGAGCCAACCCCACCTGGTGTTAATTGAATGGCCGGCAGGGGCTCAAACTCAGGACCCTAAGATCCCAAGCCAGCCACCCTAACCGCTAAGGCAACACCATGCTTTATGTGGTGTTAAAATACCACATAGTCTGAAGTGAACTCACATTTTTCTTAAATTCTGCATTGTCTGGGGTTTGATCTAAAATAGAATAAAATACACACACACACACACACACACACACACACACACACACACACACACACACACACACACACACACACACACACACACACACACACACACACACACACACACACACACACACACGCCGTATGTTTCACACATTGGAAACAATAACGAACCGTGTTTCGTATGTCGGTACATAACAGATAGCAGCAGTTGCAGCATGACATCCCATTGCCCCCATTGCCTTAGGTCGCTCACCTGCAGTGAGCACAACAAGGCTGCACTTATTTCCAGATATTTTCACTTACAGATGCTTTCCAACGGTTCGGTGATTTTTCCCGGTGTATCGACTTTAATGTCCGTCGGCACGCAAAATTTCATCTTTCTCCGTCACCCGGAAGGTCCCGAACATTAATCCAGACCAGTCAGTCAGTGAGTGGTTGGAATGAGCTTTATATGGTTGCGGTTCTGTGAAGCCAGCACTCCATCCAGGCAATGGTAGACAACATATAGCGGTCCCGAGACAGTTATTTCATTAGTATCCGATTTAGATAGCCCTTCCCTTATGTCTAGTGGGTTGATGGGACAAAATGTGTTGTGAGGGCTTTTAGACAGGTCTTTATTCTTTTATCCATTTTATTTTACTTCACACATGACCCTCCCTTCATGCAAGCATACATGCCATAACAACAGGATAGCTCATTAGCATATGCCACCAAAACCCATTCAAAGCTCATGCCATTCTCTTGATCCAAAGATCAAATCTCTTGATTCAAAGCTCATGCCAATGACACATCACCGCAGACCTTCGCCTTACTCGGACCCCATGCAGCATCTGATACACTATCACAACACCTTCATAATAATCCTCATATCATCAGACCACAGCTCAAGCTCGCTTGCACTCACCATTATTGACGCCAAAGTCTCAACCACTACCGCAATCACCATCACAAACTTGCCGCACAACAATCACTACACTACACCACCACTACCATCACTCAACCACCATCACCACCGATGACCACCACCTCCCTCTGAACCTCCAGGAGACAAGAGAGCAGCCCATACCCTTATAGATAATTGGGGCTGGACGTTCTGACATCCAGCTTGGGGCACAAATGTGCGCTGGATGCAGTTCAACGTCGTAGGGATAGCCCAAGCATTCCGCTCAACTGCGGCCTGTTTTGTGTCCAATGCATGTTCGGGTGCGGGGAAACACCCAGCGCTCCGCCTGTTTGGCTCAAGTGCCGCTCCTGCTGGCAAAGCATAAAAGAAAGCTCTGATCTGGCCCACCCTCTTTGCCCATCCTTCTCTCATCTGGCCCGCCTGTTCTTTTCTGATCTGGCCTACCTGCTATTCTCTGATCTGGCCCGTCCTTTGTTCTTGGAGTCCACGGAGCGGAATGCTGGACGAGCTAGAAAGCCAGACACCAGACCAAGCACCGCCTCAGCCCATAAATATTCCACGTACAGGCCTCTTTACACTCATGTGAACTCAATCTTCTCACACGTTCATTGCTCAATTTCCAACCCATCCATCCATCCATTAGGACCACACTCTGTACAGAGCGGTTGGTGCTGCCAAAGCAGTCTCCTGGGCAATTGGGCACAATCTTGGATGGGTCACCACTCCGACAGTATACCAGCAAGCTCGCACTCATTTTGCCGACCTTGGAAGGATGACAGGCAGAGTCAACCCCACCTGGTATTAATTCAACAGGTGAGTGGGATTTGAACTCAGGATCCTAGAATCCTAAGCCCACCACCCTTATCCATTAAGCCAACACCAGACATATATTTCCAATCCCCTGACCTACATCTTTACACCTTCCTCTCCCCCTCATCTGCCAATCACCACACACATCATCGCACCTCCTCCAATTACGTATCTCAGACACCTTCAGTTTTCCTCCCTTCTCCACCCCCTCCTAAGCGACTTGGAAGTGTCTCGGCCAAGCCAGGTGCAAAAGAGGTCGACAACACCTCGTTCTTTTCTCATCTTTCTTGCTTTATACTTTCCTTGGGTATGTGTCTGATGGTGCCTGTCCCAGTGCAAGATAAGTTTGTAGAGATGTAGTTTCAGTACAAGTTCTGCCCTTGTCCTTTTGTAAATATTTGCATTCCTTTTTGCCTCATTTGTATAAATAAACCTGCTTGTTACCCTCGCCGAAGGAGAGGGTATTGCATTTGAGTCCATTTGTTCACACAGAACTTTCATGTTTTTCTACACAACCGCTTGTCGGATTGAGACAAAATTTTCACCATTGGTGCGACTACTCATGTCGAATGTTTTGGTGATAATTATGACATCATAGGCCACATAGTGTGGCAGTCACGTTGGAAAAACGAAAAAAAAAAAAAAACTTTGGACCTCTATCTCTGAAACCGCACCAAGGAAAAAACTGAAACTTGATGCACGGAAAGTACTCCTCATGGGGAATTAGTGATTTTTTTTAATGATGTCATCGGTGCATTTGTAGAACAGATCTGATCAGTATAAACGTTTTTGCGGGTCATCTAGGGATAAAATGGTCCACAGAAAATTATTTTGATGATGTCATCAGTCACATGATTCAGTCACCATATTGTTTAAAAAACAAGTGAAATCCTTCAATACAGCGCATGTGGTGAAGCAAATGAGTACACTAATGTTAAAAT
This sequence comes from Eptatretus burgeri, assembly GCF_056783735.1. Classification (NCBI taxonomy): domain Eukaryota; kingdom Metazoa; phylum Chordata; class Myxini; order Myxiniformes; family Myxinidae; genus Eptatretus; species Eptatretus burgeri. The sequence continues at coordinate 51,445,984 of NC_140964.1, forward strand.
ATGCAATTTATGCTTTTTCAGTTGAAAAACAATTAAAAAGCATACTTGATATTTGAAATGTAAAAATCTTGTTATTATTGTGATAAGCACCTTTATATATATATATATATATATATATATATATATATATATATATATATATATATATATATATATATATATATATATATATATATATATATATTATATAACAGAAGGACTGAAATCGTTTGATACAGCGTGGCAGGGAGCCGCAAAAGAATGATAGCATAAGAACAACTTAGCTTTCAGCATTCGGCGATCGACGCGAAATGCGATGGTGGGTGGAAATGACGTCTTTCGGAGTGAAATGCGATGGTGGGCGGAAATGTCGTCTTTCGGTGTGAAATGCGTTGGTGGGCGGAAATGACGTCTTTCAGAGCGAAATGCGATGGTGGGTGGAAATGACGTCTTTCAGAGCAAAATGCGATGGTGGGCGGAAATGACGTCTTTCGTTCGTTCGTACATGAGAGGGGCGCGTTTCTTGGTTTTTTCCCGTCAAGCAATAAATTAAATGGTTTTCACATATATTACACATTAGTTTCACAAATTTCCATTGAAATACTCGGGTATTTCCGTCAATTCTCGCTATTTCCGTCGAGGTTACGCACTGCATCTACCGGAAGGCCGTCATTGGCTGTCTTGAGGCACATGGGGGGGGGGGGACACCGGAGACGTGGTAGACACCAAGGACATTTCAAACTCGGTGCAATTGTATACAGCGCACGCGCTATAATAAACAAAAATAAAAACCTTCAAAAATCTTCTCTGAAATGGCGGAACAGATCGAGGAGAAACTTCACAAGTATGACCGCCTATCCGTGAGGAACAAAAGGTTTATACATATGATGTCATAGCTCACATGGTTTGGCAGCCATATTGGATTTACCCAAAACCAAAAATAAATCTTCTCCAGAACGGCTTGACAGATTGAGGGGAAACTTCACACAAATGTTCCTCAAGCCTTGGGTGTACAAGTTTGTTTTGGAATAATTGATGGTCACATGGTTTGGCTGCCATATTGGATTGAAGAAAATATTAAATAATCTTTTCTCTGGAACTGCTTAATCAATTGACATGAAACTTTAAAATTATGATCTCGTAATGATGGGGAATACGTTTTAAATTTCAACTTCATCGGACACATGGTCTGGTAGCCAGAATTGTTCAATTTTTTGATCTTGGTTCTTTTTGACTTTTGTTTTTTTGAACAAGGCTCACTTGGATGTGCCTGAATGGGTTTGAGGATAGAGTCGGCGCAGCTGAAATGCAAATCCTATCCAGGTTCCTCCTGATGACTTCATCTTTGCTTTTTGCTTGTTCGGGTTCCTTCTGATTACTCCAATGCAGGACTGTACCGATGTGGTCTTCCATTTGATTTGAATTTATTTTTGTCCCATTCTCAATCCAACTGAATATTAATGAAAAACATAATGGGTCAGGGTTAGGTGTCCAATCAAAGCGGAGTTGCATCAAAACGGGATGTCTTACTACCTGGTCATCACTGCCATCAGTAATAAAGTGGCATTTCTAGTTATGTCTCTTATTAATTACGTAACACACCAGCACACAAACGCCACACAAAATACACCACACATCACACAAAACTACACAAAACAAATCCTGGCGAGGGTCTGCAATCTCCGATTGCTCTTTTTTCTCGTCATAAATGTACCCAGCTCGTTGTGTACCTTTTCCCGATTGGTCCAGCTTGGTCCGCATGCAGCTTAGCGGGGAAGTTCTGCCCCACATAATTTGCTCTGATTAGCCGATGCGTACTTGCAGCTCCACTCCACTGCACCTGAGCTGGTGAGTTATTTAGAGTATGCATCGAGGGCACGACACCCCCTTGGTGCGGCCGTCCACACATAAAGTATCACGTGAGGTAGTGTAACCATACAGGACTGGCAGTCCCAATCGGCACTCATGGTCGCTTAACCTCCGTGGCTGGTGGCCTCAAGACCGGGTGTTCGGGATAAACTTGAGCACTTCTCCTCGTGACGAAACTCAAACCCCGGATCCAGAACACTATATTAAATATACGTATACAACAACCCCCTATCATTTCAGCCAAATAAAGCTGCAGAAAGCAACTAAGAAAAGCTACGTAAGGTAAGTGCTTTGCTCAGTGACAGTGTACACAAACGTGCACCACTGAGGCTGCAAAACATACGTGCAATGCCAAGAGCAGTCATCATATAAATATCAAGGCCCAATCACATCTCTCATCAGCAATTGGAAGGAACAAATCAATCGGCTCTCATCTAATCAATTATCTCTAGCTGTGGCTTGGACTTTCTAATTAACAGCCCCCTGTGCCTCCAGCCAAAGAAAGTGACATAAAGAAACCAATAAAAGCTACAAAGGTAAGCCTTTTGAGACGTGATTGGGCATTAATATTTATATTATGACTGTCAGAGATGTGATCGGGTATCCTTTGCAAAGTGTAGAGGAGTCATCGCCAACACCCTGACCAAATTCCAAATTCATGCCATGACTTGACTGCTTGGAAGGTGATGGCAAAGCACCCAGGATAACTCATGCCAAGAAACTACTTCAGCAGCACAGATGCTCTGCAAAGAGTATGTTATATGTCTTCTCACCTCATCATATATCTCCATCGAATATAAATAAATATATTGATTCCTTTCCCAAGGGGTGGGTGGGCTGGCATTGCCAAAAAGGGGCGACCATAGTCCATCTCGGCTGACAGATGAGGCACTTAGTAGTGTAGCAGCCGACACTGTTAGCACTGGGAGCTTCAGTCTTTCACAGACTACAACCTTTAATAAATATTTTTGCAACCAGAACACCGGATGTGCTGTGTTTTATGCAAGTGAGTCTGTGCATGCCTGCAAAGAGTGTTATGAATCACATTAAGATGGCTGCTTCATCAGTGCTGCACCCACAGAAAATTTAAACGATCCGATAATTACTCATTTTCACCTTGAGCACAGGCTATTACAGATGAGGGGCCAAACAGGAGTTCGGTGCGAGCGGATTCCCGCCCTGGGACATTCTCTTTCTCCATCTCTCAAGATGCGTTCTTCAGGTTGATCATATATATTTACTCAACTCAACACTTAATCAATTTACCGGTAAATAACTATCAACATCATCAACACTTTATCAATTCACTCCTTAGTAATTATCTGGCCGTAAACTGTGGAATTATCTGCCAGATAGTCCTGAATTAGAAAATCCCCGGAAATGAATAACTTTTCATCAAACAAGAAATATTTCATCTCTCGGTATTAGATACAGACCTTTAAGGAATCCGTTGTGTATTTACTTCTGCCACCAAAGGTGGGGAGGGGGGGGGAGGTGATGTTTTCACCCCTGTCTGTTTCTGAGCAGAATATCTCAAAGTTGTGGACAAATTTGGACAAAACTTGGTCGACAGGTTGGGTATGCGACAAGGATGAATTGAATCGATTTTAGTGAAGATCCGTTTTCGATATATTTTAAGTGATTCTTCACAATTGAGAGATAGGGACAAAAAACGACATATAGCAGGATATCTCAAAATGTTGTGGACAGATTCAGATGAAACTTGGTGGATGAGTTGGGTAGGTGACAAGAACAAGCTGATTAGATTTATGGTTCAGGTACGGCGCTGCAGATCCACATTTATTGCATGCTTTACTTATATCTGTTATGGAATTTGATGTTGTTTCTCATTTTGTTTGGAATATCACTTTGCATGTGTAAAGGTGTTGTTACCACTACAAAGTTATGCTTTTTTGGGATTCAGCCTCCTTCAGCCATTCAAATGTATTTTGTATACTAGATGTCACTTTTGTTGAAAGAAATAAATGTTGTTTTGAAATCAAGATTGAATGTGTTGGACCAACTTGAAAGGCCATCCATGAGTGAGTAACAGTCTCATTTTAAAAAGGGCACAAGGCTCGAGAAGAAAAACTTCACAACCGGCACTGCAAGTCGAACGTGCATGGCGTTACTATGGTTATCTTTTAAGCTGCAAGAAAATTCTCTCACCCTTGCTCGTGGCATACATTTCAAGGTATCATCACACTGCGACAGCTGGGATTCAATCGTGAATAATACTTCTCCAGGCTTGGACGAGTTATCAAAACCCATGGCTCGGGCAAAAGGGGACACGTTTCAGGGCAGCATCCATCAGTCAGCCAAATAAATGACAAGCGAAATGGGAATGAACGTTCTGCAACGATACCCACCACCTAGCCTTGCTGCAAACTATAAAAACTTTCAAACAGCCCTTGTGCCACGTTAAACTTGTACTCTTGTCTTGTTCCCAAATATATATTTCAAGTCAGACATTACTTTTATACATCATTTTGTTATTTGCAAAAGAAAAAAAAAGAAAGAAATACATGAGAAGGGCAATCCATTTTCCGCACAGTTAATATTTTTAAGAGCGGAGGGGTACAATCGTGGCCTACTAAACGAGGATACTTAACTGGGATCCCAGCGGTTGTGGTTTCAAATGCAGCTGAAGAGAGCAGTAATAAGGATTTAGATTCTAATCTTCAGGAAGTCAAGCTTGTCTCAGAAGAATTGTCACTCACTATTTGTTGGTTAGAAAAAGAAAAAAAATCCACTTGGCTGCTTAATGACCTTCAGTGTGAGATAATATGATGCTATTTCACCCATTACGGTTGATTCTTAATCCCTTCCCGTGTTACAAGACATCGGCCTGAATGTATGGACCATACAACATAAAAAGGTAATTTTTTGCCATCTCTCTTGAGGTTTTTTTTTTTCTCTCATCTCTTTTGCCATCTCTCTGTGTCGGAGTGGTGACCCGTCCCCGTCCAGGATTGTGCCCAATAACCAAGGAGACTGCTTAAGCAGCACCAACGCTCTGCACAGAGTATGGTCCCAATCTCCCCCTCTCCTCTCTTGAGGTCTATCATCCCTCGACCCCTTCCCACCGAGTCCCTCCAAGGGTGCATGCATTCTTTCAGCAATCCCATCCTTGTAAAACTCACAAAATCCAGGCTCACTGCTCACATCCATCTCACATCCATCTCTCTGTGTCGGAGTGGCGACCCATCCAGGATTGTGCCCAAAAGCCAAGGAGACCGCTTAAGCAGCACCAACGCTCTGCACAGAGTATGGTCCCTATCTCTTCCTCTCCTCTCTTGAGGTCTATCATCCCTCGACCCTCACCACCGAGTCCCTCCAAGGTTGCATGCATTCTTTCAGCAATCCCATCCTTGTAAAACTCACAAAATCCAGGCTCACTGTTCACATCCATCTCTGTCTCGTTCTATCTCTCTCCTCTCTCTCCTCTCTCTCTCTCCCCTTCCTTCATTTGTTCAATCCCACCATTTCCTCTAGGGCCTCAAGTTTGCAGTACATCATCATCGCGAGTTACCTCCAACCTAACCAATTGTCTTTTCTATCCTCCTTTACCCTCCCATACATCTCCGCCATCTACTTGCAAGTTGCTACATTTCCTTCATTCTTCCTCCTCTTCCTCCTGTATCTTCATGCCTTCTACTCACAGTCACCTCACTCTTCCATGAGCCGACATTAGGTAGACAAAAAAAAAGAAGATGCTCATGGAAGAGATGTATAAGAGCGGGTGAAAGTTCACCACTACATCCAGTGAGACGAAAGGAGAATGGAGGGAGAGGAAAGGGTTAGCAAGAATGGTAAAGACTGGTGAAGATTAAAACAGGGATAGCAGTGATGCACGATGGACCTTTAGCACCGAGAGAAAAGCAGAATTGCACGGGTACAGCGATTCCAATCCACAAATCTTGTATCCTTTTTTTTCCAGAACGGTACAGACTTTTATCATTTTGGAGAGGATTCCCATCAGCTTCTTTGCATTCCATTTGAATATGCTTCATCAGTGCCCTTGGGTAGCATGCACATGCTGGAGGATTGAAAAAGGAGAAAAGGAGGGAGCTTCCCTGAGGCAGTACCGTTCGGATCGGCTGTAAATCAATCCGGCATCAAAAGTGAAAAAGTTTCACTTCCACAGACAGATTAAAAAGACCGAGCCACACACATACGCACACACGCATATCTCCCAACGGCCTCGAGAGACCTTCAATGGAAATTAGCGTGGGGGCAGAGACCGATTGGTCATTCTTTTTGGCTCGTGCAGTGTAAGCGCAATCAATGGCAAAACCGAGAGTAAAATAAAACAAATTTCAATATAAAGATCTTATCGGTGTGAGCTCCATGATAGTCGTTTGCCAGCAAGTCGCCAGCAATAAACAGCACGTGAGAATCCAAGGAACAACCTAAGTTTATTTTTTGGTTTTTTTTTTAACCTAAAAAAATAAATTCCAGAACAAAGGAATAACTACAAAGGATCCAAAAGGATTTTGATTGTGGTCAAGTTCATGAAGCAGCCGACGGACGAGGACATCAGTTTGACGTGAGCAGCTTTGACAGCATATACCTGACTACAAGTAAACGTTTTTAACGGCCAGGCTGAATGGCATGCTCAGCATGGAGAACAGCTTCCTGGAATCAAAGGAAAATGCATCCAAACATGGTATCAAACAAATGGGGTGAAAAAAGATTATTCATTACTTGGCCAGAGAGTCAAGAATGATGCGCACCTCCGCTCTCGGTTACCAACTCCAGTCGCGCTCATGTTGAGCTGCATCACGTCTCACGATCGGAACATACACATCATCTTCAAATCAAATCGATCTTATTGTTTTAGGAAATGTACTACAAGTTCAATTTTAAAATCCTCTTGCTCGATGACATACATCATGTGCCTGTGGACAATCACCCCAAAAACTGACTATTCTACACTGTGTGTGTGGACATCAAGTGCTACAGAAATATCAGCCAACTTGGCAGGAAACTCTGCAACCCACAGAGTGCCTCTTTCTGCTACAAAATACTCATGGTAAGGCAGCAAAGAGAAAACGAAATCTTGATGAGAAATCTCATCAGGAGGCCAAGGAAAAAAAAAATAAAAATAAAAAAATAAAAAAAAGCTCAATTATCCAGTGTTTCCTCAGTCTTTACCAATTCCTGTAATCTTTCCCCAGCTGTTCCATTTTTCTCGCGACCCTTCTTTAACCCATTTGGCTACAAGGTTTGAAAAGGGCAACTTGACTTGAACTTCAAAACACAATTACAAGATCCGATGATTATTATTATTAGTTTGTTTTGATTTTTTTTTAACCATTTTGCTTGTTTGTAGTTTAAAAATTTACATTATAAGGCAGGACAGACAATTTCAGCTGATTTCCCAGAAATTTCGGTGGAGGTAGACATGTTTTATTTTGGGGATCCCAGATTGACTGAGAAAGGTATAATTATGTCAAAAGTTCACAGTCAGACACATTGCTACTTCCACAGTTCCCTGAAATTAACCAAAATTGCATTCACTGCCTAAAAAAAAAAAAGTACAGAAACAGCAACTCTCATTTTGCTTTCCATGTGTTGCATTTCCATTCAACTAACCTCCTACCCAAGCACCTATAAAAACACCTACCTGCTTATCCTTGTCATTTTGTACAAGAGGAGGTTGGGAGTCAGGCACAATTAAGGACCATCTCCTACTCAGAACATATACTTTAAAAATGTGCTTGCAGAGTGTGTTTTATCCATCCAACCATCCATTGGGACCATACTCTGTGCAGAGCGTTGGTCCTGCCGAAGCAGTCTCCTTGGCTATTGGGCACAATCCTCGACGTGTCGCCACTCCGACACAGTATACCAGCATGCTGGCACTCATTTTGCCGACCTTGGAAGGATGACAGGCCGAGTTAAGCCCACCTGGTATTAATTCAACAGCTGAGCGTGATTTGAACTCAGGACGCTATGATCCCAAGCCCACCGCCCTAACCATGAAGCCAACACCAGGCATATGTTTTATGGTGACCTACAATGTACTGTAATTCAAACAAAAGGCAATTTGAAATGACCCCACCTGACGTTCAGGACAAGATCTCAGGTGAGGAGGTCAACGGAAGTGAGGTTCAGGGAACATTGTTGAGAGTCAGTGTAATGGAGATCATACTTTGTGCTCACAACATTGCCACACATTGCTAAAATGGAGAGCCCTCCTTACTACCGGCATGATGAGGCGAAGACCCTAAGTGGAGCACGGACAGAATCTGCTCGCATTCTTGCAGCCAGATCAAGCCACAGAATATTACAAACACAAGATGATGTGAACACGTGGGTGGTATTACAACTGAGCTGTCAATTGTCCAGCTGTGTACATACCCCACGCAGTGCGTGGATACAGATTGCACTCAATACCATCCTTCACACCGGGCAGTAATTGGACCTTAGAATACAGCGGCTTTCCAAAAGTAGAAAAACATGTGGGAGCTGATTGACAAGGACAAACCTCTACTACCTCCCCATTCCCATCAACCTGACAACCACACAAAGGGTGGGAGGAAACAAGAAGTGTTAAAACTTCCTCAAAAGGTGAAGCAAGAAATTTTTTTTTAAAAAAGGCAATCGTTTACACACTCGATAGGTGGACATTTTTTAAAAATCCCTTGTTTAAAAAAAAAAAGGGAAAAAAAAAACAATTTTAAAAGGAATACTGTACATCCTCTTCCGAACATGAAGGATTCGCTCCATATTTTCTATTTCAAACAGCTCGATCAGAGTGCAAGCTATGGAATGCACAATTTGACAAAATTATATTTATGACAGTCATTGTGCAATGTTATGACATGAAGCGGAAAACATGACTACATCAAGGTTACAGCTGTCAATAACAACAAGCGAAATAATGATAAATCCACTTTGAGTAATTTGTACTCTTAAGTTAAAAGGGAGAGAGGAATTGACATTGATGTGTTTTTTCAATGCGAAATGAGGAGCTACCCTGACCTTTGTAAACAAATATGACAATGAAAAAGGACATTACAATGAGGCCATACAAATCAGGATACAGGAGATTGAAAACAACGGAAGCAACAAGGCCAGTGAAACACAACATCGAATGCATGTGTGAAAAACAGAAAAACAGTGAGGTCCACGGGATTGCTATCACAAGCAAAAAAAAACAAACAAACAAAAAAAAAACAGACAATGCAGGGTGAGAAGATTACCCCATTCCGAAAGGTCCTTGATAAGCCAGCTGGGTTTTCACTGACAATTCGATGGCGATATGGTTTACAATTCTCCTGACACTGCTTGGTTTCTAAAGGCTTAGACTCTTCTGTGATCACAGTCTAGTATCATCCAACCCCAGATTTTCATACAATACAAAGTAAAACGAAGATGATGACAAAAGACCTTGCTGCACATGCTCAGAAGGACAGCGCTGAGCCCGTTAACATCATTGCAGAAGCAAATATAAATGGCTGAATTGTTCACAAACATCATTCCCCCAATGATTTCACTCCCCTTTGTCCATTGCCCACTTTTGCATACACTTACCCAACGATTTCTGATATAAACTCTTTTCCGAATAACAGTTGATATTCCTGTGAATCCACCATTGATGGCACCAGACTAGAACATTAAAACAGTAATTGCAGACCAGGAAGCTCGGACACCAGCGAGGCCTGAGGGGTCAGTCCTACACTAGACCGGTAGAGGTGATCTGTAAGTTGTCCAAGCTTTCAAGCAAAAAAACAGCACCAATACTCAGTAATAGTGGGTTTGGGTTTTTTAAATTTATTTAATTTGACATGATCAAGACTCATGGAGGAGTGAGTTAATGTGAACCAGTGAAAATATATGAAGCAAATCCATACTGCACCTCATTGGTGGTGGTCCCCATCCAAATCACTCACTCACATCGCCTCTTTTTGGTTGGCCTGTTTTGTGTTCCCATCTGAGAATGTGGCTTGTGATGTTGGGATGTCTGATTCAAATTCCAAAAACTGTGTTGATTTGCTCATTGTTAGCATCAGCAAAGAGGGTGTATGTGTGTGTGTGTGTGTGTGTGTGTGTGTGTGTGTGTGTGTGTGTGTGTGTGTGTGTGTGTGTGTGTGTGTGTGCGTGTGTCCGCACATGCATGCACACACACAGACCAACTTTAATAGAATGCCCCCAGGTGGCCTATATTAGCATTGCACCTGATGTGAAAAGGGTTGCGTAAATATCACTCACCTCAGCTGTGTAGCCTGGGTTCCAATCCCTGCCCAGCTATAAATTGTCATCCTCGTCTCTCATCGGCAGGGGGATTCATCAATGTATGTGCTGTCCCTCGGATGGACGTTAAACTGGTCGTCCAATCTACCAGCATTAGTTGGTGACGTTAAAGATCCCACAGTGTCCTTCATGAAGAGTCGCAGGCTATCGCCGGAACCATGAACAAATTCCAAAATTCCTGCCGAAACTACTGCCGGGAAGGCAATGGCAAAACCATCCAATAAAACTGCTGCCAAGAAACTGCTTCGAGAGCACTGACACTCTGTACGAGACGAGGGTCCATCAGAATCAGAATATACATAAATATACACAGATATCCTGGCGAGGCTCTGTATTGTTACATTCTCTGTCTCGTCTACTAACTGTGGTCCTGGAGATTGTAAAAAGTAGGCCATTTATTTGTCCCGCATGTGACATATGCACGTCAATGGGCTGACCTTCAATATCTTGGATTGAAAAAACTTTAAAAAAAAAAAAATCATCTGGTGGCATACATAAATAACTTGTAAAAGAAGATCAAATTCTATCCAATGTAATTTGGGAGTTCATCACTGAAAGGAAAAAAAAAACATCAATGAAAATAGATTAGCTTCAACTATTTGGTATTCCCATCTGCACACTTAGCTCATGATACTGAGACCGCAGGTTGAAATTTAATTCAAGTAAATAATGTCCTTGTCCTTATTAATTTCACGAGTCTATTTATTTATATAATCCTAGCCACCTGGGTTTAATTGATTCGGTGAGAGCTAATTGGTTATTCCGTCCATTCACAGGTGAGAGATGTGAGTCTTTGTTCATATATATATATATATATATATATATATATATATATATATATATATATATATATATATATATATATATATATATATATATATATATATATATATATATATATATATATATATATATATAGTGTTACGGCTGTGGAAATTCGCAAACCACCATTCAGGGCCCGTAGGTGAGATATCTCTAAGTACATGTGTAGTTAGCCCAAACCCGTTGTATAGAGGGAATTTATGTGATTCATTTGGGCTGCGATCCTTTGAGATAGCCGTTTTTCTGTTCTATCTTCATTTTGAACCAACCACGTCTCAACCGCCATCACACAACCACCTTAACCACCACGCCAGCAATCGTCACCAATTACAACCACGCTCCAACCCTCAGACAACAACAACAACGCCAACAGCCACGACCTTTACCTTCACAACTCAATCCCGCAAACATCGCATCACCGCCATTCCCAAACGGCACCATAACCATCAAACCACCACCGAAAACCCTCCACCACCCTTACCTCTCTCCTTCTATGGCCATTCCCGCAACACCTGTGAACACTGAGCGTCGGGCTGTCTTGGGCCCGTTCAGCGATACGCACCGAGCCGCGAGCGCAAATAGCGGCCTTTCCGAGGGAAAATTTGGATCAGGAACGCTACACGCCCACTTTTGCTCCGTCCAATTAGCAAGCGCGGGGCGGCTTGGCCCCGCCTCCAGGCGCGTCTGTGTGAAATCGATATATGCAAATTCTAGGATCAGGGGAGATTCACGTCCCGTTTCCTCTGACCAATGGGGGAGCGTGGCTCCGCCCTCGAGGTCATTCTGATCCGGATATTTGCATATTGTTTTCTCCTGCCGGCCTATAAAACGACGAGCGCAAGGCGAATCGTGGCAGAGTGAGTCAGTGTTGGTTGGAGAGCAGAGTTGAGTCGGGTGGCGAAGTGATCGGTCTGGCAGAGAGTCGAGTCGGGTGGCGAAGTGATCGGTCTGGCAGAGAGTGGAGTTGGGTGGCGAAGTCATCGGAGTGTCATCGAGTGGGGTTCTGGAGTCGGCTGAGAAGAGTTGCGGGAAGAGGCCAAGGAGCTCGGGTCCGAGGCGAGGACGGCGGTCGGCGACGAGGTCGCGGTGTGGGATCGCTCGTCGCGGGACCCAAGCCAGCCATCCATTCTCCCTCCCCCAGGGCATCAACAATTCCCCCTTTCCCCCGCGCTGAGATAGTGCAAAAAGGGGGCCCCGTTCCCACCCCACTCCAAACGTCGTGCCAACGAAACCCGTCAAGGAGCACGGAGTCGGGGCACAGCCGCGCGGCCACATTTGCGGCTCGTCCGCCAACGCGTCACGAGGACGTGGGTATGACCCCCCCCCCGGTGTCGCGGACATGGCCGCTCCTCAGGCCTGTCTGCCCCCTTGTCTATGAGGGTGGCTTCTTTCCTTCGCTTTTGTGTAAATGTGTGTTGGCGCCGTCTGTAAAGTTGAACTGTATAAGTGTTGCCGTGTGTGCACGTAGTCGGTAGTAACTCTGTCGTCGTTGCTTTTGTTTGGGTTGCTATATGTGCATTTTGACTATGGCTGTATATGTGTGCTTTCCGTGTGCCGGGAAATAAATGTGCTTTGTGTGAACTGTTTTCCCGTTTCACTTCGTCTTTTCTTTATTGACCCTCCATCCTGCTTCACATAAAGGGTTCGTAGTGGGCTTAAGACACCCGGTAATTAATCGGAACCTTCGAGGCCGACGATAACACCGCTCGGTTATCACTGTAGCACCGAACGGACAGCTTAAGCGGTTTGTGTCTGGAGTCGGCCTGTGGCGTGGTACGATCGCCCGGTCGACCATCCGCGCAGATACTTAGGTAGATCGAATTTGGCGAGCAATCCTATCCTGCGCAGGTGGGCAATTGGCACGGTCGTGGTGGGGTTAAACCCCCACCCGTGACTAGCTCCCGGCGTTGTTCCGAGAGGGTCACGACTGAATTGTCCGTCCGGTGGGTGACGCGGTCGCGATTCGAGTGACGTGGCCGTCCGCACGCCGGCGGGCGCGAATTCGCAACAATATATAGATGTGTATGTTATATATATATATATATATATATATATATATATATATTTTTTTTTTTTTTTTTATATGTACACACACACACACACACACACACACACACACACACACACACACACACACACACACACACACACACACGTATAGACGCAATTATGAAATTCTCCCAAGTTTGACCAACGTCGTGATGATGACCTCATCATGACGACGTCATGCGTCCCAACTCCGAAGGGTATCCAGCAGTTCATGTGAGGCAAAGTCAAAAGCTGACACCAAGCAGATGAAAAGCAAAGCTTCTGATCTGGTTTCACCCTTCTTCGGGCTCATCAAGGCAACATATCACCGTTCCATCAACTTGGTGCCTTCTGAAGCCCTTTCGGCACATATGTTGGCACTTGATGCCCCACTGACTGAATAGTGAGGCCAGATTGTATTTGGCTTCAACAAATGTCATTTGCCATATGGACACATTGTGTTACATTCACCAATCACAACCAGGAAGCACCAATGAAGTTATTCAAGCAGTCGGGAAA
>NC_140964.1:51464462-51474462 GCF_056783735.1 Eptatretus burgeri
TGGTTCAATTTGTGAATGCTTTTGCAGCTGTGGAGGAACTCTGGGAACGGTGTGAAACAGCAAAGGGCTTACCTTGCGTAGCCTTTCATAGTTGTTTTTACGTAGCTTTCTTCAGCTGCAAGAGCATGGAAGGAGTCGATATTTTCATGGAACAAACATATGTCATTTTCTGTCTGTCTGTGTGTTGAATTTTTCAGATCGAAGATCCGGATCTGGATCCGTGTAATTTTTTAAGTGGTTCTTCACCATTGAGCGATAGGGCCAAAAACGAAAAATAGCACAATATCTCAAAAGGATGTGGACGGATCAAGATGAAACTTGGTGGACATGTTGGGTGTGTGATAAGGAAGAATTGATTCAATTTCGGTGAAGATGCAAATCGGATCTGGATATGAGAATTATTTAATTTTAAAAGTGATTCTTCACCATTGAGAGATGGGGTTAAAAACGATATAGTACTGTATAGCATGATATTTCAAAAACGTAGTGGGCCCAATATGTTCTCATGGATCAGGCATTATGTGGCAGAGCTGTGCGCTCCATCGAGTGCCCTTCTCGTTTTGCTTGTATATATTTTGAAAATAGAGTGGAATGTAAGGTCTGAAAAAAAAAATGGAGCTTTGATGCAACTTTTCTGTGCTGTGGCTGCGTTGATCTGACCATAGAGCATTCATTTCCGATTTTTGTAAACAAAACCGAAAGTGTCATTATGGTTCCCAGATGGAGGCATTGAGTCATTAGCCTTGGTGTCCGTGATTGTCCTGCTTTTTGGAGAAAACAAACATTTGTTTCCATGATGAGGCAGAATTGCAAGTGCTACCAAATTGGTTAATACGATGTGTTAGGGAACCCTCAGCCATCCCCGATCACAGCCCTCTAGTTTATAAAGTTTCCTAAAGCTTTTCTGTTGCAAGTGGTCATCCATATTTATCGTGAGTGCAAGACATTTTAAAAAATATAGGTAAGTCACGAATGTGTTTCTTAGGTTAGCTTTATATATAGATATAGATCTAAAAATATAAACAACAAGGTGGAACTTGTTAAAGAGAAATTGAATAAGAAGACGATGTTTTGGTCACATATACACATACATAACCATATACATTTGCTCCATTATAATAAGATACCCACTCCATTGTATTATAATACAAAGTTTCCCCTCTAAAAATAATTTACTTCAAGTTGAAGCAACAACATTGAACGACTTGACAAAATTATATTAAATCATCAGTTTGAAGCCATCGATGGAACTGTTTGAGAGATAATATTAACTGAGGGAATATCTGGCAGAGAACCAACATCTACATGTATACTAATAAAAGGCAAGGTGTGTATGTATGTATGTATGTATGTATGTATGTATGTATGTATGTATGTATGTATGTGCCCTGCATAACTCCAAAACTATAAAACCAAGCAAGCAGCCTGAAATTTTGCATGCATACGAAGAAAACTCCAAGGAAGTGCAAGAGTGAAAATTGGGTGTTTGGGTTAATTAAAACACTCCTTTTGAAGATAATTTAGGGGGTGCTCATCACAAAACACCAAAATATGCCTTACCAACATGGTGGCATGCCATCTTGGTCAGCCTTGTGTGCTTGCTGGAGTTTTCAGCCGCCACTTTGCTTGGCCCACTCAACCATGCCTCGGTTTGGAAACAGGATCTACTCTCACGGACTAAATTAAGCTTATAATCCATATATTATGTCGGATTTGAGAATCGGATCTGGTGAACAAAATTAGCGTCGAAATCTGGAGTGAAATCCGAAAATGTTAAGAAATTAGTGATTTTTATAACTTTGTGCATTTATTTAAACAAAGCATTAAACTTAACTATTTCTACTGTTCGGACGATTATATTGAGTGAAGAAAAAATTATGGAATTTGCATAAAGTGCAACTTCAGAGGGGAATGCCGTGCTTCATAACCTGCTTTTGCAATTTGTGACGGCACAATCCACAGGGGTCCTTTTTTTCGGCAATTACATACACAGTTTGCTGTTTCCGTTTTGGGAGATCTGCAAACATTACAAAATCTCCATATGTGGGTTTCAGAAGGTGCAACGGATCCCTCCCACGTATCAAAATGTGTGTGTGTGTGTGTGTGTTTGTGTGTGTGTGTGTGTGTACCTGTAAGTTGTTGTTGCCTGTTATCTCCACATGTGGGTGGATTTCAGGAGGTGAAAGACCTGCCAGGTCTCAGTGTGTGTGCGTATGCATGTGCATGTGCATCTCCATATGGGGTTTCAGAATGTCGAATGGTGTCCTCCCAGGGTGGGCTCAAAGTATCCACCTTAATTTCGGTAAAGGGACAAAGGTGTGAAGGACCAAGGTGTGAAGTTTTTTGATCTCAAAGTTTGTGCCGAGGGCTCTCTTCAGGATCGTCACCGAGCCCTGGACAGCTTCCAACTGTAGTTTGTTTGTTGTGATATTCCCAGGGCTGGTTTTCAATATCTGTGAGGTTCTTTGTCATCACTGGTACAACTTTGGCATTCTTCAGCTTCCAGGATCTTTTCACTTCATGCTTGAGGTCTTAGTATTTGGTCATTTTCTTGATTTGTGCATCGTTAGTCCAAAATCACCAATATTACCACCTCAATTAGCAATGCCTTCTTCTCTTTTTTTTGCACCCAAGTGTGATATCTGTTCGCAACGCTTTGTTTTCAATGTTCACGCACGATGGGATCATAAGGTTGTACGTGAGCAGGACTTCAATGTTTTCAGTGATTGCTTTTGGTTAATGTTCCCACAAATTTTCAGGAATTGGAATGTCAAAGTTTTTAAAGATGTGCCAGCAGATTACTTTACAAACTCCGTTGTGTCGTTTTGTGTACAGCTGTTCTGACGGGTTTTTTTTTTTGGTTTTTTTTTCGTGTTCGGTCATTAAGCGTCACATATCATTCTCTTTGCTAACCCCACCTCCACCCCTCACCTGTCTCTTTTTTCCTCCTCTCCCCCACCCTTTTCTCTCACTCTGTACCCTCCTCATAAAATGCAGCACTCTCCTCCCACACCTCTGCACTCTCTCGGTGTGTGTGTGTGTGTGTGTGTGTGTGTGTGTGTGTGTGTGTGTGTGTGTGTGTGTGTGTGTGTGTGTGTGTGTGTGTGTGTGTGTGTGTGTGTGTGTGTGTGTCTAACGCTTCCCTCCCTCCCACAGTAAATAGCAATGTTTGCTGAGGTGTTGCTCTCCCCACCTCCCCCCCAAACTCCCTTTTCTTCATCCTCTCTGCTTCCCCATTCCCTTCTCACCCTTCACCTGCCTCCTCTCTCTCCCTCCCTCTTTCTGTCCCACCCCCCCCCACTTTATTGACCCATCAGCAAAGTGACGGATTGTATTTGCTAGTATTAAATATAAGCTCGTCTTTGAATATATAATGTAACAAGATAAAATAGCTAGAAATTGCAACCCAAATCGGAATGTTTTGTTTTGCAAATACCAAAGAACAAATGCAGGGAATTGATGAAAGACTTGAGAAAAATACAAATGACCCCAATAATTCATGCACGCACTCCACTCATAAACCGGCATCGTGACTAACCATGTTGTGAGAACAAAATCCCATGCAAAACAAACCAAAAACAGCCTTTTCTCTACGTGCACCATATGTATGTCGAAGTTCCTTTTGTGAGTTTCAAAATGGCCGTGCGACGGCTTCATGGTTGTGTGCATGTGAATGGGCCGACCCTCTATCCAATCAGTGTAAGAGAGATCATTGGACTTTAAAATTGTGTGGAAAGATCACAAGAGTTCGAGAACACTTCTGGATATTTAACCATCTCGTGTAGAAGAGCCATTTCTAGCAATTTCTGGTTAAATAATTACAATCCGTTTGTTGGAGGAGCGGCTTTCACGATTACTCTTCATCGGAGTAGATATAAATGGCAAAGCAGTGAGAGGAACGGGGAGAAGAAAAGTAGAAAAGTTATCAGTTGCTTTGTTGTGCCATGCAAATAGCTTCCTGTATCTCGGGCTTTACTTGTTAAACACTAAATTGGTCATTCCATTGTCAACAATGAGATAGACTAAACTCATTTCACCCTGAAAACTTCCAGGTTTTTTGTCCCTCAAAAATACTGTATATATTTTAAGAAAGTCCTCTTTTCTAACACTCAAAGCATGATGTGGTGAATGTGAAACTTCTTCATTTTCTATTTTTGGTGCTTAATAATCTTTCTTTATGGAAGCAGAGACAATATACTCAAGTGTATTTAGATGTTTTTTAAATTTTAAAATGGAAGAAAATAAAATACTTGCAGAGTGGGAGGGGGTTAGGGGGACAGGTCATTCTCCCCAATTAAATGACTTCATCAAATGCACTTGATGATTCAAATACAAAACAATTCAGACAAACTTCAAAATGCCAAATTCAGACAAGAATGCAACAGTAACATGTTATAAAAGCTGAGGAAGTACAGCATGTTCACAACTTGTGATTTATTCCACCAAGAGAGTTCAACTCTTACATTTGTGCCCCAAGTGTTTTGAATTGGAAATATTTATGTAAAACTATTTTTAGGACAAATTAGACACAAATAGAACGAAAATTCTATTTTGGAAACGAGAAACACTCACTTCCTTTGGGAACAGCCTGGGGGAAGGGGTGGGGGTTGGGGGATAGCGAGGGGAGGTGGGGATAGCATATTTTGTGCCATGGCTAATAATCTCCCTTGTTTGCAGCAGAGGTCAGTAAATCACTTGCTCTATGGCACGTGAGCAGGCAAAAATTGCAAGTCGTCTATCACCCTCCCTCCCCCATGCAGGGGTGGGGGGAATTTTTTTTTTTTAAATACCCATTACCTGATCCTGTGTACTACAAACACATATGCAACATTTGGTGGAGATTGGCTCAGTCCTGTTTGTTTCAATGATTTTTAGATGTACACGCACGCATGAAAAAGATGGCGGCGGGAGGGAGGCGGCATGATCTTCTGCATGTGCCGCCTCCCTCTCGCCTGGAACGGAGGGGACCGAGAGTCGGGTCCATCAAACTGTCTGTGTTTGTCTTTTCCACATTGGTCCAGTACTGTTCGCACCTCGGTTAGTCTGGGAGGTTATAATTCCACAATTAATTGGCTTTCAACTAAGTCTGGTATGCATTAGCGGTTTCTCAGCCACCCCAGTTAAGATCTAATTAAGATGAGCTTAGTGCATAGCCGAGGGTGTGATAAGGAGACCGTGTGACCTCCAGTTAAACGGAAATTAGACAGAGGACACTGGACCAGGTGGTTGACTAATTGGTGTTCGTGGTTCCCAAGAAACCTACAGCGACACAAAGTTATTCGTACTCAGTGGCTTCAGACATGGCAAGTCCGAGGGGTACCGAGGATACCTCCTAGTAGTAGACCTAAAACCCGTGGCCGTAAGAATATTGTTGCGGGTCGGGGGGTCGGTGGCGAGAACGACCACCAGGTGGGGGAGGTTACGTCGTCTCCCCCAGACTCCCTGTAATTGAAAGCCGTCGCTCAGATAACTCCGCGAGCCGGCGAGTCGGTTAACCGACCATGGAACGCCAATATCTCGACCGCGTGGCGTAGGGTTATTTTGTCGAGATCCAATGTACCTAAGTAACCACGCGGTCTCAGCTACCAGGGATCCACGCCCTCGGAACACCTGGCCGAACCGGATTCACTCTACCGGCAGCGGTAAAATTACACCTACAGACTACCACTCTGCCACCTACCTTTCCGGCTCGGATGCAGTTGAGCGGGCCTGCCCAGGATGTCCCGGCTACAATGGACCGATTACCGGGGATAAAACCCCGCCTAAACTCAGATCCGAACCATGCGGGACCATTCAAGAAAGGACGGAAACGAACTGGGGACATTTCTACAATTGTTTATTTACAATAAAAAGACACAGGGAAGACTTAACGCGGATATGCAAGTAATATTTACAATGATCAAAAACAAACACTGAAATAGTTTCTACTTATAAGACGGGCCCACACACTCAGACACACACACAGAGGTTTTATTGAAGACCCCCGCAGCCAGAGAAGGAGAGACGAGCTGAGGGTCGCAGTTCAGCAGGGTACCTGTACGCTGGAGGTAGGGGGTGCTCCGTGGTGCAGCACCTGCCCATGGTGGTCCTGCTCGGGAGCTCGTGCCCGTGGAGGAACCCGCATGGAGCAGTCAGAGTCCCCAGCAGAGATCAGGGTCATGGACGGGACCCACTTCTCGGCGTTGAACGCCAGGGAGACGGCACACAACTGACTTGTATTCCTGGCGGTGGCGGTGATGTCGGACGGGTGACGAAGTCTCCTCTCACTCTCGTTAGATCCACACAGCTCTCGCACTTCTTTTTCTTCAGACGCGCCCCTCTTTTAAATACCCACGAAAGGGAATAAAAGAGCCTTCGTACGGGGCGGAGCTCCATGAAGCACACGCCACTGTCCGCCTTGTTTGGACTGGGTTCCCACGGGCCCACCCTTTCTGGGCGGGGTTTCGGCCATACCCAGAGAAAGCCGCCCCTCCCCTCCATGCGTGTTTGAGGAAGGTGGATGGTGGTGAAGCCGCGATTGAGTGTGAAACGTTTGTGGAAGCCGAGAAACTGGTACTGCGCGATCTAGTCTCAGCAAGTCAGGGCGCGAGTAGCCAGCGGGTCGGTGGTGGATCGTGATGGGGGATGGGATGGTTGTTGGTTATTCGTTGGAGGGTTCGTTGGATGGTTGTTAGATGTAAAGATTTAATAACCTACCGAAAAAGAAACCGCAACGCACGCCTTTGATTCTCCCACTAGACAAAAGGAAGGGACCTGTCTCACATGTACTTAACGGGATAACTGACTTTTGGGACATCTGTATGTTTGAATGCGAATGGTTTCCAGATCCGTAACAATATATACAGTCAGACCTCGACATTCACGGGGGACACGTTGCTGAAAAATGCTGTGAATATCGAATCCGCGAATGTCGGGGTATTGCTTCAATGCGTAAAAGGAGGATAGGTTCCCAGCAGTTCGTAATTCATAAGGGAAAATCAAAAAATCCCCTGAAAAACCGTGAATGCGAATGCGCCAAGCACGTGGCCGCAAATATAAAAGCAAATCAGAAAAACCACGAATACACCCACGAAAAAAACCGAGAAAAAAAACCAAGAATTCACGAAGCAGAGTGCCGTGAATCTAGAAGCAGGTCACATTTTATAAACCACGAATAGCAGAACAGCGAATGTCAGGGTCCGAATGTGCACGCACACACCTTATTTAATATAGGAGGATAATGCATAAATAACTAAAATTAATGGTGTCCTACAAATAGGACACCTGGTGTTACACATGCAAAAATGAACAAAATCTTCTATTTAATATCATACTCTTTCTTTGTGCTCCTCTGTGTGATGCTCTGAAGCACTTCACATGGACTCCTATCTGGAATTTTTCACATCTTCTTTTGGGTTTTTTTTTGATGGCAGTATGCACATCGAGTTTGCTTTTCTTGGGGTACCACCCAATGTGCTGTCTTGTCGTACTGTGTGTGGAGATGCACACAACTTCTCACAAGCAACGTCCTGATGACACTGGCAAATGATATTGGATGTCTCCTCTGTGATCAGACACATTAGCCATCAGTTTTCTGTAATAACAATTACTGGGAGACCATTTTCTTTCATTGTCCTATATACAGGACACAAAAGGGGTAAAGTGACAGGTAAATTGATCAGTTTGATTTTTGAACCAACATTCATTCCCCCGGACTTGTTCCGAGCCATAAACAAATTACATTAATGGATGTAATCAACAGTACGTTTATCAAAGTATGTCAACCAGCATGGGAAGCAAGGAAAAGGTGACGTTTCAGGAGTTCACCCTTCAGCAGAGCAAAATATAAAGGTGTATGTACATATGAAGTAGGGCATAATAAGTCTGTATATAATATAAATGCACTACATCATCCATCAAGTAGATCAGAAGCCTGCGCAGTGGGAGGGGGGCGGGGGGGGCTATTTGTGCATGAGAAGACTCACACAGTGCAGGAGGCATGCACGACGCGAACGTAACAAAGAGGAACTGTGACGAAGAGCACGACAAACACTCAGCCGGTGCCCAGCAACACGACTAGCGCACAAACAAGAGTTGGTGCCAGTGTGACCACTCCTCATTTTCATAAATGCCAAGGAGAGCCAATGAAAAAAGCCAAGAATTCACAAGGTTTCAGAAAAGCGATGATAATAGAAAACCTGTACGCCAAGAAAACCTATAGAAAACCAAGACGCCAAGGTGAACAACGAATAGCCAAGATCTTGTGAAAAGCCAAGGAGTGGTCAAACTGGTTGGTGCAGAGAGAGACTAGACGAGCCTTAGCAGAGCAAACAACATAAATCAAGCCCCTGCAAAGTGCAGTGGCACTATCCATGGGAGTTTCACCTTGTTTTTCCTCCTTCGTTCCCCCATTTCGTTTTATACCATCTTTCCAGAGGGTTTTTTTTCTTTTTACTTTATACCTCTGCTTCCACAATCATCCCTCTATCCTTGTGTATACCTCGTATCCCTCCCGCCACCCCACCTCCCCCCCCCAGCTCCAACACACGCTTCTCTCCTGCTTTTGAGTGCAGATGTGGCTAAGGATGGTATGTGTAGATAGATAGATGGTGTTTACCTTGTCCTCATGATCCCTTCATATTTATTGTCCCTCCAGAGGGTCACAGACATTGGAATATTTATTAATTACTGTCTATTTGTCATTGTCATGTTATGATCATTTCTTTCATGTTAAATATTAGGTGTTAAATATACTGAACAAAAATATAAACGCACCAAGCGATTGTTACTATTTTACCTCGAACTCATTAATACTAAATCTTCACAACAATTTGGTTATAGAATCCATGACAATTGAGCATTAAATTTCAAAGAGTTCCTTGAGAATTCTGGCGACAGTCTTTGCGCTACAACAGCCGACACAACCGAGGTGTCACTGTCAGAGTTCACACAGTCAGTAGCGGGTGTTGGCCTCCCTCAAGCTTGGCCTCCCTCAAGCGGTTACGCACCGCCTGGGCTGAAATGCGCCTGTTATGCAGCCCGACAGTCTCATCGGCAGTCCTCGTGGCCGGTCGGAGTCGATCCCGGAGATGTTGCAGCCTCATGTGACGATCCTGACCGGCGGTGGTCACACGTGGTCGCCGGGCATGTGGGCGGTTCACGGTGCTTCCAGTCTCTCTGAGGCGCATTCTCAGGCGGCTAATGGTGGAGTGGTGGACATTGAAGTGTGCTGCAACTGCCCGTACTGACGTCCCAGCATTCAGCATGCCAATGGCGCGCTCCCTCAAGATTTGTGACATCTGTGGCATGTTGACATTTGGCACCAGTCCACATTTTGGGGAGGCCTTTTATAGGGCAAGCTATAGGGAGTGTTTGTGTCCTGGTCACGCTCACTGACCATCACTCTGTCGAGCCCCATGGTGCTCATGGGAAGGATTACTCAACGTGCGAGTCCACACACTCAGAGTGGTCAATTTCAATGGGAACATCTGTCTTGAGCAAAACAAAGGAACCATTGCTCAAACATATCATCGGTTTGACCATTTTCCCATAATGGCAATCTTGACTTAGATATTTAGGTTGGTGCGTTTATATTTTTGTTCAGTATACATACCTTGAGATTCCACATACAAAACAGAAGTCTGGGTATAAATGCACTCCATTACCAGTGAACAAACTAGTTGACATGTGCATTCAACCAATGATTTCCCATTTGTTGCTGGATTTCAAAAGTTTAACCAGGAGCGGATAATTGGAAGAATGTGTACATATGGAATTGTTGGGTCAAGTTGGAAGGCTAAGAGAGCACAGAGAGATCAAGAGAGTTAGATCACAGGCGAGGCAGTAGAAAACAGGCGACCAACATGTCTGGAATGTGAGAGCAGTGGAACTTCTGCCTCGGCCTCATCACAGGAGATTCCAATGATGTTAAAAGCTTTAAATTCCATATAATCCATATGACAGATGCGATGCTGGGGTGTCAGCCCATTGAGGACAGCCACAATCCATTGAG
Source organism: Eptatretus burgeri (assembly GCF_056783735.1). NCBI lineage: Eukaryota > Metazoa > Chordata > Myxini > Myxiniformes > Myxinidae > Eptatretus > Eptatretus burgeri. Next base: position 51,474,454 of record NC_140964.1, read on the forward strand.
CTACCAGCA
>NC_140964.1:51479462-51584462 GCF_056783735.1 Eptatretus burgeri
ACAGGATATCCGGTGACACTGGAAGGATGCAGATAAGACAAAGAACAGGAAATGCAAAAGCAGATGAGATGTAAAACAATAAGACTAATGAAGTGCTATAAGAGAGTACACACTGAGTTTTCGGTCGTTTATGTTTTTCCTTTTCAAACTCTGCAGTTAAGACAAATTAGACAACTGCAGCATATGATTGGATTTTTGGACATTTTATTCCATTCTGCAGAGAATATTAATAATACCGTTAATAAGAAAAGCTACAGAGGCAAACAGGAAGCGTTTTCTGAAATGAATGATATGCTTCCTCGGTGGTCACTTGGCAAACCCTTCAATTTTACCCTAGTATCAAACCTTTAGGAGAAACTCACTTCTGATTTTGCCATGAACATCGACTTTGATTGGCCTGACCAAAGAACCAGTTCCCAAAGCTGGAAAATGAACTAATACAATGATCCGTTATGCCAAGTGGATAATCTGTGGACCAACGCATCTTCAGTCCATAATGGCATGTCATAATTCAGCCCACTGTACTGTCATTCTGCATGCTTTAAAATGATAAAAAGCATTAAATTTCTTCTGCACTCAAATGATACAACACTCACTTAAAGAATATTGATGTCTGCCGTGCAATGATGGGTCAAGGACAACTGTTCCATTTGACAAAGTGCCTAATGTTATGGAGACTGAGGCTGTGGCTAACAATGGCAATCCTTAACTACACATCGAGAAAATGAAAACTAAAAAAGTTGAACAATATGAAAACTGCCGACCATCCATTCTCACATTACGCCGGGCCACAGCAGTATACAGTAAATCCTTGCCGTCCGCTTGTTCATGGTCTGCAATTTCATGTATCTGCGCTGAACTTTTAGATACCCTTTCTCTCCTTCTGCATTGATATTTTACATACCCACAGAAAAAGTGAACCCCCTTCACCCTCCCCTTTGCATTTGTTTGGTTTTCATAAGTTTTTAAACACTTTCAATGGGGATGCAACAGAAAGAAAGAAAAAAAAGGAACAGTAGAAAGGAACAAAATAATCTTTCTGAAGAAAAAGATGTGTGATAGATCGTGATGAAGAATAACCCCGTGTCTCTTTTGTTCTGTTGCATTTGGGATGCCTATTGGGAATGCCACCAACGACACCTGCAACCTTTGCCAGGCTGCTCCACACACAACAAAGCACATTATGGAAGACTGTGTGGTCCTGGCTCCACAAAGGCAAGAGCACAACATAATAGAAGTGAGGGATCTGTGGGTCGCTCCTGGGAGACTGATTGGCTATCTCTGTGCCGTGGGCCTGCTCAAGCAGCGCTGACCAGGAATACCCAACAACTTCATCACAATACTGTACTGCATTGTATTGTACTGTACACATACTCTAAGCAGAAAAGCCTTCTTATTGAGGGTGTTACATATTTGATGTTATTTTAATCAATTGTTCCTATTTTTCTAGTAAATGTCTTGTATTTTTTAATCTATTAATGATTTTTGGATTTAAATGTTGGGGGGCTGGAACGTATCTCATTGACTTCCATGCTTTTAAACTGTCTGCTGTTCGCAATTTCGCCATTGGTGGAGGTTTACAGGAACGTAACCTCAATATATATTTTTCTCAATATATCTTTTTTAAATATCAAACACACAAATTAAAATTTAGACTGTGAGCAGTTATGCAAAGACGCAAACCGCCCCACATTGATCGGTGAAGCATTTTCAGAGAAGAATTTTAAATGTTTTCGCTTTGATGCAAAATGGCTGTCAGACCATGTGAAATCATACTTATCGGCCTTATTCCTCGTGGCTCGATCATGTATTTGAAGTTTCACATTGATTGGTTAAGTGGTTTCAGAGAAAAAATTTTTAAACGTTTTCCTTCGATCCACCATGACTGCCAAACCATGTGACCTATGACATTATAGCTATCAAATAAAATTTCCCCATGGGTAATCGATCATATATTTGAAGTTTTGCATCAATCCATTAAATGGTTAAGTGGTTTCAGTAAAGGTTTTTAAAAAGGTTTTTGCTTCAATCCAATATGGCTGGCAGACCACGTGATCTATGATGTAATAGTTATCAAACTATATTCTCCATACGTAGTCGATCATATTATGACGTTTCATTTTGATCTGTTAAGCAATTCTGGAGAAGATTTTTAAGGATTTTTTTTTTCAATCCAGTATGGCTGCCACACCACATCACTGATGTCATAAATGTAAACCTGAACTCGAATCTCGTCGTAGATCACATAAAATATTTTTTCATATTGATTGTATAAGGATTTTGATTCATATAATTATTGCTGCCACACCACAAGACAGATGATGTCATCGTTATCAAACTTTATTCCGCATGGGGAAGTTGATGTCAAATGACAAGTTTCAATTTTTCTCAATGAGCAGTTTCTGAGAAGATGTCCAAAGTGTTTCCTTTATTCCAGTATGACTACCATAACATGTGACCTATAATGTCAAAGTTATCAATAATATATGTATGTATATATATATATATATATATATATATATATATATATATATATATATATATATATATATATATATATATATATATATATATATATCCATGGGGGTATGTTAAAAGTTTTGTGAAAAGTTTTGCATCGATCAATAAAGTCAAGTAAAAAGGTTTAGTGTAACTGTAAGGAATTGCGAAAAGACAAACTGGCAGATTTGGTGACACTGGCTCGACAGGCCAAACGACCGAACATCATCTGAGCTTCCTTGTGTCATCACCCATGGGAATGGCAGCAAAAGGCTTTCCTGGCATTTCTCCCAAGATATTCATGCGAGAAGAAGAACATATTTCGAAGCATTTCAATTGTGTCACAGTGATTAAATAAAACGATGAGTGTGACCGTCACAACTGTCATGCCTGTGTTTGCAGGTGCAACATCTCATTCCCATGGGCATGCTAAGCGCAAATCTGTTGAATGATGATCCATATGTGACCTTCCAGTACAATGATGTGGAGGAACAAGGTATATGGCTTTAATCACTGCAAGCAAAAATAAAAAATAATTAAAAATACACAAATTTACAACATGAGACAGGTGGCATTAAATGAGAATTTATATTTAGGCATTTTGCAAAGGCAAAGCCTGTTGCTCAATGAATCTTTAAATCTGCACAAATCTGATGAAATGGGTTGTCCTGCGAGCATTTACATAATGCAACACTTCATCCCACTCATAGTCAGCGTACACACTCGCTTAACACGTGTTAGTCTGCCATACCTAATAACAGCAGCAATGTCCATGGAATCTTCTCATCGCAGTGCGCTTCATTGGCTACAGGGGCCACATTGTCCCCACGATAGCCAAAGGACAATTCATAAACGTGAGAACCACACAGGCCTTGAGAGTCAACCAATGCACTGTTAGGAGATCTGTGCCCTTAATGATTCAAACATTTACTGTGGTTAAGGTATGTTAAAAGAATAGTTTCAAACATATACAAGATAAATATGATCCATTGCTGATGAGAAATGCCAATGTAAAAGTTGATTTTGTGAGTGACGATATCAGTGCTGGCATTAACCAACTTTGATCCAAACGTGGCTGCGAACGGGCACGGTCTGCCCGGTGAGCGCATCCGAAAACCATCAACAGCCACATTGAGGCAAATAAATCTCACCATTGCCAGCAAAGCAACAAATGTGGAACACATCTCACAAATCTCACAGCAACAAATGAGAAGGCATCGAGCAGAGGAACTCGCTCACTAGCAAAGTTCAAATTAAGTTTGGAAGCAAATTGATCGCAATAATTATTCCGGTTTTAATGATGCAGAAAAAATGCATTTCGAGTGGAAATGCACATTGTGCGGTCGTGGCAATGGCCGATATATACCAGCAAACATAAAGCTTTAGCATGGATCAACTGCCACTGATACACAATGCTCGAGTGAATTTGCAGGATTGGCTTTTGAAAAGCACAATCGCAGTTGCAAGTGCTTGAAATAGAAGTCTTCGTTTACCACCGTGCATGATTAGGTTATTCCTTCTATTTTTGTCATACATAAAGGAAACTTCAATAAGCACTTGTATTATAAGTGACTTAAGAGTAATCTTTGCATGGAGCCAAAAACTCAACCAGTCAAAGCTTAAGGGAAATGCAGAGCCATGAATAGACCCCACGAAGCACATCCTACCCCCAACAACATCCATACAGACACAGCCTGCGCAGAAGCATAACCCTTCCTTACCCTATGTCACTGCAAACCGCACATTACTGGACCAATGCAGACACCGACTACATACTACAAGTTGTGCCATATCCATTCATGAACCAGTGTAACAAAACCGCTTTATCACATTTGTGACCGATGTTTGAGATACATGCTTGAAAACCGGATACATGCCACACACATCTTGCTCTTTATTTAAGACCAAGGCATTTCGGAAACCAAGGCATTTCGGATCATTGGTATCTCCCGTGATGAGGGTGAGTCTTTGGGTCTCTCACTCTCTCACCGCAGGCAGGTCGGTGATCTTTCTGTCTTCTACAGTGTCCTCTCCGGTCTCGCCACCCCCCTACCCCCTGCTCTGTCTTCGATTTGTCTCCACCATATTTCCGCAGGGCACTCAAGGTCCGCCAACAACCCCCTTCTGGTAAAACTACCAAATTCACGAATCACTGCTCACCTTCACTCTTTCATTCCCCTTTCCCCCACCTTTGGAGTAAACTCTCTCACTCTGTTCAATCCCATTCTTCCCTCTAGGCCTTCAAAACAGCTGTTCACCACCACCTCTTATCTTCCCCCATCCAAATCCTCGATATTTTCTACCCCCGTTAATCCACCCTAAACCCACCTCCTTCAAATTCCCTGCTTTCCTGTCCATGTCCATCTTGAATACCCAGTGTTCCCCACCCCATCCCTTCCACAGATCTCCTAATGTCTCTGTTCCCCACTGTTTTGTCCTTCCCACTCCCACCCCTCTTGTCTCATGAGCCCCCTTGCTGTGAGTTAGGTCTCACACGAGCCTTAACAAGGTATACAAAAAAAGACCGCCATAAGCTAAATTCTGATATTTCAATTGGTGCGCTTAGTGGTCCTTTCAAAAGTACCAACATTTTGTCGCCTGGCAGGAATCACAAGGCAAGTTACATGATCAACCCAATTTGCATATACCTACTTCAAGTTAATTTCCGATATATTTTATTGAGTTGCCCTGTTCTGTTCCTGCGTATGGCAGCTTGGCTGCCGGGTAGCTATCGTTTATTGGAAGTGCGGCTGTGCCCCTCTACCAGTACACTGGTACTCATTTCATCAACCTCAGGATGACGGGTTGAGTCAACCCCACCTGGTGTTAATACAGCAGCCAATGGGGCTTGAACTCAGGACCCTAAGATCCTAAGCCAGCCACCCGAACCACCAAGTCACCACCAGGCTTGTTGAGTTGCCCTAATGCTGCTGCTACAATGCATTTAAAATCAAGACTTACAGAAGCTCATAAAATAGAGACATAAACAACAAGCCTTGAAAAATTACAGAGAATGCAGAATATTTTAACAATAATCTGGTATGAATGAGTGTCAGCAAGTTGAATTCACGCATAACAACAGGTCACAGAGGTATTCTGAGAATATGCTCTGTGTGGGTGTCAGTGTTAGATGTTCCACTTCAAGGTGTGGTCGCACCTGCAAGCCTCGGGTCCAATTTGCTCTGGTTGGTAGAATCCACAGACGGCGGCCAACAAGCAGATGCAGTGAACGATGACAAAGTTCCCCAACAGTAGTGACATGGGATGAGCCATGATTGTGGAGGCATGTACAGCACAGGGTGGAGGAGATGCTTGATCTTCGAAACGGATACTCACGCCCTTTGGGAACCAAACACATGAGGCGGAAGAGTTCCTGGGAAGAGGGATGGCGCCCACACAAAATACCACCCCTCTATGTCACCACAGTCGGCAAGGAGGCAGATCCAAATGAAGGTGAAACCAGCCATGACAGACTATGGCAACGGCACCAGGAGTCTGATGTAATGCCATTGACCGTGGTCACTGTGGCTGGAGCAATGGACCCAAGTGGACTATGGCAATACATGATAATGATGATGTTCATCATGCGTGGGTGGAACAGCAAAAATGCCACCGTAAACAAAATGTGGGAAAAAAAAGTCTCACAAAACATTATGATCAGTTTCAGAACGTAGTCGGGAGGAAAATTGATTAACAAGAACTCAATCAGGGTGTAATTTTGATTTATTTTAGTTTTTCAACCAGCATTTTAAAGAGTGATCAAACTTGCAGTCCAGAAAAAAACAAAAACAACAACTGAACATCACCTGGTCAGATAACGGAGCACGACTTCGACCATTTCAAAAGTACCAACAACAAACAAACAAGAATCAAATCTGAATCAAAGGAGGCACACATTCAAGTGTGCCATCTCTCCTCTTAAGCACGGCATGTCATAATGTTCTCTTCCTCATACGTGTAAAACATATAAAAAGCCCTTGCAATGAGTGTTATTAAAAAAAAACAAAAGTGGAAAATACACAACAGTCAGACCATGTGACCTGAGACTGTTACTCCACCTCAAACAGAGTAAAACCCTAAAGCATCCCCCAAAACACCCAGAGCACCAGACGAGCAGATAAACCAAAGCAATGCAGCAAGGAGCGAGCAGAACAGATGAATGATCAAAATCACTTTTCTCGCAGAATGAAAGAGAAAGAAAAAGACAGAAACAAGTCATTTTCTTCCCTATTTTCCTGCCAAATGGTACAGCAACAATGGAGAGAAATAAAAAAAAAACTCTCCGTATAATATTGATCGATCCTTTCACAGCCACAATTATTCGAACATTCCTGGGAAAGGTTTTGCCCTCAATCTTGCAGGAAATAGCTGGCCCGGTCTGATGTTCAACGAAGGTTGAAGCAAGAATTTGGGATTTAGCCAGGGTGCAATACCATTGCTCGCTGACTCTTCATAAAACGACACCGTGGGATCTTTCATGTCGACCAAACTATAAAAATGGCTCCGCAAAGTGGGCGTAACCCCTCAGACCATGCATTGTAAAAGGAAGCAGTGATATCACGATGATGCAGTCGGTTAGAGCACGTTGGACGTCATATCGAAAATCAATCAGACTTCAAGATGGCTACCGTGGCGGCTAGTGAAAATCGCAGCGCGCCCGTGTTCGAAAGGAACCTTTCTCGACTCAACCCCAACACACACACTGCAAAAACTCATTTAATCGGACAAGGCGTTCTCCTCGAAATAGACGGAAACCAATTTCAAGATGGCTGCCATGGAGGCCACATTGAAAATCGCAGTGCGCCCATTTTCGAAAGGAACCTTCCTCTACTCAACCCCAACATACCTGCAAAAATGGATTTAATCGGACAAGGCGTTCTCCTCGAAATTGACGGAAACCAAAAGTTGACAGACGCCCGGACGGACGGACGCCCGGACAACGCCTGTGATGACAATACCTCTTTTTCAGCCCAATTCGGGCTAAGGGTTAAAAAGCAATCAACAATTGTAGATTCGCCAGGATTTGTTTTGTGCGGCGTTCGTGTGGTTTTATAGTATGTATTTTATAGACGAACTCACATTCTAATTGTACATACTCTGGAGGTACTTCATTGAGAGAAAGATAACGTGTACAACTGACTACCACTAGGTGGCGTTTGTGGCCTACGTTAAAACATTCTGTGCGGATTAACAAACAAATGGACCCAAATACAATAACCTCTCCTCTGGCAAGGGTAATAATGCTAGCGACGGGACGCCCAATTTAACGTCCATCTGAGGGACAGCAAACACAATGATACCCTGCCTGTGAAATACCAGGATGACGGTTTATAACTTGGTCGGGATTCAAATCCAGGCTAGATAGATTAGAAGCGAGTGTGCATTCCTCCAGGGTATCCAGACAGCAATCACGTTACCTTGTATCATATTGCCTCAATTGATTCTGGAAACCAGGCAGAAAACATTACACACAAAGAAAAACAGGTTTCATCCAGCCGGGCTACTACAACACAACAGACTATTGTTGAGGAAACAGCATGGACTTGAAGTGCAGAAGTGAACTTGGCCGTTGGCAACAGCTTTGAAAGATACTACCACTGAACTGCAATCTGCGAAGAGTACAGAAGGTTGTAAATAAACACACATGGATTCATAAACGACAGCTTCACAGGATGCGATCAAGTTGAGGATCAGCAGCAGCGAATGTTGCCAGGATTAAAGAGGCGTACATGGATCACAAGGTAAGTCAATGAGCAAATCCATGCGACTGTCCTCCGTAATTGGTAAATATTTTGATTACATTGTGGATATGGAGGATCCAAGAACTGGACTAAATTTATGACTGCAATATGAAACATTTACAAACTGGAAGCACACTCGCTGGAGCGCATACCTGCACCACGCAATGCATGATCCACAAGAACATGTTGGGCCCAATACATTTTTGCAATATCATGCTATATATCGTTTTTGGCCCTATCTCTCAATGGTGAAGAATCTCTTTAAAAATCAAATAAACCTCATATCCAGATTAAAATCTTCACCAAAATTGAATCAATTCTTCCTCGTCACACACAACAAATTCACCAAGTTTCATCTGAATCCGTCCACAACTTTTTGAGATATCGTGCTATATATTGGTCTCTCAATGGTGAAGAATCACTCAAAAAATTATCAGATCCGGATCTGATTCGGATCTTCACAAAAATCTAATCAGTTCATCCTTGTCATACGCCCAACCTTCCCACAATATTTAATCCAAATCCGTGCACAACTTTTTGAGATATCTTGCACACAAACAAACAAACAAATGAAATTGCTCGTTGAGCAAGGAATTCCCTGAATAACTTTGTCATATCTCCATGATCTCTGAAAAAACAAAAACCTGGAAATCAATTTGGTTCTTATAAGTCGATCGTGCTACTGTTTAATGAGTTCTTGCACTTAGTTTGGTCATGATCATAACTTGCAAGTCAATAGGACTTGAAATGGCATTTTTAATCGCAATTTGAAAGTTTTGACCCGACCCCCCCCCCCGACATTCGACCCCCGACCGCGAAGAAGGGTGTTGGCGTGACACCTCAATGAGACATATCGTTGGATGCAGAATTGGAAGATGCACATTGTGGATTTGGTTTGAAGTCGATACGACCATTTTAGCGGACGTTATTGCAAAAATAAGAATTTCGGTTTTTCGGTGACCTTGACCTTTACCTTTGACCTAGATTCACCAAAAACGACGCGTCTAAGTTGGACCATGGCCGACGTCTGTACCCAGTTTGGTCCTGATCGCTGAAATGGTGTGGCTGCTACAGGGTAAACAAACACACAAAGACAGACAGACAGACACAGAATGACACACACAACCGACCAACATGATTGCCGAAATCCGAAGGATTCTGGCAATTAACAAGAAGACGTCGTGCAGAGCATGATACTTGCAAAATCCATAAAAACAAATTTGACCTCAAAAATAATTGGTGGTTGAATTCAGTGACCAAATATGCAACTCCTCTTCAAATTTCAAGTCAATCGAATGAAAATTAAATTTTTTAGAAATTCGGCCAATGTTGACCGTTTGGCTGATGTGAACCTCAAAAATAATTGGTGGTTGAATTCAGTGACCTGATATGCAAATCCTCTTCAAATTTCAAGTCAATCGGATGAAAATTGAGGATTTTAGAAATCTCACCTAAATTGTTGACCTTGGGCCTATGTTGACCTTCAAAAATAATTGGTGCTTGAATTCAGTGAGCTGATATGAAAATCCTTTTAAAATTTATAGTCAATCAGATGACAAATGAGGATTTTAAAAATTTGTTCAACCTTTGGCCTATGTTGACCTTTTGACCTTTTGACCTTAAAAACAATAGGCTTTTTGCTTGACAAACTCTGCCATGTGGTGAAGTTTCGTGAAGATCGGTTTAGAATTGTGACCTGTCGGCGATAAACAGACAAATCGACTGACCAATACACTTGAAAAATCTTCGATTTTTTTTTTTCGAAAAATCTCCGACAAACAAACAAACAGACAGACAGGGGTGAAAACATAACCTCCTTCCACCTTCGGTAGTGGAGGTAAAAAACACATGACAGCATTTCTGAAACGCAAGCAAAACTGCCATCAGGGAAAAATAAGAATAATAATAATCATAATAATAATAATAATAATAATAATAATAATAAATGCCACAAAATGTTCCACTTTGAAATTAATTTGCATGTTGTGGGAAATGAAATTAAATAAAAGCCAGATGGCATAATATTTGGAAAGCAAGCTGTGTTGCGGTTGATAAATTATTAAAATACACGTTTCATCACAAACAGATGTACAGGCAGGCATTTCGGTGTGCGTGCAGGTAATGATGTCATGTAGTGTGACCGACTGATCAAATGCCAACCTGCAAAAAGGAAGGATTTTTCGAGAGCAACGGAAAGGTTAATATAGATGAGGATAATGCTGGGTCAAAGCCACTGCCTTCGGGCACTACAGAAGAGAGGGATGGAAGAAGCGAGGAGAGGGTTTCATTGATAGTAACTCGTTGACTGCTCGAGTGGAGGAATTCAGAAAGCCAGGTATGAATATTCAATTGTCCGCCACAGGCAGTGAGCTTGGTAAGCAGAGCAGAATGCCAAACTGTGTTTAGTGCCCAAGATATGTCCAGAGAGATCCCAAGCCAGACAGACCATGTCATCATCATCATAATCATCAAATTTTCAGTCCACTGCTGGATGAAAGCCACAGCATGTGACTCAATGTTGCCCTGCCTCTTGCTTTGTTGTTACAATTGACTGTTCCCTAATATTTGTCCATTTCATCCGTCCACCTTCGGCATGGCCTTTCCCTGTTCCTGTTGCCATCAATCGGTCTCCGTGTTGTAAATATTGTGGTCCACCTGTTATCTGACCTGCTAATGTTTCCAGCCCGTTTGCAGAGTTTGATTATTTCTAAGATATCCTGAGTTTTGGTTTGTTCGGTGATCCATTTACTTGCTTTTTTATCTTTGTGTGTAATCCCGAACATATTTCATTCCATATTATTGTGCTGCTGTTAACTCTTCCTCTCCATTCGTGCTGTTAAAACCCGGGTCTCAACCCCATAAATGATAAGTTGGAATAATAAACCGATTGAAAACTTTCCTTTGCAGGCATATTGGTAAGGTACATCTCATGATGTTGCTGCATTTCCACATCATCTGCATCCAAGTTTGATCCGTCTCTTTATTCTTTCCCTTGAGGCTAAAACTTTGCCCGAGGGATACATCGTCTTCTACTTGCTTTCCATTTATTATGATTTCTCCATGAGGTACACGGAGGTTCATTAGAATTGTACTTTTGTTTTTGACATGTTCATGAATGCCGAAATCCACAGACCATGCCTGTATGTGTATATAGTATATATAAACGACGTATTTGAATAAGATGATCTCAACCTCATGTTACTTCACAAAAAAGAGCCAAATAAAGCAGTAAGCATTCCATTAGGCTGCAGATAAACTTTTAAAAGCAACAGAAGAAGCTTTTAGTGCTGAAATCTCCGCTGGAAATCAATGAAGTCCGAGTTAGAATTCTGAAGGGATTGCATAATGCTGGGTAATGGGTAATGTCCATTACATGAGAAAATTAAAATCAAAACCCCTTCAAATGAATACAAGCCAATAACAAACAATTTAACTTTTAAATGCCATAAATGCTTGATGGACGGTTTCAAATGATTCCGACAAAAGATGATGTCATACCCCGCTCCAGGGTATGTTTTTAAAACAAAACGGGGAAAACAAGTTGTTTACCTCGTTGTACAAAACCATAACAGAACACTAATTATTGTAACTGGTAAAAAATAAGAATAATAAAAAAACTGCTTTATTGGCAAAATGCAGAATTTGTTATGCACTGTCTGTCTCAAATATTATTTAAATTTGCACCTTTATTTTAAATTTTTTTTATATAAAGGTTACATTTTTAGGTCCTTGGGGTACAACAAAGAATATCACAAAGCCTTTCCATTAATTTGCTTTCAGGAAGAGCTCGGAGGATAACCTAGGCTCCCTCGAGGTACGCATACTCATCTCCGAGCTGTTTAACAGAGGTTTGAATCTCAACCGAGCTATAAACTGTCATCTTGGTGTTTCACAGACAGGATGATCCATCGATGTGTGTACCCGTCCCTCGGATGGACGTTAAGCTCGGCGTCCCGTCTGCCAGCACCAGCTGGTGTACATTAATGATGCCACGGTGTCTGAGAAAAGCGTAGGCGAGCCATCGCCAGAAGCTTGAAAATAATTACAAATTCCTGCTTGAATCCGAAGGTGAATTACATCAGCAGCACAGTGGCACCTCGGCAATGATACAATCAGCGGGACTAATTCAGAATTGAATCCCAATCTAATGTGTAATGGCCAACACCACCATCATCATCATCATCATCATCCATGAAAAGATGGCTGAGGAATCAAAAATCATTCCCACCCCTCACCACCCCCCCCCCCCCTGCGCCAAATATGATGCGAGAATAACACTGCAAAGCACAGCGTTTCACCTCCAATTAAAACTCAAACCATCACAGCAACACAAACTCTGCCTGCCGGAAAGATTTGGGTGAGGGTAAGAGGAATAATGGATACTTCACACGTGTCACATCAGAGAAAACAAGTTATGACATTATGAGAGGAGTACTCTGAGGTTTCTTCTCTCAGGTTTCTTAATGAACCCATTACCAAAGGCTCACTTACCAATAACCAAAGTTAGCTCTTACAATTACCTGACCCAGTTCAGAAAACAAAAAGCTATTGTCATGGGATTTAAAGTGCAACATGTTTTCATTTCATCGAAAAGTTCATCAAAGGCCATCAACCTAAACAAACCAAAGGGCGACAAGACGGTCATGTTCATTTATGGCAAACAACTACACGGCACAACAACACATAATTACAACTTCACAAGAACATGCACAAACAATTTTCGATTTTCTGTTTGGGTGATTTTGCCAATTGTGAAATTAACTCCAGACCAGACTAAGTGGCATTATGGTTATAACATCCATTCTGAATCTGAGAGTTTGGCGTTTCGCTTCAAACCCTGGCAGAATTATACCAAAGCCTTTTAAATAAAATTGTAAGTGCTGCAACCTCGCTTGATGCTCAGCATTTAGAGGACGGAGCACAAATATATCCCGTGCGTTGGCATCACATGGAAGACTGACGGCAGAGTGAAAAGCAATGCCACTAGATGGCAACAACAGCCCACAGTGCGCACAAGGTCAATGACTGTGCTTTTCTGAAATTCAGTTCTATGTTTTCCGGGGTGTGCGTGCGTGCGTGCACACATAACAGGTCTTCGATAAACCGCAGGAAATGTCGGGAAGTTTTTTTTTTTCAAAATTTCCCAAAATCAGTGGATTAAATAAACAGGACATTGACTGAGGAACGTTAACCACCATTGGAGGCAAGTAGAAGCCTTATGTTTCGGGCCTCGTGTTTTACTCCCACAAAGCGATTAAGGCCCGAAGCATCATCTTCATCTTCATCTTCATCTTGCTTCCCATGGCGGTTAGCATACCTCAATCCACATACTATTGATTTCATCAATTGTTCTACCTATCTGCCGACGCATATCGACATTGACCTTCACCAACAAGATGAGTAATTTAATTTTCCAAAATCAGCTCTGCTCTAACGATATTATTGGAAACAATTAAACTTTGTAACACTTCCTGTTTAGCTGTGCATGCAATATCAAGGCTCGTGAAAAAGTGAGGGACAACACATGTACATGACAAAGAGATCCATCCATCCATCGGGACCATACTCTGTGCAGAGCGTTGGTGCTACATAAGCAGTCTCCTTGGCTATTGGGCACAATCCTGGATGGGTCGCCACTCCGACACAGGATACCAGCAAGCTGGCACTCATTTTGCCAACCTCAGAAGGATGACAGGTCGAGTTAACCCCACCTGGTATTAATTCTACAGCTGAGCGGGATTTGAACTCAGGACTCTAGGATCCCAAGCCCACCACCCGAACCATTAAGCCAACACCAGGCAAACAAAGAGATAAACTAAAGCTAAGTCGATGGTGAGCCATCGCAAATCCCCATACTTGCCACTTAAAGCAAAGTTGAAAGATAGTAAAAGGTTCCACTTAGAATGACCAAATATCAAATTTTGAGTCAAAACTTTTTTACCGAATGTTGACCCCCAAGTCCCCAGCCACTTGGGCATGAACCGGGGGTCAAATCCCAAATCATCATCACATATTTCATACGTCCCCCAATGTTCATTGCACAAACACAGTTTCATTTAAAATGTTTTAAAATGTTCCCGTAATTCTATTTTTTGGTGTATGTATATGACATTTTTACCCCGCCCCAGGGGCGGAACCAAAAATGATACTGCTTTCGCAACTTCTTGCCATGTAGTGATCACAACTACCAAGTTTGGTGAATTGCTGCACAATGATTTAGAAGGAGATATGACAGACAGAGCCAAATAAAATATCCCACAAATTTTTTTTTTCAAAAAAAGTGGGGATAAAAACACAAAGTGGGAAGGAGGGGACAGAGAGACGGTACAGCAAGGTTGGAGAAAGAGAGAGAGACAGCACAGCCAGGATGGAGAAAGAGAGAAAGAGAGAAAGAGATCGTGCAATAAGTCAGTGGCTTAAAAACATACAGGGTTATTAGCTGAAGAAATGGTTAATTTAAAAAAAAATTAATCTTGTAAAGGGTTCCTCAATTAAAGTTTATATCTCGATTACCTTGTTCCTTAAATTAATTACAAGTATTTAAAATGTGCTGCCATTTTGAATGTACCTATAACAGATACCAAATTGCTACGGACAATCGGACACAACGAATGGCATCTCAAAAACCAGCAGATGCGATTATGCCTGCCAACATGTTCAAAAATTCACTCAAGGATGATGGAATACTGTGGTAATTACATCATCAAGTACTTCCCTTTTTTTTTTCGTCTTTTTTTTTCCTACTTGGGCATCAAAAACCTCACTCTAGCCAAGAAACCGCTTCGGCAGAACCAATAGTAGATAATGATAATGATGGTTTAGCAAACCTGACCCCTCGCTGTGAAGCATCAGTATCGCATTCCAATGATTGCAAATTAGATAAGCCGGCATTATTAAAACAATGGGTGCTTGAATAATCGGACTGCTATTACTACCGGATACACAAACCACAGGGCTGGAGGTTGCATAAAAATTTTCAGTGTCATTGTGAAAACAAAGTGGCACAGCTCAGATGCTGAGAACGTGTTTCCATGAGATAGAAAGGTACGTGGATTCTGAGGTTTGGATAGGCATCCAAGCATTTCTACTCTTGGACTGGAGAACGATCCGTTTGTCTTATGTCTGGGCCCAGCATTGGCTCACTCGGCTGCAGCCTTATAGCATCGGTATCTGGTGGAGGAGGGGGAGGATTTGGCCCAAGCAAACAGCATAAACAGGAAACTGCTGAGGTATTGTCTACAAACCTCAACAGTGCAGAAATGGCCTTATCCACATGGCCAGTTAAAAAAGAGAAAAACGTGTGTGTGTGTGTGTGTGTATATATATATATATATATATATATATATATATATATATATATATATATATATATATATATATACATATATATATACATATATATATACATACATATATATATACATATATATATATATATATATACATATATACATATATATATATATGTATATATATATGTATATGTATATATATATATATATATATATATATATATATATACGCATAACTGATGTACTGAACCATACTCTCTGTTACATCCTTTCTGCCAAAACAGCAGTTTCTGGACAAGGCTAAGACTGGCAGTCAGCCATCTCATCCTTCTCCCAGCAATAGTCAGGGTAAGAATTTGAAATTTGTTGAGGGTGCTCGCGATAGCACGCCTGTTCTTCGTGAAAGATAATGTAGGATCCTAAACATCCACAAACGACCATAATACCAGCAGACAGGACGCCAAGTTTAACGTCCATCCGAGGGACGGCACACACATTGATGAATCGCCCTGCCTGTGAAACACCGGGATGACAGTTTATAGCTGGGTCGGGATTCAAACCAAGGCTAGACAGCTTCGAGGCCAGTGTGACATACAATATACAGTAATGTACTGTGCAAAAGTTAGGGATATTTTCATTTTTGTGGTGCTATTCCACCATTAAACAGTTGTGGGAAGTTAAAACTGTGAATAACAATTAAAATTTCTGTGAAAGTCAATTTAATATCACAGTTACCTTCCAGTATATATGTATATATCTATGAAAGAAAATTAATTAAGCTATATACTTCTATCATCATGTGCTAGTAATACCCACTTATCACTAATAAAATATGCAGGAAACATTTTTGTACAGTAAATAATAATAATAATAATAATAATAATAATAATAATAATAACAATGTTATTGAAGTAATCAACACCCACTTACATTGATGTGAATTACAAGAAAAAAGCAATAAAAGTTGCAAGTTTGTGAATAAAAGTAAAAGTATCCATCCTCAGTGACAGAAAATGTTGAAATTAATCTGTCAATTTAAATAATTTCATGGACTTTAAAAAGGTTAATTGTGTTGCACTCTTGGTTTCACTCAGAGCCAAAGCTCTGAGCTACTTATACCGTCCACCACAAAATGGTGGTGCAACATTGGGTGGTGAAGGTTGAATTTGTCTCATTCATCTGAGGAAGAAAAACTTTATATGGAACATCATGTGACCACACAAACTTTTCAAGAATAAGGGTATGCTATGAAGAAAAAAGAAAAAAAAGTTGAAAATCTCAAACATTGGTGTGAGGTCCACTTTTTGCAACACCTGAAAAGAAACTGGCTTGGTACAAGACAAGAAAAGGGCAGAAAGATCCAGAAGAACCTCCCCAAAGTAAGACAAGCACTTGAAATTGTTCAGCTTACGCGATATAAGAAAATCAAGGAAGCAGCTGACAAATGAAATGAGAGCAGGCCTGAACATGAACATCTCGTCCAGCACTGTGCACAGAAGGCCGAGTACAGAAGGTCTCCATGGCAGAGTTACAGGAAAGAAAATCACTGCCGAGCCCACAGAATATGGTGAAAAGACCAAAAAAAAATGCACTACATGATATTTGGCACAACATTACTGTAAGAATGCTTCAGTTGTGTACAGGGTAAAAGAGTGATGGCACTGAAGAAGGCAAAGGGTGGACATACAAAGTATTGACTGACGCGGTTGTTATTCACTTTAAGTAGTTTGTTTCACGTGCATTTATAAAGGCTGTTGATTTACAATAATAAACACACATGACTGTTACCTGCTGACAATTTAATGAATTTACCCAAAAGTATGAATATCATTGGAATAACCCAAAATTTTCAATATATTGTTGCGGATTCGCGCCCGCCGGCGTGCGGACGGCCACGCAACTCGAATCGCGGCACGCCGCCCACCGGACGGACAATCCAGTCATGACCCTCTCGGACTAACGCCGGGAACTAGTCACGGGTGGACCTTTCGGTCTCACCGCGATCGTGCCAATCGGCCCCCGCGTGGGATAGGGTTGCTCGCCAAATTCGACCTACCTAAGTACCCACACGGAAGGTAGACCGGGCGATTGCACCTCGCCGCAGGTCGACCTCGGACACGGGCCACTTTAAGCGACCCGTTCCGTACTATCGGGATAACCGAGCGGTGTTATTCGTCGGCCTCGACGGTTCGATTAATTATCGGGCGTTTTAGCCCACGACCAACCCTCCACGTGAAGCAAGATGGAGATTCAATAGAGGAAAAGATGAAGCGAAGCGGGAAAACAGCCCAACAATAAGCACATTTATTTCGCGATGAACGGAAAGCACACATACACAATTACACCAAAAGCACATGTAAAAGAAGAAGACAATGCAATACCACACAAAAAGCAAATGCAACAACGCAGATCCAACCGACCACCGGGCACACGGCAACACCCACACAATTCCACTTCACAGACGGCGCCGACAACACACACCCCCAAAGCAAAAGAAAAGAGAACCACCCTCCAGGACGAGGGGGGTAGGCGGGCCTGGGGCCGAGACCGCGCCGGGCCCACCCGTCTGACGATGAGACGCGGAGCGGCGGCGGCGCCTCAACTCCGCGGGCCTCACGGACAGTGTCTGGTAGGGGGTGGGAAAGGGGCCCCCTTTGTCGCACTATCTCAGCGCGGGGGGAAACAGGAGGGGGTTGCTGATGCTCGGGGGAAGGAGGATATCACCGTCTCGGGTCCCGCGGCGAGCGTCCCCCCCTCGGCCTCGGTCACGTTGCTGGCCCCTCCCTGTGCAGCTCTCGGCACCGACGCGAGCACCCCCTCGTCCGCCTTCGCCGCCGTCACCTCTCCACAGCTCCGTCTACTCGCCCTCTCAGTCTCCTCTCTTGGCTCGTCCCAACTCTTCTCTCACTTCTTTCCAGCTCCACCGACGACTCTCTTGAACTCCGCACAACTGCCAACTGAACTGACGAACGCAGCCGTTTATATAAGCCCCGTGGCTTCGCTCTTTCACCCTTGACCCTCTGCCTCCGACCCTTCACCTCTAACTGGCTCCCCATTGGACCGAGGAAAAGTGGGCGTGAATGCTTTTTGATCCATGAATTTGCATATAGCGACCGCCCTCCAACGCCCTGGAGGCGGGGCCAAATCGCCCACGCTCTCCGATTGGACGGAACAAAAGTGGGCGTGAGTCGTTTTTGATCCGTTTTCTGCGGAAAGTCCGTGATGTTTTTGAACACGCTGCTCGGTGCGCGCCCCGCACGAGTCCAGCATAGGTGCCCACGAGTGGCGCGAGATGGTGTGGATGCGATGGTGGCGAGTTGTGACGGTAAAGGTCGTGGCGGTTGTGGTGAAGCGGCGTTGTGGTTGGTGGTTGTTGTTGTGAAGCGACGTTGTGGTTGGTGGTTGTTGTTGTGAAGCGGCGTTGTGGTTGGTGGTTGTTGTGAAGCGGCGTTGTGGTTGGTGGTTGTTGTGTGAAGCGGCGTTGTGGTTGGTGGTTGTTGTTGTGAAGCGGCGTTGTGACGTGGTTGGTGGTGGTAATAATGGCGGCTGGTCCAAAATAAAGATAGTAAAAGAAAAACGGCTATCCTGAAGAGTCGCAGCCCGAGTGAATGACATTTATTCCCTCTAGACAACGGGTTTGGGCCTAACTACACATATACTTACCGAGATATCTCACCTAAGGGACCTGAATGGTGGTTTGTGAATTTCGTCAACCACAACAATATATATATATATATATCATATATATATATATATATATATATATATATATATATCATATCATATGTATATATATATATATATATATATATATATCATATATATATATATATATATATATATATATATATATCATATCATATGTATAACAAATTACCCCCATGCTGGAGTGACGGTCATCTCTGCGAGAAAATATATAGCCTCCTGAAGGTAGGGCAGTTTTTGCCAAATTTGAAGTCACGTGACACGAAAACGCAAGCGAATATCGAAAATCCGGCCTGACAAAATTTAGATATTGTCCCATAGATGCATATGCCACAATCAAATTCAAGATCGCTTGAGAAATGTAGGAGACAGATTTTGAAAATCGTCATTTTCGCATGAAAATCGTCATTTTCGCATTTTTTGCCAACTTTGAAGTCACGTGACATGAAAACGAAAGCAAATATCGAAAGTCCGGCCCGACCAAATTTAAATATTGTCCCATAGATTTATACGCCACAATCAAATTCAAGATCGCTTGAGAAATGAAGGAGATAGATTTTGAAAATCGTCATTTTCGCATGAAAATCGTCATTTTCGCATTTTTTGCCAACTTTGAAGTCACGTGACACGAAAACGAAAGCGAATATCGAAAATCCGGTCCGAACAAATTTAGATATTGTCCCATAGATTCATATGCCACAATAAAATTCAAGATTGCTTGAGAAATGTAGGAGGAGATAGATTTTGAAAATCGTCATTTTCGCATTTTTTGCCAACTTTGAAGTCATGTGACACGAAAAGGAAAGCAAATATCGGAAATCCGGCCTGACCAAATTTAGATATTGTCCCATAGATTCATATGCCACAATCAAATTCAAGATCGCTTGAGAAATGGCAGAGGAGATAGAATTTGAAAATCGTCATTTTCGCAACTTCAAAGGCCTCGTGACCTTGACCTTGACCTTCGGTGACCTTGAAAGTCATACCATCGTGTATGTCTCATCGACCTCTATCAGGATCACTAATGACCAGATCTCCTGCTTCAACTTCATTGGAACGGACAGACGGACGGATCGTCACCTCTCCTCTCAACACCAATATTATTAGGTCATGCTCGAAGAGATGATCTAATAAAAAAGCAGGAGTGTGTCTGTCCACCGCAAATTTGTCTGTCTGTCTCCAACCTACTCCCTCAGTTTTGGGGCTACCCTCACCAAAGTTTCTCTGAAACCTTTTGGGGTCCCAGCAGGTGTCTTAAAGTGGGGTGGAAGGTTTCATAAATTTCTCAATATACAATTATGATTTTTAGTTTGCGTTCTTACGATAGGTCTCTTCCAACTTGGCACACCTTGATTGAACACAATATTTAATCATTTATCTTTACAAAACCGTTCAATCTCAGTCAA
Source organism: Eptatretus burgeri (assembly GCF_056783735.1). Taxonomy (NCBI): domain Eukaryota; kingdom Metazoa; phylum Chordata; class Myxini; order Myxiniformes; family Myxinidae; genus Eptatretus; species Eptatretus burgeri. The sequence continues at coordinate 51,500,106 of NC_140964.1, forward strand.
GTTGCGTGGGGAGCGTTGAAGGACAGCAATCTTCAAGTTATGCCACAAATTTTTGATTGGATTTTGGTCGAGGCTCTTACTGGGCCACTCAAGGACATTTATCTTTTTGTTCCTTAACCACTCCGATGTAGCTTTGGGTGTGTGCTTTGGGTCATTGTCATGCTGAAACATGAACTTCCATCCCAATTTCAACTTTCTTGCAGAGGACAACAGCTTTGCCGAGGATTCTTCTGTATTTTTCTCCATCCATTTTCCCTTCTATCCTGACAAGTGCCCCCAGTCCCTTCTGATGAGGAACATCCCCATAACATGATGCTATCTCCACCATACTTCACAGTGCAGATGATCTTTGGATATTGTGCCATGTTGGGTTTACGCCAAACGTAACATTTTGCATTTAGGCCAAAAAGTTCCATCTTGGTTTCGGCAGATCACAAAACTTTTTGCCAAATGGCTTCATAATCTCCAGAGTGGTTTCTTGCATATTTCAAACGAGACTCAAGGTGGGTTTTTTTGAGTAATGGTTTCCTTCTTGCCACCCTACCATACAGGCCAGACTTGTAGAGTGCTTGGGATATTGTTGTCACATGCACACAGTGACCAGTCTTTACCATAAGGCATGGAGCTCTTTCAAAGATGCCAATGGCCTCTTGGTGGTCTCTCTGATCAGTCTCCTTACTTGGTCATCCAGTTTTGAGGGACGGCCTGATCTCTGCAGGGTCTTGGTGGTACCACACGCCTTCAACTTCTTAATGGTTGTCTTGACTGTGCTCCATGAGATATTAAAGGCCTTTGAAATATTTTATACCCATCCCCTGATCTGTGACTTTCCACAACTTTATCCTGGGAGGTCTTTTCAAAGCTCCTTGGTGTGGTGCTCAAGGTTGAGGCTTTGCTGTAAAATGCACTACCCAGCAGAGGAAACCCACAGGAACCGTTGATTACCTCCACCACCGAAAGTGAAGAAGGTTATGTTTTCACCCCCTTCTGTCTGTCTGTTTGTTAATTGCCGGGATCCTTCGGATTTTGGTAATTATGTTGTTCGGTTGTGTGTGTCATTCTGTGTGTCTGTCTGTCTGTCTGTTTGTTTGTTTACCCTGTAGCAGCCACACCGTTTCAGCGATCAAGACCAAACTGGATACAGACGTCGGCCATGGTCCAACTTAGATAGTTGTCGTTTTTGGTGAATTTAGGTCAAAGGTCAAGGTCAAGGTCACCGAAAAACCGAAATTCTTATTTTCGCAACAACGTCCAGTAAAATGGTCGTATCGACTTCAAACCAAATCCAAAATGTGCATCTTCCAATACTGCATCCAACCATATGTCTCATTGGGGTGTCACACCAACACCCTTCTTAGCGGTCGGGGGTCGAATGTCAGGGGGGTCGGGCAAAACTTTCAAGTTGCGATAAAAACGCCATTTCAAGTCCGATTGACTTCCAAGTTATGATCATGACCAAACTAAGTGCTAGAACCCATTAAACAGTAGCACGATCGACTTATAAGAACCAAATTGATTTCAGGTTTTTGTTTTTTCAGAGATCATGGAGATATGACAAAGTTATTCCGGCAATTCCTTGCTCAACGAGCAATTTCATTTGTTTGTTTGTGTACAGGATATCTCAAAAAATTCTGGACGGATCCAGATGAAATTTTGTGGACAGGTTGGGTGTGTGACAAGGGCGAACTGATTAGATTATGGTGAAGATCCAGATCCAGATCAGACTACTTGAATTTTTTAAAGTGATTCTTCACCATTGAGAGATGGAGCCAAAAAGTATATATAGCACGATGTCTCAAAAAGTTGTGGACGGATTTGGGCAAAAGTTAGTGGACAAATTGGGTGTGTGACAAGGAAGAAGTGATTCAATTTTGGTGAATATCCGAATCAGGATCTGGACACGAGAATTATTTAATTTTTTAAGTGATTCTTCACCATTGAGAGGTAGGGCCAAAAACGATATATAGCATGATATTTCAAAAATTTATTGAGCCCGATATGTTCTTGTGGATTAGGCATTGCATGGCGGAGTTATGAACTCTACCGAGTGCCCTTCTCGTTTTTAATTGTATTGTGAGTGTTGACTACCAAAAAACTAGATAGTTTGAGTCTGTGATGGCAAAGCTACAATTCAAAAACCATCATATCAATTGGAATTAATATTGAATGAGAAGCATTTAACCCTCGCTCCCTCTCCATCTGAAACAGAGTTATGTGCCCAAAAACAATGGCTTTACAAAAAGAGAAGGCCATAAAGTTGAGAGTTAGAAAATCTTTTACCGAGCACACAAAATAGTTGCAAAATGGCAAGACTGGTTACGTTCTGTCACAATGATGTATTTTAAGTTTGACAAAAGCTCATTTCATGAAGATCAATCAGACAATGGCTGTCACATTTTGGCTTCATTTTCAACCCAACAAGCTGCACAGCATGTGCAGATGACAAATTTTATAGAACCACTTCTCTTAGCAACACAACTACAATTGTTCCAAACATGTCTTTCATCATCCAGAGTTCTTCCAGGTGAATCAATTGTCTGGGAATGAGACAATCTCTCCAAACCAATATTAGGAGTACACAATCCTGTTACCGTTAAATATGCAGAAAATGGAGACAAACCAAATCAACAGCAATATTTTTGTGTGAATACAAGTACAGTACATGCTTTAACATATGCTGGGAAATAGTAGTCAAAGTCAACTGGTTAGTAAAACCAACAGATCACCAATCAATTGTTCCAGTTTTGCAATCTGCAATGTGAATGCAACAAAGGCTTTGATCATACGCAATAATTCGTGGTTCTTCTTTAATCACTCATTGTTTAATCACGAACAGCACATGGAACACGACTCTCACGAAAACACGGAAAAAAAAAGATTAAAAAACAAAAATATCAATAAAATATATATTTTTTTAATCTCGTAATAATCTCAATTAATTTCCAACTTATTTATTTTGCACAAGCTGTTGAATTTTTTTTAAATCATTAAAATTGGCTGCATGCTCCCAAAGGGTCAGGATAGGCTCTTGTAAAGAAAAAAAAGTATATTAAAAAGTCTGATGGTAGGTTAAGGACTGGCTTGCTCTACTCACCTTAATCTGATGTGGTACTCAAAAGCTACCAATAAACGGTTAATTGAACGAGTAAAATTTCCCAATCAATACTTGATTAAACACAAACAAACATGATGTCAATGGGTGGGTGGGACGACAGAGGAGAGAGAGGTTGGGGACAGTCTTATACCACCAATTATTTAATTTGTGACAGTTTTAATCGACCTCAAACACCACGGCTTTCAAAATCTCATTGGAACCGCTCGAGTTCTATAGAAAGGGCCCTGCCATTCAGCTGGCATTAGTCTCAAAAGAGAACCACTCTGGCGTTTCGTGTTGGCACTAACTAGCAGCGTCTCCAGGCCCATCAATCTGAATTGATTTGAGAGAGCAGCCAAGAAGTTGGTCGACGTGAAATGTTACCGGCAAACCGATGACATCCATCGACTTAGGACAGCCACCTCCATTCGCAGTGTAAGGTGAAGAGGCTCAACAGGATCCATCACCAAACTGAAAATGATCTTTTTTACCTCTGCTACCGAAGGTGAACGGAGGTTATGTTTTCATCCTGTCTGTTGGTGACAAAACGACCAAAAAAAAAAAAATAAATAAATAAGAAATAGGTCTAAACACGATATATAGCATGATATCTCAAAAAGTTATGGACAGATTCAGACAAATCTTGGTGGACAGGTTGGGTGTGTGATGAGAAGAAATTGATTCAACTTTGGTGACGATCCAGTTCCGGCCTATCAGTGGGGACACAACTCGTAAACTGTTCAGCCTGGTGGAGGTCAGGTTTTTGTCAGGTCAGGTTCGATCTGTGACCTGCTACAGGTACCATGTAAACCTGTACTAAACTGTTCCATGGTCGGGTTGTAGGCGACTAAACCGTCTCCCCCACCAGGTTTTCTGGTGAGGAGGGTGTTTGGATATGGACACCCAGCAGGATTAAAAACAAAACCTGTCAAAGGGCGGAGGAGCTCCTTGTGAGCCAACGGCCATCCATATATAGTGCCCAACTGTGTCTGCGGACGTCCTCCTGCAGTTGGGTTACTTCTTATTAGGAGGTTGGTGGCAGGATTTGCACTCCGGCCACCGTAAAACGCTTCATTCCGCAAAACGCAAAAACGCAAAAAAATCTGAAAACCCACTCCGTGGGAGTACCTCCTGTGCAGCTTCCCTTCGCAGGGCAGCTCACCGGATGACGGGATTGGGGCAAAGCCTTCGGGACCCCCAATCTTTGATAGGAGGGAAACCACGGGGTAACATCCCTGGGTCAGATTGCGGGAGAGTGTGTCGGAGTGGTGCTGAGGTGTCGTCCACCAGACGGCGGTCTCCTTGGGTTAACCTGAGGCGGTCCCTTCGGGTGGGTGCCTGGAATGTCCTATCCCTAAGAGAGGATGATCACCTGTCTCTGTTATCATCTGAGCTCAAGCGTTTGGACATCGGTATTGCAGCTCTCTCTGAGGTTCGGAGACCGGATTGCGGCGAGATAATGGTGGGTGGTTACACCTACTATTGGTCTGGTCGCTCTGATGGTTACCATACCCAAGGAGTTGCTGTAGCTGTGTCCAATAAGCTGACCCCAATGATAATTGAGGTAACACCGGTCAACGAGCGAATTATGAGATTAAGGATTCGCCACTCCTTAGCTGTCATTTCCCTGGTCTCTATTTATGCTCCGACTGAGGCGAGTGATCTCACCGTGAAGGACACATTCTATGCCACACTCGAGTCTGTGGTTGATCAGTGCCCCAGACGAGATACACTTCTAGTCTTGGGGGATTTCAATGCATCGACGGGAACTGATAGGGATGGTTATGAGGTGTGTGTTGGTCCCCATGGGTCAGGAACTATGAACCAGAATAGCACTAAGTTCCTTGACTTTGCAAGAAGTCATGGACTTAGGGTGGCTGGTTCATGGTTTCAGCGCCCACAAGCTCATCGCTGGACTTGGTATTCCAACGCTAGCGGTGTGGCAAAGGAGATTGACCATGTCCTCATTGACGGTCGTTGGAGGATGATCCAGAACTGCAGGGTCTACCGGAGTGCTCAGTTCCTCAATACTGACCACAGGCTTGTTGTAGCAACTCTAAAGCTGCACCTTAAATCCTGGAGAATGGTACCATCCCAGCCTAGGCTGGATGTTGCCAAGCTCAGGGATGAGAGAGTAGCTGAGGAGTTTGCGAACAGGCTGAGTGGACACTTGGGGGGTCTGGGTGCTTTGGGGGATCCTGAAGAGTTGTGGAGCACCTTCAAGACCACCGTCCTTGATGTTGCCGGTGGATGCCTTGGAGTTCACCGCAGGGCAAAGAAGAATTTTGTCTCTCAAGGGACACTGGATACCATTGACCAGAGTCGCAGGGCCAGGCTGAATGGCAGAGCTGAGCTGTTCAGGGAGCTGAGGCGTAAAACTGCACGTGCACTGAGGGTGGACAAGGAGGCCTATGTGCGAGGAATCTGTGAGGGGGTAGAGCATCACCTGTGGACAGGTGATTCTCGTCCCGCTTACAGGGGAATTCGCGCATTACGTTCATCCAAGCCCATCCCTCGGAGCACTGCAGTTCGAGCAGAGAGTGATAGGCTCTTGACAGAGTAGTCTGAAGTGAAGGCCCGCTGGGCCGGTTACTTTGAGCGGTTGTACCAGGCTGATCCCCCAGCTGTCGAGTTGGACGTCAAGCGTGTTACAATCCCTGTTGCTGACCCTCGAATCAACTGTGTTCCACCTTCGCTTGTGGAAACACGGGCTGCGGTGAACCGGTTGAAACGGGGCAAAGCTCCAGGGATCTGTGGCATCCATGCTGAACTTCTCAAGGCTGGTGGAAATGCTGCACTCGTGTCGTTGCATGCAGTTTTGTGCTCTGCCTGGAACACAGGCATCATCCCAACTGACTGGAAGAGGGGCCTTGTTGTCCCTCTCTGGAAAGGGAAGGGTGATCGCCAAGACTGCAACAACTACCGAGGGGTGACGCTGCTCTCAGTGCCGGGCAAGGTCTTTGCTCGGATAATTCTTGATAGGGTTCGCCACCATCTGCTTGAGCACCAGCGTCCAGAGCAGTCAGGCTTTACACCAAAGAGGTCAACGATTGACCGTATCCTTGCACTTCGTGTCCTCACCGAACGCAGACGAGAGTTTCGGCAGGGGCTGCTTGCAGCCTATGTTGATCTCTGTAAAGCGTTCGATTCAGTGAATCGGGATGTCCTCTGGAGGATTCTTGGTCTTCGTGGGGTACCACCGAAACTGATCGATCTGATGTCTGAACTCTACTCTGGTACTGAGAGTGCTGTGAAGTGTGGTGGTACCATCTCTGACTTATTTCCAGTTGTTACTGGAGTTCGTCAGGGATGTGTACTTGCCCCCACACTTTTCAGCACTTGTATGGACTGGATTTTAGGGAGGATGTCGGAGAGATCTAGCTGCGGTGCATCGTTTGGCAATGTCAAGATCTCGGACCTTGATTTTGCAGATGATGCAGTCATCTTTGCGGAGACTTTAGACATCCTCTTGGGGGCCCTCGGGGTGCTGAAAGAGGAGTCGGAGCCGTTGGGATTACGGATTTCTTGGGTCAAAACTAAGATCCAGGCTTTCGGTGACATCTTGGATGCTGCTGTCCTGTCTGTGTCTGTTCGTGGTGAGGATGTTGAGGTCGTGGATAGATTCACTTACCTTGGCAGTGATATTCATGTCTCCGCAGGTTGTGAGCCGGAGGTCAATAGACGTCTGGGTCGGGCCTGGGGAGTCATGAATTCACTGGATCATGGGGTGTGGCGCTGCCGGTACCTGTGCGGGAGGACGAAAGTCCGAGTCTTCAGGTCCTTGGTACTTCCAGTCTTGCTCTATGGGTGCGAGACTTGGACTTTGACCAAGGATCTGAGACGGAGACTTAATTCCTTTGGTACCAAGTCTCTTCGAAGAATCCTTGGCTATCGCTGGTCGGATTTTGTGTCCAACGAGCGGTTGCTGAGAGAGACTCGGATGAGATTTGTTACCTGCATAGTCCGTGAGCATCAGCTGCGGCTGTATGGACATGTGGCTCGTTTTCCTGACGCTGATCCTGCTCACCAGATTCTCTCAGCGAGGGAGTCTCATGAGTGGAGGAGGCCAGTGGGCCGACCACGTGCCTCATGGTTGCAGCAGGTTGACCATCATCTCAAGGAGATGGGGATAGGCCTGGCATCTGCCTGGGGGATGGCCAGACGGAGGCCCCTGGAGTACCGGCGGAAAGTGGACGCAGCGACGTGCTGTTCTGGCACATGCTCCCATACCTGACCTGACCGGACCTGGTGGAGGCGCTCTACAGAGTGCTGTTCTAGTTGTTTATATCTTACCACTGTGACATACTTTAATATCTCGGAGACGATACAAGCCGAAAGACATTTTAAAATATATGTCAAACGTGAGTGAGCACCACATGTGATTTCTCCTCGCATAGTTCTTAAGTGTTCATCTACAAAGGGAAAAAAAAAATGCCAGACATCATAAAGCCAGAATTCCATGGTTTTAAGATAGAAACCCTTTCAGAAAATAAATTATATTATTTAATAAAACATATAATGCAAGTTGATCCCAAGAAGTAAATCCTGCTCTTCGATTCTCCCCGAGGGCCACACTCGAACGCACTGAGATTGTGAACTCAAATATGGCTCAAAAAAGATCAAGCACATAAACTCGATGGGAGGATTACACAACACGGTGCAACTTGCAAAATACCACAGCCACTCGGCGTTGAATTATCATCGTACTCAAAATTGTTTGCCGCAAGGTAAAAAAAAACAAAAACAAATAGTCGTCTGTCTGACACACACACACACACACACACACACACACACACACACACACACACACACACACACACACACACACACACACACACACACACACACACACACACACACACACACACACACACACACACACACACACACACACACACACACACCCTGCAGAGAACGAGGTTAAGTTCATAACTCAAAAATTTATTATTTATTCTCTTAAAATTCCAGTGTTAATATGACTTTGTGGGGCTAACAGCATGGCCTAGACGTACACTCACTCGCCTCTAAGCTGTCCAGCCCGAGTTTGAATCCCGACGAAGCTGTAAAAATGGTCACCCTAGTGTTTCACAGGCAGGGCGATTCATCAATGTGCACGCCGTCCCTCGGATGGATGGATGGATAAACTCAGCATCCCACCTGCCGGCATCCCTGGGGCACATAAAAAAATCCCACGGTGCGTTTTGCGTAGAATGGGCGAATTATCACCAGCACCCTGAAAAAATTCCAAATGGCTGCCCAAACCTGGCTTGCTGGTTTGGGAAAAAGAAGAAGAAAACGAAGAAGACATTTTAAGTTTAAAAACGAGAAATGTATAAAATGTGAGACATAAATATGTTTAAATAAGAGAAGACAGGACAAGTGTTTGCGTGTTTACCGATGCCTTGTTCACTCAAGCATGAATGGTGGCATTCGGTTCCTCCATTACCACACTACACGCTGAAGTGCACCTTGATGATGATGTATTGCATTAGCCCGTTTAGAATTCCCATCTGAACCCATGGCTCATGATGCTGGGACGCCAAGCTCATATCCCGTATACCACGTCGATTTGTCCGACATCTACCAACTTCCTTGCGATTCATGCAAAGTACACCGAGGTCTTTAATGTGCTTCATCTGCATGTAATACGTGCAAGAGCCTCTCCATGATAGGTAGACTATCAAAATAAAAATAATTATTAAAAAAACTATAATGAAAAATTAAACTGCTCAGTTCTACTCAGCTTCTTGCAGAATAGATATAGCAGCATGACAGCGGGTTCCAGCAGATACAAGAATGGTCTCAGGGCTCTTCATTGTTGGTCATGAGGAAAGATATTAAAATAATTAAGACTGTTCACAGTCAAAACAAGATATTGCCAGGAATAGTAGTCAAAGCAAAGGCAGTTGATCAGTTACTTATGAAAACAAATATTTCAAGGTCGTAAGAATCGGCAAATACAAGAACCAGGATATTTGCAGGCAGGTGGTGATGTGCATACGTGGGATCTATTTGAAATCGCAAGGCCATCAAACGGGTGAACAGAGAAACCCTGTAATAATGTTCCAGGAACAAAGAGTGAACTCAAATCAAAAGCTTTCTCCAAACCATAGAATAAAGCAGAAGAAAGTTGATACCAAACTTAATATCAGGATTTATGGAGTTCTGGAAATGAGAACAGTCAAGGGGAACGAAAGCCATGGTGATCAAACGATGTGTGGCATGATATTTTCTGAGTATTACTAACTCGGTATAAGCTGAGAGTCAGATTTACGAGATGAATCAAAAAGACTTCTCTTTTACTCAAATGCCAAAAAAAAAGGAAGTGTTAAATAGTTCCAGGGAAAGCGAAATCGTCGACACCACAATTAATCAAGCAACGAGTCCAAACGGTTAAACCCGAGATGCGTCATTGGAGTGAAAGCACGTAGTGGATGTGTGGGGAGGAAATATTTAAAAGTTGTGATTGGCAAAGTGTTTAATCTGCGCAATCTGCACTTTCTTACCACAAACTTAACACCAACGGATTTTGGAAAAAAAAAAAAAAATTAGACGAAACACAAATATAATTGAAAAGGCAAAAACAGCTTTCCAGATGGCTGCCTCTCCGGTGAATACGTGACTTTCAAAATTATGTGCGAGTGCTAACGAGGCCGTTGCGCATTTACACCGACTCGGTTCTGCTCGCTGGGAACTTTTACCGTACAATTGCTCGACTGACATCTGTGATTCAAATAGTCTTTTCAACATAATTTTTGCATTTAAAGCGTTTTAACATAAGAGTTTAAAATGGTTCTGTTCCTCGATGTAAATTGGACTCACAGACGTATTGAAAATCCTGTCCTAGCGAGAGGCAGCAGTGGATATAACACACACACACACACACACATACACTTCTCCTTTTAGCAATAGATGCAAAAAAATGGTGCAATTTCTTTTGTGGACCCAGAACCAAAGAAACAATATATTGAGAACAGCTCTCTTGAAAAGCTCCCCCCCCCCACCCCTCTCTCTCTCAAACATGATTCAAAGTAAGTATCATTTTTAAGGTTGAGTTTAAACTTAACCTGTGCATTCATCACAAGCTCCCTCCCAATATGATCTCCCCATCGCTCTTCAGAAACACCAAATCCAGATACGGTATCTCTCTCAGGGAAGTCTACCTCGTACATGCAGCTCCCGCATGAATAATAGCTGGCACAAGAAATTGTGGTATTTTTTCCACGTCGCGAATATGTCCGCCATAGAATCGGTAGCCACTGCTCTGTCGGTAACAACGCAGAGCATCGTCTTTCCGATTGCAGACGTCCATTAAATAAATCACCAAGCCTGCCATGTTCACAGGAGGAACTCCCGCAAGGTTCAAAGTCCATTCGCTGGTAGCGATCCATTGGGGGGGGGGGGTTTGGGAATAATGCTCCCATCCACTTTTCCAAACATTTTTGGATTCTTTCAGGAACTCTGTGAACCATTTTAGGAGACAGTCCTTATCTCGCACGCACGTTATATGGATTTCTGCTAAGGGACTAAGCATATGCGCGCTGAGCACGCCGGGTCTGATTACGTCATTTTCAATGTCCCTTAATCAGCACAATTCAGATTACAGGTTTCAAAGCAGATACGGACATTCAGCTTGGCCACCAGACCAGGAAAACAATCCACCACATGGCTCATAGCACTAAAGCCTCCTAGACTTGCTAACCGCATCCAAGTTTGCAACGGACAAGCGAGCCAGCAATAACATCCGCCGGTTTGTTTCAATACATCGTCTATTTTCTACAAACTCAACTTTCATTTTACTATATACGCAGTAAATGAAAAACACCAAATACAAACTGTACGTTATTGCAAAAGAGGCATTGTTGGTTCACGAGTCAGTAAGTGACCACTATATTCGTTATGGGTGTGTCTGTCTGTCTGTCTGTCCCGAGCATAGCTCCGTGGGTTTTGATCCGATCCTGATAAAATTTGGGTGGGAGGTTTATATCATGATCTAGTTGTGTTTTCCTGAGAATGGGCATGGTCACGCCCAAAAAACACGTGTTTTTAGCGGGTCGCCGATTTCAAGTTACATCTTCTCCGAGGGGGTTTGTCGAATCTGGCAGGGGTTTCAGTATTTGGTTGCCTAATGGCACATGCATAGCCCCACAGAGCTCGATTTTTCATTTTTGTCCCAAGGTCGTCACAAGGTCACGAACTTAGAAAATGTCAAAAAAAAATCAATAAACTGGGCATCAAGCTCCTAGGGTTTTCAACTGTTTCGAATGAAAGTTGGTATGCAAGTAGTGCTCTTCGAGTACTACAACTTTCATCATTTACGTTTTTCCCGATTCCCGCCATAAAAAAATTAAAAAGGCGAACTACGTTTAGGATTTCGCAATTCGTGGTCGATTTGTAGTGCTATTCGATTACTACAACTTTCATCATTTACGTTTTTCCCGATTTCCGCCAGTTTGCCCGTGGCGTCCCCTCGAAGGTCAAAAAATAAAAAAGGCGAACCGTGTACATTGCTCGTGGACCATCGCAGTCTCCAGACTTGTATGTATTTTATTACCAATGTGTTTCTATTAGAGGGAAGCAGGGTATCTTGAGGGGTGTAAGGCATGCCGTTTCACAATCCTGGAATACCGTTTAAGCAAATTTCACAAATTGTTATTGAAACATTGATGTCATTTGTAAGATTATATGGAAGAGAATATAACATCATCCCCATGGTGACCATGAACCGCCGGTGCCATACAAGCAGTTACCGCAAAGGGATGTGGAGAGACGGACAGACAGAGATATGGTGTTCAGCAAATAGGTGCTACATCCAAAATAACAAAGCACAGCCCACAAAATATCTTTGGCCTGGAAAAATTACTTTAAACATTTTATTAAAGTTAAACAATGTGAGAACAAAGGCAATCATACACATTTGGTTTATATCGATAATAATTTTCTTCATTTCCAATGATGACGTCACAATAACCCTGAGGCAAGACATCAGCCTCATTACACTAGCACAAGCAAACGTGCAAAATAATCCAAACTAAGGCTGAAGATCTGGAGACCTGTGGGATAAATATTGAAATGGAGGTTAAACACAAGATAAACATACATCTACATGGCTCAAAATGTTTTTTTTTTAAAGTTTGCCAAACATTAATAGCCAGTCAAAAGATATATATATATATATATATATATATATATATATATATATATATATATATATATATATATATATATATATATATATATATATATATATATATATATATATATATATATACTCTTGCTCTGCTGCTTTGTCTGCTTTCTTCAGCCTGTCCTCCTTCAGGCGACCTCCCATCGGCCTGTAAGTTAGCAAACATCACTCCCATCCACAAGAGAAATGCAAAAACAGATTCTCTCACCGACAGATCAGAGAGCTTACTTTCAATTACAAGCAAAGTCATGGATCATTGCTGAATTCAAACGGCCTGATCTTTCACATCAGTTTGGATCCGTCCCAGTCATTCAACTCTGGATATGCTCGTGCTTCTCTCTCAGTAATAGTCACAGGCAATAAATCTCAATTCAATAAGTCAAAGCCATCTCCGTGGACATATGTTGGGCATTTGACAGTCCAAAATCCTGCTCTGTTTGCCAAGCTCGCTACCTGTGGCACGCAAGACCACCTTCACACGTAACCTTTTGACTTCCTCCACTTGCACATTGCTTTACTCCCATCTCTTCTCCCAATGGAGGTTAAAGTGTCTCAAGGCAGTGTTTTTAGCCCAATTCTGTTCCCTGGAGACAAATAAACCCTCTTCCCTTTTGTAGGTTACTCTGTACTCTCATCCCACCAACATGCAGACAGCATCTGCATGGCTCTTTGCTGATCTAACTCGAGAGTTCTTTGAAAATCTCACCTGATGCAATCTTGAGAAACAGAGGCATGGGAAGGGACGTCTCAACTGTTTCTTTGCGTTTTGCACTAAATAAACAGCACCAGGCACCGCCACATTTGTCTGAACTAGAAACACCCACTTCCTTCAGGAGCAGCCGGGGGATGGGGCAAATATATTTTGTGTCATAGCTAATAATCCCCCCGTCTACAGCAGGGGTCAGTACACCAATTGCACTGTGACACGAGTGCAGGCAAAAATCGTAAGTAGTCTCCCACACCACCACCCCCTCAAAAGGGATGGGGAGGTTTTTGTTGTGTGCCCATCACCAGATCCCAGGTACCACTAACACGTATGCAAAATTTGGTGGAGGTCAGCCCAGCTGTTTGTTTGTTTTCTCCTATGATTTTCACATTCAGAAAATTGCCTTATTTAAAATAATAGGATGCCGAATCTCATGGTTGATCTGCGCTTCAGACACGGGACAGCATAAATATTTTTACTGTCCTGCTAAACATACTGCTATACAGCATAAGTACTGTACTGCTAAACGGAAGGTTTTGAAAGTGCCAAGAAGACGATTTGTGTTCTACAGTGTTCAAGTATACAATTCAATTGAAACAAGAAAGGCACTCGGGAGAGCGCATACCTCCGCCAGGCTGAACAGTTTACGTTTTGTACAACACCGATGGGCTATATCTGCATCCAGACCTCAAACAAAATTTATTCGGCTTCTCCTTGTAACTTTCCCAACTCATCCACCGAGTTTTATCATAATATGTCCACCACTCTGCGATATTGTGACGACATATCATTTTTGGCCCAATCTCTCAATGGTGAAGAATCACTTTGAAAAAAATTCTCATATCCGCATTCCGATCTTCACCAAAATCCAATCAATTCGTCCTTGTCACATACCCAAACAGCCCACCAAGTTTTGTCCAAATCCGTGCACAACTTTTTGAGATAGCCTGCTCACAGACAGACAGACAGACAGACAAACAGACAGGGGTGAAAACATAACCTATGTCCATCTTCGGTGGCAGAGGTAACAAAACGAATGTTTTGAAGACTAAGAAAAATACAAAAACTTTTTTCAGAAGTTTACCACCACTTACACCACTTTATTTAACATGTTTAAATTAGTTATTTGTGCTTGTTCTTTGTATCCTTTATGACGTCCCCAAAAACAGTTTCCTTTTTGGAATCGTTTCATTTTTGTTTAATTGACAGACAGACAGACGACAAAACTTCTCACTCCTCTCTGCGCATGTGTGATCGGAATGACATTCCGTACATTTTGCCAATTTCTGAGCCAGGCCAGAGTACTGTTAAACTGTTAGTTCGTGTTCCGATTCGTGTTCTCAAATGTTCAAAATATAGAATTCAATTGAAATTAAGTAGTTCCTCAATCATCGACTAATGTTTGTAGACAGACAGACAGAGACAAAGTGAACCAGTTTGTCTTTCTGTGATGCACGCACAGGGTAAAAATGATGACATTGTGGTCTGATAAAGGGAACACGTTTTTCAATCTTAGTAAATTTTACACTCAGACTCTGTCACTCCAGAAGGATATGAAATGAGCCCTTCGATTTCCTGGTCAGCTACTACAAGGAGTTCAGTTGCTTGAACTTCAAGGCCTCACCACCATTCAAGAATTCTCCTGAGCTGGCCATATAGCAAAGCCGGCTTTTAAATATAGCCGAAGAAAAGGCATGCTGTCATTCCAAGGCATTCCTTGAAATGTGTGTGTGTGTGTGTGTATATATATATATATATATATATATATATATATATATATATATATATATATATATATATATATATATATATATATATATATATTGTGTATGTGTTGGCAAGTGCAAAAGAAGGTCCCCTCAGATGGCAGAATTTCATATTCAGGCCACAGCTCTAATTTCAATGAGATTTTCATGTCTGAATTTTAAATTTTATTAACCTTTGAAAGAAAATGGCAGTCATCGGTTTAAAGTGTGAAATCACTAAACAAATTTACATTTCTGCAAATTAGGTGTTACGTGTGGGACAATTTGAAAGAGTGATGTCGTGAATTTAACAAAACTTTACAACAATTTTTTTTACATGGACATGAATACTCTACCATGCCCTTTAAAACACAAGAAAAAAAATTGTTTACTTCATTAATTACGCAAATTAGGCCTGTTCTTAATAAGCGGTGTCCCATACGTAACAATTTTACATGGATATTTTAGGATTAACCGAAAAGCTCCGAATTTTTTTTAATGCCGTTTCACAGTTCTAATCCATCATGTATTGGTCAAATATCCTGTATTTCTTGCTTGAAATATCAGTACATTGGAATGGCACTTGGGAGAGCACAAACCTCTGCCTGATCCACGAGATCATATCGGGCCCAATACATTTTTGAAATATGATGCTATACAGTACTACATCGTTTTTGGCCCTATCTCTCAATGGTGAAGAATTACTTTAAAAATTAAAGAATTCTCATATCCAGATCCGGATTTTGATCTTCACAAAAATCGAAACAATTCGTCCTTGCGACACACCCAACGCGTCCACCAAGTTTCGTCTGAATCCGTCCACAACTTTTTGAGATATCCCGCACACAGACAAACAAATAGACAAACAGACAGGGAGAGGTGAAAACATAACCACCTTCACCTTCGGTGGTGGAGGTAAAAAATTAGTTCACAAGTTATTTTTAAATGTTACGTATGGGACATTGCTTGCAAAGCCTGTGGGAATGACTACTTCAGCATCGCCAAGATTTGACCACGACTTTGGCCAGTACACATTTTGGGCTTTCATGTGTTCTCATGAGACCTGTCCTCCACACATGGCCCAGTTTAAGACAGACGAAACAATATGGGATCATTCCATTTGTAAGGAGGGGTGTAACCTCCTTTTGAAGAAGATGAGTTTTTATTTATCATTATTTCAGGCACCTCGAAGTTTCTGGTTTTTCTATGAAACATACTGGAATATGTATTTCCCTTTTACACAAAATTAATACCTTCTTCTATTCCCTTGAGTAAGTGGAATTAGTCCATATTATAACTACGTTGCCAGATTTGATGTTTTCAGTCTTCCACTCTTGCTCTATGGATGTGAGACTTGGACTCTGACCAAGGATCTGAGACGGAGACTCAATTCCTTTGGTACCAGGTCTCTTCGAGAATCCTTGGCTATCGCTGGTCGGACTTTGTGTCCAACGAGCGGTTGCTGAGAGAGACTCAAATGAGATTTGTTACCTGCATAGTCCGTGAGCGTCAGCTGCGGCTGTATGGAGATGTGGCTCATTTTCCTGACGCTGATCCTGCACACCAGATTATCTTTGTGAGGGAGTCTCGTGAGTGGAGGAGGCCAATGGGCCAACCACGTGCCTCGTGGTTGCAGCAGGTTGATCGGCATCTCAAGAAGATGGGGATGGGCCAGGCATTTGCCTGGGGGATGGCCAGACGGAGGCCCCTGGAGTACCCGCGGAAAGTGGACACAGCAACGCGCTGCTCTGGCGCATGCTCCCATACCATACCTGACCTGACCACCCCCAAAATAATTTAGCCCGAGATGACCCTCAAAAATTTTCATGCTGATCGGATAAAGCATTCGACATATGCAATGATGACATCATAACAAAGCCGCCTATGACATAAAAAAAAAAGAAATAATTTCTTTAAAAAACAACCACACTTATCTCCCATGGAGTACTTGTCATGTAGCAAATTTCAATTTCTTTCCATGGAGCGGTTTTTGAGATACAGAGGTCCAAAAATTTTCCTTTTTTCCATCATGGCTGCCAGACAACATGACCTATCATCATTGAAACATTCTACATGAGTAGTTGTAGCTAAGGTGAAAATTTTGTGTCAATCGGATAAGCAGGTGCAGAGAAAAGAGAAAATTAGCACAGACAGACATGTACGTATGGACAACCCAAAAACACAATGCCTCCAGCAACTTCGTCAGCGGAGGCATAAAAATCAAATCTGCATCCTTTAAAATGTACTAGTTAGCACAAACGAGTTATTAAAACTGGAAGCATTGACTCCCTCCGGGAGTGGCCACAGGGGTTATGTTGTTATCCTTATTCAAACATGCAACTCAAAGCACCTCACCACACTCGAAAATCCATCCATCCATCCATGAGGACCATACTCTGTGCAGAGCGTCGGTGCCGCCAAAGCAGTTTCCTGTGCTATTGGGCACAATCCTGGAAGGGTTGCCACTCTGATGCAGGATACTTGAATGGCTCAATCATCTCAGAGAGCTGGTACTCATTTTGCCGACCTCGGAAGGATGACAGGCTGAGTCAACCTCACCTGGTAATAATTCAATGGAAAAAGCGGGATTTGAACTCAGGACCCGAGGATTTGTTAGGACCCTCTACCAACTGAAGCAGCGCTACATGATACACATTTACATTGGAATTTTTGGCATCACCCCCCCACCCCCCTGCCCCCAAACCACTGGCAAAGATAAAAAAACACACCTATTCACTAATTGGGGTTATGCTTATCCTATGTAGCAAATCTGAATGTAATCAGCCCAGAACAGTAGGAGTAGTAGTGCAACAAAAACACACAAACTGGTCCATGAATTAGAGGAAGGATGCTTCACTGACACCATACAAAAAGCACCATAATGCAAGATGAAATTAATATATTAGCTGCAAGAGAAAGAGAAGAAACAGTATCTCGATAATTCGAGAGAAAGTATTTCAGACTGTAATTATGGGGTCTGCCATCAGTGCCATGCAAGTGTGCATCAATTACATCACAGTGACAGCTCGATGACGGGCCAGATATACTCCCTCCCGGAAATGTCACTTTGCATCTCATGAATGCACATTGTGTATGGATTGAAGAATAATAAGGGGAAGAATAACACAGGACTGCACATTTATTTTCATCAATAGGAAGAGTGAAAAATAAATAACATCACTTTCTGAAAATAAAAAACTACTGATAAATCAGCAATCGGATCAAACACAATCTATGATGACAAACACTTCCCCCTGCAAACCAAGTGAGAATGGAATGCAATGTTCATGGTACATTATATTCCAGTGACAGAGAATCTCAGCAAAGAATGGAGCACCAAAAAGTAAGCCGTCAAATCCTCATTATCAAGAACAAGCAAAAATCAGCCCGGTTAACAGGATAGCTCAGGGATGTGCACTCACCTTTTACCTGTTGAGCCTGGGTTTGAATCTCGACCCAACTACAATATGTCACCCTGGTGTTTTACAAGCACAATATACATTGTGTTCATAGATTAATGCGTGCCGTCCATCAGAGGACGTCAAGTCAAAGGAGCAGTCTGCCAGCACAGTAGGCACTGGTGGACATTTGCAGATCCCATGGTGTTTGTAAAGGAGTCGGTGAGTTATCACCGGCACCCTCAACAAATTACCAATTCTTGCACCTTCAGTTAAACGTTAGGTCTGGCCAACCAGTCAGTTCAAGACTTGCACCAAAAACATTCCCTGCTGATCCCACACAAAGCAAGGAATAATTGGTGCTGCAGTAGTAGTAGTAGTAGTCGTAGTAGTCGTAGTAGTCGTAGTAGTAGGAAAAAAATAAATAATAATGAAAAAAAATCTGATTTACTTTGTAAACATCACAAGAAATGTTTCTTGAATATGCAGCCCAAAAAAATAAAAATAAAAATAAAAAAAAAGTCAATGAAAGGGTTAAAATGATTCATCCAACTGAAAAAAAAACCCATCTATAACATCATAGCAACCCCTGCAGATCTGATATGAGGAAAATGTTAGACGATGACAATTTTTACTTCCAAGTGTCATCATAACCTTTCACACACAGAATCCAAGCACGTGTCATATTCACCGATTAATGCACAGGATACCAACTAGTCACCAAAACAAACCAAACATTTTGCTCAGTTGTGGAAAAGACAACTCCAATATAGGAACTGGCACAAAATATAAAACAAGCAGTCATAGACTGGTACTTACGAAATCGTCAACTTGACCTCTGACCTTGTCTAATAAAAGCTGTCTCGAGAGAAGGTAGCGACGCAAACCACAAGTTTCTACGATGATTCTGTACCAAACCATCAAAAATCGTAATGTCGACCGAAGCAAAAATCTCCATTTCTCCACGCAATTATTTAATATTATTTTATCAAAGTCACAAAACCATAATATTCGGCCATCCACCAACAATCTTCACATAATCCGACGACTTAGCGTGTCAGGCATGTGACGATAACCTTTATTGGGATAAGAAATGACTTTTAAACACCATTTTTATCGAAAACACCATCAGCGTGCACACGGAAAACCTTTACGTGATCAACGACACCTCTGCTCGAGCACGCTGCACCACGTGAGGACCCGTGACACGGTGAGTGAAATATTTTTTTTATACAATTTTAAAATGTCTCCAAAACATCCGATTTTTACCAGAATTTCGACAAACGAGTGGTAAGCGTCCGAAGCGATCGCAAAAACCGAAGACAAAATTAAAATCGAAGTTAAAACGAACTCGTAACGTCGACCAAAGCAAAAATACTCCATTTCTCCACATGAATTTACAGATTTATGTTTGACCTCACTGTGACCTTGACCTTTGACCGATTTTGACCAAAATCTAATCAGCGCTAGCCATCACCCTCCTGAATCACGTGGTGTAATATGACATTGGTAGCTTCTTCCGTTCTTGAATTATCGTGCCTACAAACAAACATACAAACACACAAACAAGCAGTCATACACTGGTACTTACGAAATCGTCAACTTGAACTCTGACCTTGTCTAATAAAAGCTGTCTCGAGAGAAGGTAGCGACGCAAACCAGAAGTTTCTATGATGATTCTGTACCAAACCATCAAAAATCGAATGTTTTGGATGTTTGACCTCACTGTGACCTTGACCTTTGACCGATTTTGACCAAAATCTAATCAGCGCAAGCCATCACCCTCCTGAATCATGTGGTGTAATTTGACATTGGTAGCTTCTTCCGCTCTCGAGTTATCATTTTTTGGATGTTTGACCTCACTGTGACCTTGACCTTTGACCGATTTTGACCAAAATCTAATCAGCACTAGCCATCACCCTCCTGAATCACATGGTGTAATTTGGCATTTGTAGCTTCTTCCGTTCTCGAGTTATCGTGCCTACAAACAAACAAAAACAAACAGAAACGGAAGGCATCAATATACTTACGAAATCTTTAGATTTCGTAAGTAACAAACAAGCAGTCATAGACTGGTACTTACGAAATCGTCAACTTGACCTCTGACCTTGCCTAATAAAAGCTGTCTCAAGAAAAGGTAGCGACGCAAACCAGAAGTTTCTACGATGATTCTGTACCAAACCATCAAAAATCGAATGTTTTGGAAGTTTGACCTCACTGTGACCTTGACCTTTGACCAATTTTGACCAAAAATCTAATCAGCGTGAGCCATCACCCTCCTGAATCACGTGGTGTAATTTGACATTGGTAGCTTCATCCGTTCTAGAGTTATCGTGCCTACAAACAAACAAACAAACAAACATAAACAGAAGTGATCAATATACGTACGAAATCTTTAGATTTCGTAAGTAACAAACACACAAACAAACAGAGGACGGAAGTCATCAATATACCTGTACTTACAAAATCTTTAGATTTAGTAAGTAATGAAGAGATCACTCAATTTTCCCTTTTTGAATACAGCATATCATTCTTTGCTTCCACTACCCATGGGGAAGATGAGCACTTGGCAATTTAAAGCCTGAGACTTCCAAGTCAAGTCACATGACATGAGGTTAAATACAATTGGTTGGTAACCTCGGTTAAGCACGTCTCCAACACTCAAGAGGCACACGTTTGAATGACAGGCCGCACGTTAAAATGACACCAACACTTCATCCAAGTGTTTCAACTACTTCACCAGAGCATGCAATGAAAATCTTTCAAAAGGTTGAGATAAATCTGAGCTCCTGTTCCAAAAAACAATGGAGTTTTTACAGTTATGACAACGTATGTGTCAAAAAGTGAAAATGAGGTTGAAAGGCAAGCTGTGAGTGTCAAAAAGTTGTACATGTTTGAATAAATAGGTTTTTTTTTTACAACTCCTGAGAAGAATCTCAAGTTTTCAGTCGAAGATTGACCGTTTCTACACTTATTGACAGAGAAGACACCAATGAGATCACTCATGATGTGTACAAAGGTAATTTTAAACTTATTCAGTGAGGAAACAACATAACATGATTGACGTGAAACCGCTTCTGTTTTAATCAGAAACATCAAATATATTCCTCAATAATCTTCACAGGAAGAAATGTGTGTCCATTTTATATCTGCTGTACTTAAAGAGTCATTGTCCATGATCCTGAGACATGATAAAATAAAAAAAACAACAACACAGCTGTCCTATATATTATGCATGCAAAGAAGGATGCTAATAAATACTGGTGTGTTTGTGGGGTAGATGGAAGAATTTCGTAAGAAAGATATGATCGTATAGAGTTGCTTGGTCCGTGGACAGGTAGGAGACATATCGATGTAAATTGAGTCGGGAAACTGTCAGCTCAAGTTGTTACATGTGACCACACGGGGGGGGGGGGTGGTGCTGTGTTAATTAGGTAGGGATTAAGGCCAATTTCTCCCAGTACGTGATTGCCCCCTGTGACCTTTTCCTATGATTTTGCATTTACAAAACCAACGATAAAAAGGAATCACGTCTTTAAAACAACAACAACCGAGTCGAACGTTCCAAGCAGGCAAAAAAACACTCCATCATCAGGAAGACAACTAACAAACCACACCTCTGGGGTGAATGAGGGATGGACGTGAGGGCAGAAGGTTCGGGGGAGAGGAGAGTTGTGTGAGGTACGCGAATGGAGGAAAAAGGATCGAGGTCGCTGGCTTCTCGACACACCGAAGAAGGCTGCACGATTCTCCTATTCATGCTGAGGCGAATTTGTTCGCGTGCTGGAGCAACACGCGAGCCATTACTGTTCAGCTGAGTCGCAAAGTTGGATGTTTATGAAAGGGAGAGGAAAAGAGAACAAGAACGTGCCTCGTGGCCTCATCACGGGGCGTCGGAAATCATCTTGTCGTATGGTCGAGGAGGAAGGTGGGCGATCGTGGTGAACGGACATGGTGCAAGAGAGGAACGGTCGGCATATTCAATCATGAAAAGAAGCTGCATGGCATTTTCTGAGCCCTGGCGTTGAATACCGCCACATGAATTGGTGCCATTCCGGGTGTGGTTTCCCATGCACGACGACGCGCTTTGATAGACAAGCTCTAAAATACCATCTCTGGACGAAGCTAAGTGCCAGAATAAAGGAGGGATTTTTCTTTTGTTTCATCTTTTCCCTTTGTCCGTTTTTGTAACTGTGCGGAGAGGTTTTGTAACTTGTCCTCGACTTTAGGCTGTGGATTATCTCATGCTTTGATTTATTCCTCTCATGAATACAATATTTAAGTTCACTAATCCCCTATTTATTAAGATTGCTTGTGTCTGTCTGTCGGTTGTGGGTTCGAGTATAAACCCTTGTCCTCCGTCCGGGCGAAGGCGTCTGGTACGTGTTTTGCCACCTCCCATCCCCCACGCGCCTTAATCTCCGAGGAACTCAGCCGTTTTCCTCCAAGGGAAATCATTCGGCTATCCATCCAGGTCGGTCTTAAACCCCCCCCCCCCCCCGGACACGACAATACAACCAATCGTTATGTCAACAATGATTTTTAACTCACACCACACACACACACACACAACCTCCCATCCCTTCCAACTCGCTCACCGGGATCAGCAGGGGAACTTCCATTACTCGGCGGACAGGAAAACACTCCCTCAAGGCAGGTTGATTAAAAAAAAATAATTGGGTGAAGTTCCCCTGGTGTGCTAAATCGAGGGCTCTGGGGCAGTTACAAAGTAGAAAAGGTGAGAGATTTCAAACTTGGCTGGCAGGTACTGTTGTGCTGAGATGAAAAAAAGAAAAAGAAATTCAGAAACAAATTATCAAAATGCATCAGAGAAAGGAAAAAAAAAAAAAAAACAATTCGTCAACCGTTAAGATCTTTCCTTTGACCACAAACTCCGGCTCGTATCAGAACGGACGGCTATTTTAGCCACCATTTCCTGAGGGACACAAATCCAGCAAGAAGGCTTCGCCATGCAAGGTAAACGTCAGCAACGTCGTTGGAGAAAAGAAAGATGGACATGTCCTGTGGGTCAAACGCTCAAATGATGCCTCCGAACACGTGTCCGAAAAAACAAGGAAGTTAGTGGTGCAGGCTCATTTAAAGTCGAAGATAAATTGGACTGTCAGTGGTTAACTTAAGGGTTCTTCGCAAGCATGAGGGTTTCAAAAAAAAAAAAAAGGGTCTCAAAATTTGATGAAACACACGAAGGACAAGGTAATTATACCATTCAATGGTCTTTCAATTACAACAGCAAGGCCATCAAGAATTGGAATTTGCATCTTCAGATAAATCCTGGAAAGAAATCTTAAATTAATTTTTTTTTTTAAATTGTCGTTCGCTTGACCTGGATTCGAAGAAGTAACGTACAAGATCAAAGACATGACAAGCGAGGTCCATATGCTTCACAAGCCACTGAATCATACATCCAGGTTTTTTTATTAATGGTCACCATCTCTGATGGTCACATCCAAGAAGTAATGGCTGAGCTCAAATCAAAGCTCCAGAATCACAAGCCAAGCTTTCAGACACAACCTTGAAACTTAGAGGACCTAAATCAGCACAACCACTCACTCAGCCGGTCACCAACAGGCTCGACCCCAGTTCTCAGACAAATCAATGATCCTCACACGGAGGTGTCAAACTTGGCAGCCACGTTTTCTGTCACTTCAACCGAAATGCAACAGGAGAACCATTGTACAAGCATCTCAGATGAAACTCACCATGATAAGCGCCTCTAAAGTACATCGATACTCCATCAAGCCTAATGCTTTGTTTAAACGCGTGAAAGAGCAGGTCTCAGGTGTTAAGACTCAAAACAAACGGATGAAAAAAAAAATATGGAATGACCAACATCATGGATATTGGATATAACTTTAAAGCAGATAATAATAATAATAATAATGATAATTCCATTCCTTTCGTGCCATAAAGGCACAGAGGGCTGCCGAGGCAGTTTCATTGGCAAGGAGCACAGTTGTGGACAGGTCGACACTCCGACGCAGGTTACCCCGAATGGTTATTACCCTCGAACACCGGTACTCATTTCGCCGACCTCGGAAGGATGACAGGCTGAGTCAACCCCACCAAACGTGGCTCGAACCTCAGGACCCTGAAGTCCAAGGTCAGCCACCTTAACCGCGAAGCCAACACCATGTTTTTCAAAGCAAAGTAAATGAAGAATGATCTTGCAGTAACTTTAAAACAAAACATTCAGCAATTACCATCACAAAGCCACCAAATGAACCAGACGAGAGTTTGAAGCATGTAGACCAATTTGCACTTGAACCCGGTAACCCCCTTCACACCAACGCCCCATCAGTGTGACCACTCTTTGGCTTTTTTCACAAGATCTTGGCTATTCGTTTTCTATTATCATCGCTTTTCCAAAACCTTGTGAATTCTTGGCTATTTTCATTGGCTCACCCTGGCATTTATGAAAATGAGGAGTGGTCACACTGATCCCCATAACAACCCACCCCCCCCCCTTCCCAATTCCCACACCATGTGGCCAGAATAGTCCCCTCAAGACTGAAGAATACCTCGACCACTGCAGAAACAAAGAAACAAGTAACCACCTGTTACTAAGAGAACAGCTCGACAGAAAAATTCGCTGCCACTTCGGTGGGACCGAAAAGGACGAGCACGGACCATGGCACGGAGGGGGTTCGTGCATCTCAAGCAATTTCAGAGAACATTTCATCAAAACAAATAAATTTCTAACTTTTTGTTCACAGCGTTCCAACGATGCAAGGGTGTGCTTACAAATCGTGTCGTTGATGCAAGTTGTTGTCCGAGTCGCTTCCTCTCAAGGATTCCAGAATTTCTTGCACAAGACTCGAGCTCAAAGAAAAGTTGGAATACCCACCACAAGAGGTCACTGAGAATGTTACAGGTACTTCCTCACCTGAAGTTATAAACATGACCCACGTCTCCATGCCACTGGCACGAACAAGATCACCTTGATAAAATGTTCTTCCATTTAACCCCAACAACAACATAACAACATGTGCAGCTCTCACAGGAGAGTAAGAAAGCTTGCCATCACCCACGTCCACCCACCTCATGTAACAGGTCAGGAAGACCACAGATCACCCACAAACCTCACGTGAACAACTCAACCTACAAAGGCCCTCTCTCCCCTCTCCCCTCTCCCCTCTCGCCAGAAAACAGCACCCCTCCCCCCCCACCCCTGCACCTCACCCTCAGAGGAACCCTCATTATCCACCCCCCCTTCCCACCACCTCAAACTCCAAGGAGCCCACATCCCTCTCCCCCATTCCTCCCGCCCCCACCTTGTGAAACGTCCGAGTGTCCGTGTTGGCGATTTAAGTGTCATACCTTGATAATACTCGCTTTACGGGGCAGGCACTTCCCATCCCGAGCAGTCTGTCCAGCTGATCCGGGGTCATCCCGCGGGCTCGACGACGACGACGCGTCCTCAGGGTGCTGTCCCGAACTGGGCGAGGGACATTGGAGCGGCATGTTGAGCACGGGGCTCTCAGCTGCCTTATGTTGCTGTTGCACGGCCACGGGGCTACCACAGCGTCCGTTAGACACGGCAGCGTCCGGGGTTCTCGCTACTGACGTCTTGAGAGAAAGTCGAGGCCGAGAGGCGCCCGGAGTGCCCAGCCCGACGTCCCGCTCTGCCATGGTCCCAGGACACAGCACGAAACACGCAGCTCCCCTCGATGCGCTCACATAGTCGGCCCGTGCGCGCGTCGCCACTGCGAGACCACACACTTCCTTCCCTCTTCCCTCCCACCGCGAGCACAATCTGGGGAGAGACACGCCCACACACCCCCGACTCCATATCGCCACGCCCACATACACACACCCACCCGGATCCAATCATCGCCACGCCCACATACACCCACGAGCCTCACGTCGCCACGCCCACATACACCCACCCTGATCCAATCGTCGCCACGCCCACATACACCCACCCTGATCCAATCATCGCCACGCCCACATACACCCACGAGCCTCTCGTCGCCACGCCCCTCTCTTTGTTCAACCGACACGCAGCGACCCCTACTGCGTGCTCAGCACGCGCGCATCAGCGAGGATGCTTTCAATCGACAGATGAAAAGAGTAGGCCACTGTCTGTCGGTACCGAGGCCAAGTTATAGATCCCTGCCCTGTTCTCCCAGGGACAATAAATCGGTGGCCTGATCCACCGTTGGGTGTTGATGTCACATGCAGGGCGGATTTGATCGATAATGAAGATACACGTACAATCCAATCACACTACACAGTACACACAACGACACACAAAGACAATACACACAACTACACAGTACACACGACACAGGACACAACTACACAGTACACACAACTACACAGAACACACAACTACACTGTACACACAACTACACGGTACACACAACTACACAGTACACACAACTACACAGTACACAACTACACAATACACACAACTACACAGTACACACAACTACACAGAACACACAACTACACAAGACACACAACTACACAGAACTACACACATCTACACAGTACACACAACTACACAGTACACAAAAGTACACACAACTCCACAGCACACAACTACACAGAACACACAAATACACAGTACACACATCTACACACAACTACACAGTACACACAATACACACAACCACACAGTACACACAACTACACAGAACACACAACTACACA
The DNA here is from genome assembly GCF_056783735.1 of Eptatretus burgeri. Classification (NCBI taxonomy): domain Eukaryota; kingdom Metazoa; phylum Chordata; class Myxini; order Myxiniformes; family Myxinidae; genus Eptatretus; species Eptatretus burgeri. The sequence continues at coordinate 51,526,912 of NC_140964.1, forward strand.
GAACACACAATACACACAACTACACAGTACACAGTACACACAACTACACAGAACACACAATACACACACCTACACAGTACACATAACTACACACTACACACAAGTACACAGGACACACAACTACACAGAACACACAACTACACACAACTACACAGTACACACAACTACGCAGAACACACAACTACGCACTACACAGTACACACAACTACACACTACACAGCTACACACAACTACACAGTACACACAACTACACAAAACACACAACTACACGGTACACACAACTACACAAAACACACAACTACACGGTACACACAACTACACAGAACACACAACTACACACAATTATACAGTACACACAACTACGCAGAACACACAACTACAAAATACACACAACTACACACAATTACACCATACACACAACTACACACACAACGTACACACAACTACACACTACACACAACTACACACAACTACACACTACACAGTACACACAACTACACAGTACACACAATGCATACAACTACACAGTACACACAACTACACAGAACTACACACATCTACACAGTACACACAACTACACAGTACACAAAAGTACACACAACTCCACAGCACACAACTACACAGGACACACAACTACACAGGACACACAACTACATAATACACACAACTACACAGTACACACGACACAGAACACACAACTACACAGTACACACAACTACGCACTACACAGGACACACAACTACACACAACTACACAGAACACACAACTACACGGTACACAAAACTACACGGTACACACAACTACACAGAACACACAACTACACAATACACACAACTACACAGTACACATAACAACACACAACTACACAGTAGACACAACTACACACAACTACACAGCAAACAACTACACAGTACACACAACTACACAGTACACACAAATACACACAACTACATGGTACACACAACTACACAGTACACACAACACAGTACACACTACACACAACTACACAGTACACACAACTACACACAGCTACACAGTACACACAACTACACAGAACACAACTACGCAGAACACACAACCACACAGCACAAAACTACACACATCTACACAGTACACACAACGACACAGTTCGCACTACACACAACTACACACAACTACACCCAACTACACAGAACACACAACCACACAGCACAAAACTACACACATCTACACAGTACACACAACGACACAGTTCGCACTACACACAACTACACACAACTACACAGGACTACGCAGTCCACACAACGACACGAGGGACTCCAGCGCAGGAGGAGGCCATTCGGCCCATCATTCCTGCGTTGTACCAACCCCCGAAAATCCATCAGCCATCAACACGACAAACAAATATCCCTCTTCCCCTCGATCTCCAATGTATATATTCAAACAACAAGCCAATATCCCCATGCCCTTCTATCTAATATATATATATATATATATATATATATATATATATATATATATATATATATGTATGTATATATATATGTATATATATATATATATATATATATATATATATATATGTATATATATATATATGTATATATATATATATATATATATATATATATATATATATATATATATATATATATATATATATATGTATTCACACAACAAGCCAATATCCCCATGCCCCTCTATCTCCAAAGTATATATCCACACTGGAAGCGAATATTCCCATGCCCCTCTATTTCCAATGTATATATCCACACAACAAGCCAATATCCCCATGCCCCTCTATCTCTAATATATAGATATATATCCACACAACAAGCCAATATCCCCATGCCCCTCTATCTCCAAAGTATATATCCACACTGGAAGCGAATATTCCCATGCCCCTCTATTTCCAATGTATATATCCACACAACAAGCCAATATCCCCATGCCCCTCTATCTCTAATATATAGATATATATCCACACAACAAGCCAATATCCCCATGCCCCTCTATCTCCAAAGTATATATCCACACTGGAAGCGAATATTCCCATGCCCCTCTATTTCCAATGTATATATCCACACAACAAGCCAATATCCCCATGCCCCTCTATCTCTAATATAGAGATATATATCCACACAACAAGCCAATATCCCCATGCCCCTCTATCTCCAAAGTATATATCCACACTGGAAGCGAATATTCCCATGCCCCTCTATTTCCAATGTATATATCCACACAACAAGCCAATATCCCCATGCCCCTCTATCTCTAATATATAGATATATATCCACACAACAAGCCAATATCCCCATGCCCCTCTATCTCCAATGTACATATTCAAACGAAAAGCTAATATCCCCATACCCCTCTATTTCAAATGTATATATTCACACAACAAGCCAATATCCCCCTTCCCCTCTATCTCCAATGTACATATCCACACAACAAGCCAATATACCCATGCCCCTCTATTTCCAATGTATATATTCACACAACAAGCCAATATCCCCATGCCCCTCTATCTCCAAAGTATATATCCACACTGGAAGTGAATATTCCCATGCCCCTCTATTTCCAATGTATATATCCACACAACAAGCCAATATCCCCATGCCCCTCTATCTCTAATATATAGATATATATCCACACAACAAGCCAATATCCCCATGCCCCTCTATCTCCAAAGTATATATCCACACTGGAAGCGAATATTCCCATGCCCCTCTATTTCCAATGTATATATCCACACAACAAGCCAATATCCCCATGCCCCTCTATCTCTAATATATAGATATATATCCACACAACAAGCCAATATCCCCATGCCCCTCTATCTCCAATGTACATATTCAAACGAAAAGCTAATATCCCCATACCCCTCTATTTCAAATGTATATATTCACACAACAAGCCAATATCCCCCTTCCCCTCTATCTCCAATGTACATATCCACACAACAAGCCAATATACCCATGCCCCTCTATTTCCAATGTATATATTCACACAACAAGCCAATATCCCCATGCCCCTCGATCTCCAATGTACATATCCACACAACACGCCAATATCCTCATGCCCCTCTTTCTCCAATGTATATATTCAAACAACAAGCCAATATCCCCATGCCCTTCTATCTAATATATATATATATATATATATATATATATATATATATATACATATATATATATATATATATATATATATATATATATATATATATATATATATATATATATATATATTGTTGTGGTTACCAGATTCGCAAACCACCATTCAGGTCCCTTAGGTGAGGTATCTCGCTCGGTAAGTGCATGTGTAGTTAGGCCCAAACCCGTTGTCTAGTGGGAATAAATGTTATTCATGCGTGCTGCGACTCTTCAGGATAGCCGTTTATCTTTTACTATCTTTATTTTGGACCAACCGCCATGATTACGATCACAACCACATCATCAACCACCGACCACAACCACCGCTTCACCACAACCGCCACGACCTTCACGTCACACCTCGCAACCGTAGCATCGCCACCGTTCTTAACCCGCTGTGGGTACCGGTGTTGGATTCGTGCAGAGCGCGCGTCGAACAGCGTGTACAAAATCACGGATTTTGTGCTTCAAAAACGGATCAAAAACGACACACGCCCACTTTTTGCCGTCCAATCGGTGAGCGAGGGGCGATTTGGCCCCGCCTCCAGAACGATCGATATATGCAAATTTGTGGATCAAAAAGCCTTCACGCCCACTTTTTCTCGGGCCAATGGGGAGCGAGGTGAAAGGTCAAAGGGAGGGGGTCAAAGGCGAAGCTACGGGGGGGGGGATAAAAGGACAGTGTTCGTCAGTCAGCAGAGTCAGCAGAGTCAGCAGAGTCAGCAGAGTCAGCAGAGTCAGCAGAGTCAGCAGGGTCAGCAGGGTCAGCAGAGTCAGCAGGGTCAGCAGGGTCAGCAGGGTGAGAAGGGTGAGAAGGGTGTGGAAGTGTGGAGCCCGAAGCCTGCAGTAGCTGGAGAAGCTGAAGAGAGTCGAACGAGGAGAGCCCAAAGAAGAGTCCAGGGTGGAGAGTCCAGAGGCGGAGAGGCGGCAGCGGCGAAGGCAGACGAGGGGGTGCTCGCGTCGGTGCCAGGAGCTGCACGCCCGAGGGAGGCCGGCAGCGCGACCTGGCCGAGGTGGAGACGCACACCAGGGATAATAAAGTTCCTCTATACCCCGAGCATCAGCAACCCCCTCCTGTTTCCCCCCGCGCTGAGATAGTGCGACCAAGGGGGCCCCGTTCCCACCCCCAACCAGACACCGTCCACGAGGCCCGCGGGTTGCGGCGCCATCGCCGCTCCGCGTCTCATCACCAGACGGGTAGGCGCGACCCGGTCTCGGCCTCAGGCCCGCCTCATCCTTGAGGGTGTTTCTTTTCCTTGGTTTTGGGTATGTGTTGTCGGCGCCGTCTGTGAAGTAGAATTGTATAAGTGTTGCCGTGTGCTCGGTAGTCGGTATTAGCTCTGCATTGTTTTCGCTTTTACATTTGCTTTTTGTGTAAATGGAATTGTGTTTTCTTTTTTTTGTGTGCTTTTGGTGGAATTGTATTTGTGTGCTTCCCGTGTGCCGCGAATAAATGTGCTTTATTGTTGAACTGTTCTCCCGCTTCGCTTCGTCTTTTCCCCCATTGAACCCTCATCTTGCTTCACGTAAAGGGTTGGTAGTGGGCTGAGTACGCCCGATAATTAATCGAACCGTCGAGGTCGACGATAACACCGCTCGGTTATTCTGATAGTACGGAACGGGTCGCTTAAGTGGCCCGTGTCCGAAGTCGACCTGCGGCGAGGTGCGATCGCCCGGTCTACCCTCCGCGTGGGTACTTTGGTAGGTCGAATTTGGCGAGCAACCCTATCCCACGCGGGGGCTGATTGGCTCGATCGCGGTGAGACCAAAAGGTCCACCCGTGACTGGTTCCTGGCGTTAGTCCGAGAGGGTCACGACTGGATTGTCCGTCCGGTGGGCGACGTGCCGCGATTCGAGTTACGTGGCCGTTCGCACGCCGGCGGGCGCGGAATCCGCAACACTGGTGTCAGGTCGTGCGATACAAATTCATCGCCCTCCTCGCGGCACTGGTATTGGAGAGCGGGACAACAGGCTCTCCTGTCTCCGGCTAAATTCACGGGAATCGGTCCAGGGGTGAGAGAAGCGACCCCCGATTCCCTCCAAATTACGAGCGAGCAAATTAACCCTTCACGAGAAGCAAGATGGCGTCTCAAGGCGAGCGGGAGCCGGGGGTATTAGAAATGGATGTAGAATGTGTAGGATCCATGGTCCAGGATGGAATCCCCGAGCAGGAAATGTTGATTGCGCAGGAACACGGACTCGCCAAACTGAACCCAGGGCCCGAGGTGGGTGCGGCAGCGGCCGCGGTGTATGACACCTCCCCCCGCCCCTCTCCACCAAAACCCTTCCCCAACCCTTGCCGAAACGGCTCAGCTGAGTGCATCCAACATGGCCCAGCTATGCGCCATGCTGGCGGCAATGAACGAAAAGATGAATGCGAAAATGATCGAAAAGATGGATGCGAATACACAACAAATGAACAAAAAGATGGATACAAATACAAATGAATTGAAAAACGAAATGAACAAGCAAATGAATGAAGTGAAAACGACGATGGATGCGAATACACAGCAAATAAACGGAATGGAAGCAAACATGAAGGAAGAAATGAAAGAGCTACGGGGTGAGACGCAGAACATGGGCCGATGCCTGCAGGCGGGCATGAAGGCCGTGACAAAGGAAATAAGAGTTGAGACAAGGGAGGTAAAGGGTGAAGAGTTGGCAGAGACACGGGAGATAGAAAAAATAGAGGAAAGACTACACGAGGAAGACGGGGTAAGTGACGCACACACACACACACACAGAGGTAGTGGAGGATAATGGGGGTGAGCTGGCGGACTGGGTAGAGACCCAGTGCGAGCACCTGGATGGCCTCCTCCAGGAACGAGGGGAGGGAGTATGCCCCCTTGAGGCGAGTCACGACCAGGTGAGTTCGGTCGTGCTTTGCGAGGTTGAGGAGGCGAGTGCTGTGAACGGGTGCTCGGAGAGCTTGGGGGGTATAGAGGCCCCGGAGACCCTTGTGGGGACACGAATCCCCAGTGTGGTTGTCCCTGTGTGTGTGGTGCAAGGTGTGAGTGCGGCACCGTGTGTGGAAGCGACCCCGTGTGTGAGTGGTGTGGTGGCGATGGTGCCAGAGTGCGTGCTTCCCAGCACGCCGTGTGTGGAAGAGGCACCGTGTGTGAGTGTCGCCGTGTGTGTGAATGAGGCACCGCGGTTGAGTGCCCCCGCGTGTGTGGATGAGGCACGGAGTGCGAGTGAGGCACCGCGGGTTAGTGCCCCCGCGTGTGTGGGTGAGGCACCGTGTATGGAAGAGACCGCGTGTGTGAGTGTCGCCGTGTGTATGAGTGAGGTACCGCGGGTGAGTGCCCCCGCGTGTGTGGATGAGGCACGGAGTGCGGGTGAGGCACCGTGCGTGAGTGAACGGCCGTGTGCAAGGTCGCTGTGTGCCAGGGAGACCGTGTGTGTGAGAGAGCGGTATGAGAGGGAGATGTCGGTTGGCATGCGGGAGCACGCAGCCGCGTCTCCCCGTGTGAATGTGATGGAGTGGACTGTGTGCGTCGTAACACGCAGGTGTGCGTGGGTTGAATGGCGACGACGACGGCGACAGAGGAGAGAAAGCCGAGTAGCGGCTGTAGTTGTTTCGGGGACCGTGCCGGGTTCACCCAGCAGTGAGCACGCGGTTCGTGCTGTGCAACGCACGAGACCGCCACGTGCTCGCTTGCGAGAGTGAAGTCCCGGTCCGTAAACGCACGCGGTGGATTTGCCGATCCCGCGGACGGACAAAGTTTAGGCAGGTAAATGGATTTGGACCGGACGGGTTCTCCACGCGATCGTGTGTGTTAAGCTCCAACGGGCAAAGCACATGTGTTCGCGTGGGAAACCCCTCGAGACGTGGGGCTTGTGTTTTTTTTTTATGCGCACGGTGACGCCATGGCTGCACGTGGGGTTGGAATTCGGCAGGAGGGGTATCTCTGCCGGATGGTCCCGTCCAAGGAGGGACGAGGAACACGTGCAGCTGCATGACGTCACGGCCAGGTGCAAAGTGCGCGAGCTCTGAGTTGCCGCGCAGGTGCTGCGCATGGGAAAAAAAAAAAAGGAGCAAGCCTCACTTTCGGGTGTACAGGATTCCTGGGCAAGGGGTGAAAGACCCCCTTACCTGGGCACAGGATGGAAACTAGTTAGGGGGAAGGGTTAGCTTAGCTAGACCGACTTCATGGGGCAGGGGTAAGTCCTCATGGAGTCCGTGGAATGGATTAGTTAGAGGGATTGTAGCCAGATTTAGGTTGGGAAATAAAATGGAATTATTTGAGGACATGGACAGACTTGTGGATGTGTAGAGGGGACGTAGCTTAGCTACGTAGTGTTAAAAGGAACGTGCTGTAGTTTAAGGGACGACGTGGGAGCACGAGTTAGTTAGGGGGTGCAGTTAAAAGGATGGCAGAGTTCAGTGGTGTGTGTGTTGAAGAGTAGTTGGTGAGTGAAGTGGAAGCATGTGCTTGGTGAGTGAGTGAGGCCAGCGGGTCTGTGTGTATGGAGTGAATGGGGAATGCATGGTGCGATGAGTGATTGGGGGGAGGAGTGACTCCCGCCCAAGGGACCCCGGGGTCAGTATAAAGTGAGTTAGGGGGTTAGTCAAATTGAAAAATGGAGGTCGTTTTGTTGTTGGTGGGAAAGTAGGCTCGAGACCCATTTGGAGGGGTGCAGGAGCCCTGTTGACGGGCTTGGGAGCGTGGCTGCCAAAGGTGAGTATCGCTGAGTGGGTACCCCGGGCACCAGGCTAGTCGGCCGCGGTAGGCCAAGGGCCCATGGGGGGCCGGGATAGAGTAGTGGGCACGGGTGCGCCTGCTTGGTGCGGGGGCCCGGGGCGCCATTAGCTGCGTGGGCAGTGTTGTGGGCACGGGTGACCCTCGGAAAGGGGCCCGGGAGGCCGGCCTGCCACGTGTGCGTTTCAGGGGAGGTGCCATGGGGGGCACTCCCCGGTGTTAGGGAGCTGGTAGGCTCGGAGGCAGTGTAGTGCCCGGGGGTGCCATAGCGGGAGATTCGGCAGAGGGTCGTGCCTGCCAAAGGGAGCCACGTGTCCCAGCCAGGAGACCGTGTGAGGGCACGGAGAGAAAATTGGGGGGCGAGGCCCGAAATTGTAAGGACACCAACACAGGCGACGGGAATCTGGGTTGTTAGAACCAATAGTTTAAGCGAGAGGCGCTTGTTGAAAGCCCCGGGGTAGTTTAACAGTTAAATGGTTAGGGTAGATTAGGAGATGTACCCCTCCGCACCATCCATCCCCTCGCTGTCGTTGTGGGCCGCTGGACCCACTTGGTGTTAAGATCGCCGAACTCTGGGGAGGCCATTCTGAGGCTTCGTTGGGCCTCGACACAGGACGTTAGCTCTCCCTTATTCCCCTCCGGGAAGGGAACGTAGGGGTTGGGAGTAGGCTAGGTGACAGGATAGGTTAGCCGAACAAGGACGATAAAGGGGGTTAGGGGACGATTCATAGTGGGGAAGTAAAAGAAAAAAAAATAATAATAAAAAAATAAGTTGGGGCTAAATTGGGGTTTGACAAATTAAGGGAGTGGGTATGTACAGTGACAGGCAAAGGCGATAGGTTGGGAGGGAGACGGGTAGGTAGGTCCGAGCCCGCCTTCCAAGTGGCCAGCACCACCGCACTCCCTCCACCAACTTCCACTGACGGCAAAAGCTGGCCAGCTTCATCTGCTGGCTGTGTTACTGCAAGGCCTGTGCCGGCCGGTTCATCTGCTGGCTGTTTTTCTTCGAGGCCTGTGCCGGCCTGGTTCTGCGGGCTGAGTTTGCCTGCAGCGGCCTTCTTCTGCGGGCTGTGTTTGCCTGCTGCCTTTGCCATGCCATGCCCACTGCCCCTGTTCACCAGCCCCCGTTCAATTTTTGCTTTGCCCCCCCTGTTCATTTCCATGTGCGCCAGGATCAAGGCAACAGTTTGCAAGCTGCAAGAACTGCCCTGTTGGCAGCTACAACACGGGCCTGCAGTGGCGGCCCGTGCACCGTGTTTGTGTCCATGCATCCATTCGTTGTGCTCATTGCGTGTGCCACTTGAGCTGGCACGGAGACTGCGTTTGTGCAGCCCAAGCACCGTTGTGGTTCACTGAGTTCAGTTCAAAAGGGAAGGCCTTGGACTGCGTGTGAGCAGCCAGCCACGTTCCCTGTCACCTGCATTGTTTGAGTCAGAGACTGCATGTGGGCAGCCTGGCTCCCTGCTAACTGCTTTTCTTTTGCAGAGTTCAATGATCCTGGGCCATGGTTTAGTGTAAAATTTGTAAGTTAAGGTTAAGATGTACTGTACATATGAGTGCGCCCCCGGCATGTTTGTCTTAGCGCCGGCAATTTTATTTAAGTCGTCCGTGTGAGTGAGTTTGTTTAGATAGTTACGCAGCCCTCAGGTTATTTATTTTGGGGACACGAATACCATGAATGTCGCACTCAAGGATCCGTAGGTAAAATGTACTAGGGGAAAACTACACATGATGGCACACGAAAATTTGACGACTCGGGACGAGTCTGTAAAAAGGGGAGGGGGTAGTGTTGTGGTTACCAGATTCGCAAACCACCATTCAGGTCCCTTAGGTGAGGTATCTCGGTAAGTGCATGTGTAGTTAGGCCCAAACCCGTTGTCTAGTGGGAATAAATGTTATTCATGCGTGCTGCGACTCTTCAGGATAGTCGTTTTTCTTTTACTATCTTTATTTTGGACCAACCGCCATGATTACGATCACAACCACAACATCAACCACCGACCACAACCACCGCTTCACCACAACCGCCACGACCTTCACATCACACCTCGCAACCGTAGCATCGCCACCGTTCTTGCCCCGCTGTGGGTACCGGTGTTGGATTCGTGCAGAGCACGCGTCGAACAGCGTGTACAAAATCACGGATTTTGTGCTTCAAAAACGGATCAAAAACGACACACGCCCACTTTTTGCCGTCCAATCGGTGAGCGAGGGGCGATTTGGCCCCGCCTCCAGAACGATCGATATATGCAAATTTGTGGATCAAAAAGCCTTCACGCCCACTTTTTCTCGGGCCAATGGGGAGCGAGGTGAAAGGTCAAAGGGAGGGGGTCAAAGGCGAAGCTACGGGGGGATAAAAGGACGGTGTTCGTCAGTCAGCAGAGTGAGAAGGGTGTGGAAGTGTGGAAGTGTGGAAGTGTGGAAGTGTGGAAGTCTGGAGCCCGAAGCCTGCAGTAGCTGGAGAAGCTGAAGAGAGTCGAACGAGGGGAGCCCAAAGAAGAGTCCAGGGTGGAGAGTCCAGAGGCGGAGAGGCGGCAGCGGCGAAGGCAGACGAGGGGGTGCTCGCGTCGGTGCCAGGAGCTGCACGCCCGAGGGAGGCCGGCAGCGCGACCTGGCCGAGGTGGAGACGCACACCAGGGATAATAAAGTTCCTCTATACCCCGAGCATCAGCAACCCCCTCCTGTTTCCCCCCGCGCTGAGATAGTGCGACCAAGGGGGCCCCGTTCCCACCCCCTACCAGACACCGTCCACGAGGCCCGCGGGTTGCGGCGCCATCGCCGCTCCGCGTCTCATCACCAGACGGGTAGGCGCGACCCGGTCTCGGCCTCAGGCCCGCCTCATCCTTGAGGGTGTTTCTTTTCCTTGGTTTTGGGTATGTGTTGTCGGCGCCGTCTGTGAAGTAGAATTGTATAAGTGTTGCCGTGTGCTCGGTAGTCGGTATTAGCTCTGCATTGTTTTCGCTTTTACATTTGCTTTTTGTGTAAATGGAATTGTGTTTTCTTTTTTTTGTGTGCTTTTGGTGGAATTGTATTTGTGTGCTTCCCGTGTGCCGCGAATAAATGTGCTTTATTGTTGAACTGTTCTCCCGCTTCGCTTCGTCTTTTCCCCCATTGAACCCTCATCTTGCTTCACGTAAAGGGTTGGTAGTGGGCTGAGTACGCCCGATAATTAATCGAACCGTCGAGGTCGACGATAACACCGCTCGGTTATTCTGATAGTACGGAACGGGTCGCTTAAGTGGCCCGTGTCCGAAGTCGACCTGCGGCGAGGTGCGATCGCCCGGTCTACCCTCCGCGTGGGTACTTAGGTAGGTCGAATTTGGCGAGCAACCCTATCCCACGCGGGGGCTGATTGGCTCGATCGCGGTGAGACCAAAAGGTCCACCCGTGACTGGTTCCCGGCGTTAGTCCGAGAGGGTCACGACTGGATTGTCCGTCCGGTGGGCGACGTGCCGCGATTCGAGTTACGTGGCCGTTCGCACGCCGGCGGGCGCGGAATCCGCAACAATATATATATATATATATATATATATATATATATTCACACAACAAGCCAATATCCCCATGCCCCTCTATCTCCAAAGTATATATCCACACTGGAAGCGAATATTCCCATGCCCCTCCATTTCCAATGTATATATCTACACAACAAGCCAATATCCCCATGCCCCTCTATCTCCAATGTACATATCCAAACGAAAAGCTAATATTCCCATACCCCTCTATTTCCAATGTATATATTCACACAACAAGCCAATATCCCCATACCCCTCTATCTCCAATGTGCGTATCCTCACGAGAACCCAGTATCCCCACAACCCTCTATCTCCAATATATATACCCACACGAGAAGCCAATATCCCCATGCCCCTCTATCACCAATGCATATATCCACACTACAAGCCAATATCCCCATACCCCTCTAGCTCCAATGTTTATATCCACACGAAAACCAATATCCCCATGCCCCTCTATTTCCAATGTATATATCCACACAACAAGCGAAGATCCCCCAACCCCTCGGCTACCAATGTACTGTATATATCCACACAAGAAGCCAATATCACCATACCCCTCTACCACCAATGTATGTATCCACACGAGAAGCCAATATCGCCAGACCCCTCTCCCACCAATGTATATATCCACACAACAAACCAATATCCCTATACCCCTCTATCTCCAATGTATATATCCACACGAGAAGCCAATATCCTCATACCCCTCTATCTCCAATGTATATATCCACACGAGAAGCCAATACCCCCCCCAACCCCTCTATCTCCAATGTATATATCCATACAACAAGCCAATATTCCTATATCCTCTATCTCCAATTAAATGTATAGATCCACACGAGAAGCCAATATCCTCATACCCCTCAACCTCCAATGTTTCTATCCACACAACAAGCCAATATCCCCCAACCCCTCTACCTCCAATGTATATCTCCACAGGAGAAGCCAATATCCTCATACCCCTCTATCTCCAATGTATATATCCACACTCGAAGCCAATAACCCCATACCTCTCCATCTCCAATGTGTATATCCACACGACAAGCCAATATCCCCATACCCCTCTATTTTCAATGTATATATCCACACAACAAGCAAATATCCCCCAACCCCTCTATCTCCAATGCATATATATCCACACATTAAGCCAATATCCCCCAACCCCTCCATCTCCAATGTATATATATCCACACTAGAAGCCAATATCCCCATACCCCTCTATCTCCAATGTCTAAATCCACACAACAAGCCAATATCCCCCAACCCCTCTATCTCCAATGTCTAAATCCACACAACAAGCCAATATTCCCCAACCCCTCTATCTCCAATGTATATATCCACACAAGAAGCCAACATCCCCCAACCCCTCTCTCTCCAATGTCTAAATCCACACAAGCCAATAACCCCATAACCCTCTATCTCCAATGTATATATCCACACAACAAGCCAATATCCCCATACCCCTCTATCTCCAATGTATATATCCACACTAGAAGCCAATATCACCATACCCCTCTACCACCAATGTATTTCAACTATATATCCACACGAGAAGCCAATATCACCATACCCCTCTACCACCAATGTATATATCCACACTAGAAGCAAATGTCCCCATAAACCCTCCATCTCCAATGCATCTATCCACACTATAAGCCAATATCTCCATTCCCCTCTCTCACCATGCTGCATCAATCTACACTAATAAATATCAGAGTGTGTCAGTGTGTCGGTGTGTCAGTCAGTCAGTTGTGTGTTCATGTAAAGTTAGTGTGTGTGTGTGTGTCTAACAGCTCCAAGGTTTGTGCATGATTGAAAATTGGGTGTTTGAATTAATTAAAACACCTCTTTCAAAGATAATTAACGGCCTTATTTAATTATATCCTTTATCAGGCACCATCCTGAGAAACTTCACCCTCCCTCGATGGGGTCATAATTCGCCAATTTTTGAGCCTGTTCAACAATGCCTCGACTTGGAAGAGGCCACAACGATTTCTTCATGATAAAGTTGTTTTTTTCACTTTCCTTACTCATAATACCGAATGCCTGATCATCATCTATCTATAATTCCAGCAATCTCTGTGTGTGTGTCTGTGACCGCTGTTTCTCGACAACCGCTGGTCTGATCTAATTGAAACTTGCCAGATATATTGCTGGGGACCTGTGGATGTGCCTTTTCAAGGTTTGATATTAATCGGACAAGTGCTTCCCAAGTTATGGCTATTTATTTACCAACCAATGACAGGAACCGTTGCTGCGGCATTTTTATATCAACCAATGACAGGAAGCGTTGCTGCGTAGCGTGGTCGATGGTGAAGAGAAACTCAGCCGCGTTCGCCATTACGGGTTTTTTCTCTTCTCTCCTCTCCTCTCCTCTCCTCTCCCTTCCTCTCCTCTCCTCTCCCTGTTTTTCCTTGCGAAAAGGCAAAATATGTTGGCGCTAATTGAATAATTGGCCATTAAAACTAAATTGCGAATAATCATAACTGCGATATGCGAACTTCCGGATAGTGACGAGTACTGTATTCTTTCTCGATTTATCGACTTACTGTATTCTTTCTTGATTTCTGTATTTTCTCGATTTTCTTAAACACAATGCCCCAATCCAGTCGTCGTTTACGACAGCGAAGGAATGGCCTGTCTGGTTGTTTGAAATTTTTTTTGCACATATGGCCACGCACGTACGGGCACGCGAGAGCGAAGGAATGGCCTGTCTGGTTGTTTGAAAGATTTTTTTTGCACGTACGGGCACGCGAGAGCGAAGGAATGGCCTGTGTGTTTGTTGTTTCTGGCACGCGGCTTGAAAGTTTTTTTTTGTTTTGTTTGCACGTACGGCCACGCATGTACGGGCACGCACCTACGGGCATGCACTAGTAGCTACAAATCACTGGATACATTGCAATACTTATAAATGCCTGGAGATGCCAGCATTCGTGGCTTTTTTCATTTCCACCAATGTCATCACCGACAATCTCTTACACTGAACCATATTACAAAATTTAAGCTCCAGAATTGAACTTAGTAGCAGTTCCAACTGCTACACAAAGGGTCATTTGTCCAATTCGGACTTTGACATTTCAGGCGTCTCCGGGAGGTGTTTAATATGACAGAACGCTAATCGCTTGCCAAGCCAGCAGTTCCTCATTAACCGTTTTGTTGGAGTGCTTCCTTGAGTGCATAAGCCACTCGGTAAGCGCTCTACAAGATTCACACTGTCATTGAATACTGTATATCGATCGACTTGAACAAAGGTCAGGGCCACTTGCCTGCGTTGGCCTTGTGTCAGTCGGTAGCTGGCTCACTGAAAATGTGCAATTATATTTTACAACACATTTCACCTTTTTGGTCTGCCCACGGCTCGGTAAATGCAAACCCGTATAAAGCGACCCGTGAGCTCTTAGCACATTTTTGTCAAAAGGAGGAGGAGAGGAGATTGGGACCATACTCTCTGCAGAGCGTTGGTGCTGCTTAAGCAGTCTCCTTGGCTATTGGGGACAATCCTGGACGGGTCGCCACTCCGACACAGTATACCAGCATGCTGGCACTCATTTTGCCGACCTCAGAAGATTGACAGGCAGAGTCAACCCCACCTGGTATTAATTCAACAGCTGAGCAGGTCGAAAGGGTAGTGGCTGATTTTAAGCAGCACCGCACTCTGTCACTCTATAAGGCGATACTAAGCCTGGTGTTGGCTTAGTGGTTAGGGTGGCTGGCTTGGAATCTTAGGGTGCTAAGTTCAAGCCCCGTTGGCTGTTGAGTTAACACCATGTGGGGTTGACTCAGCCTGTCATCCTTCCGAGGTCAGCAAAATCAGTACTAGTGTACTCGTATTGGAGCACAGCATCAGCGGCATAGTCATGCCCCAACAAAATTATAGCTGTCCAGCAGCCAAACTGCCATATGCAAGAAGAAGTGGAAGAAGTAGAAGAAGTAGAAGAAGATATTAATGCAATATTTTCATTTAAATTACATGATCAAGGTACTAAGTGGCTGCAGAAAAGATAAAAGTCAAAATGACTGAAATCTTAATGCCTGAGTTCAGTTCCAGGAGATGAGTACGTGAGGCTGTTGAGTCCATAATTAACAGCGTCGGCACGCACACCCACAGTGGGAAATTTAAAGTGGTGATATTTCCACAAAGTGAGGCTTTCTTCTGGAACACGCCGTATTCTGTACACCAGAAATAAATTGGGATAAACTGGAACCATATTTTGTCTTGCTGGATGTAAAATCTTGCTGGAAGTTTTTGTGATGTAAAATGCCAAGTGATCAATTTTGTTTTCCATATCTTATATATAAGGCTCATAGTCCATGGGCCAGAGCAGATATCGGTACAACTGAGGTGGCAAAACATTCTGGGTGTGAATTTGTTTATCAGGTCCAGAGGAGTACATTAAAGCAAGGATAACCTTTCCCACTGAGCAGCTTAACCAATTCCCATGATACCTCGTATTTTTGGCACTTACACGATATGTTGATTTTCGACTCTGATGGCAGAGTCTCAGGTATTCACTTGTTACTGTTTGAAAATGGCCACAGAAGTGACCCTAATGGGTATTACATATGAATGTTTTATTTTAACTTGGTGCTATGAGCTGATGAAGCATTCACGAGGCTGGCATGGAAGGGCTTCCTTCCATGGCTAGAAACCAATCAAAGGGAAGACCTCGTTCACCTGGAAGAAACCCTGGAGGTCATCGGCAACCTCTGTGATGACGTTTGTCTGCCATCGAGCATGTTTCGTACAGTATGTGCGGATCCGCCACGGCCCACGTTGTCAGCGCTCGCGTTCGCCCGATTCTGCTATCGTGTGCATGGAGCCAACCCCGATCTGTGTCAGGAATTGAGGGAAACGATCCGATATAATAATTAGATGGAGGTTTGGAATGAAAAAGAATATAGATATAAGTATCAGATGGAGAAATGGAGGGAAAAGAGGATGCCGATATAATTAAATCCAGAAGTGGGAAAAGAACGTGCCGTCCGTATCTTGCACACTTGTGTCCTGTACAATGTGGTGTGGTTGTTGTTTTTCTATTATCGGCCTCTGATGATGTACTTATTGGCACCAAGCTGCCAGCCCGCTCTCGCCGATATTGGGTCATTTGCTTCTGTGTTGTGAAAAACAACATCCGTGCAGCCTCTTTAAGGGATATTTGTTCGTATGCCTTTTCAATGCAACCGGCAATCTCATCCCAGATCATTGGAAACGTCAGACGATCATCTCAAGCTTGCGGCAGAGGTTCTTTCGAGGGTATCGCTGTATCCGCGCAGCTACGCTGTCGATGCTCGTGTGGTGTTGTCACAGTTTCCCTATTCCCCTCCCCTGGCCTGGCCGCGCATGTGCAACACGTGTTGGCCTCCGCGAGGACCCAAATTTGGATTTATCTCAGGAATAAACAGAAAAGAAGAGTAGAAATGAAGTTAGAGTGATGCAAACAGACCGAGGTATGAGATACATACAACGCACTGTCCTGTTGTCCCGCGAGACAAAAGGGAAGGGAGTATCTGAATGTATATTAATGGAATAACTGTCTCTGGACCACCTTATGATGGTTGCTTTGCTTTGAAGGAATGTGGTTCCAATAACGGCAACAGTATTATGCACCTATGTATGAAGTACAGTTCGTTATTACTACAATATTTATACATGTGTATATATATATATATATATATATATATATATATATATATATATATATATATATATATATATATATATATATATATATGTGTGATTTTATTGAAATAGTGAGTATTTTCGCGTCAAATTCGCAAAAATGCTCAAATTAGCCTAAAACAGCTTTTTAAACCAAACAAAAGCATTGTGTGACTCAACCTTTTGTTCTGCATCACTATTCTGAAGCGAAAACGTGTGATTTCATTGAAATAGTGAGTATTTTAGCTGCAAATTCGCAAAAATGCTCAAATTACGCTAAAACAAGCTTTTTAAACCAAACAAAAGCATTGCCTGACAACTTTTTGTTCTGCATCACTATTCTGAAGCAAAAACGTGTGATTTCATTGAAATAGTGAGTATTTTAGCTGCAAATTCGCAAAAATGCTCAAATTACCCGAAAACAAGCTTTTTAAACCAAACAAAAGCATTGTCTGACTCAACTTTTTGTTCTGCATCACTATTCTGAAGCGAAAACGTGTGATTTCATTGAAATAGTGAGTGTTTAACTTCAAATTCGCAAAAATGCTCAAATTAGCCGAAAACAAGCTTTTGATAGTCTGCCAAAACCAACCAAAGCAAATATTGTCACTTCCATGACAAGTGCGCATGTGACAACAACACATACATATATATGTATATATATATATATATATATATATATATATATATATATATATATATATATATATATATATATATATATATATGAACCAAGCTGTCAGGGTGTGAAGAAGGGTCTCACATCCGGAGAGAAGTGGAAAGTTTGGGACACTGAATTAATATTTATATATATATAATTATGACGAATGACGTCATGACGTCATCACTTGATTTCGTAACGTTAATTTTTCAAGTTCAGCCAATTGACATGGGGCCAACGCCATATACAATATATCTGACATATGATTTTAAGTTTTTGTTTGTCTGTTTGTTTGTTTGTCTGCACGTGCGAATCTCCTGAAAGGTGAAAGACAGGAGCTAACCACTGAAACAAAAAATGTCGAGATGGGCCCCGGGAAGGTTATAGGCTATGTGGCAAGGCCCCTCGGCCGTGGGGGGGGGGGAGGGGGTGTGTTTCCTCCTCACCAACCCCCTTAGCCTATGACTGCCATGGCCCAAGAGGGAACTGATACTGTGCTCGCGTCAGACATATGTATAGAAGATTAAATTCATTCAAAAAGAATCCGGGCAGCGCCGGGTGCATTCACCGAGTGTATATATGTATATATATATATATATATATATATATATATATATATATATATATATATATATATATATATATATATATATATATATATATATATATATATATATATATATATATATATATATATATACAAAAAAAACCAAGTCGAAAACACCAGGGGGTTGACTCAGCCTGCCATCCTTCCGAGGTCGGCGAAATGAGTACCAGTTGTACTGGGCCCGGTGTATGCCCCGGTTAGAATAGGTGTACCATATCCCTGTGTGTCGTATTAGGCGACCAGGGTTGCGTCAGGAAGGGAATCCGGCGTAAAAACCTATGCCAAATCATTATGCGGACAACAAAACGAATTTCCATCCCGGATCGGTCGAGGCCCGGGTTACCAACGACCGCCACTGGTACCGGTGGTCAGCAGGGTACCAGTGGAAATTGTGCTACTGCTGGGCGAAGGAGGAGAAGGAGACGGGGAAGGCGAGTCCAGAGGCAGTGGGAGAGGGGGAAGGGTAGAAGTGTGGAGGTGAGAGTTGGAACGCTGAATGTTGGGATGATGACTGTCATAGGGCGAGAGTTGGCTGATATGATGGTGAGGAGAAAGGTGGACATACTGTGTGTACAAGAGACCAAGTGGATGGGGAGTAAGGCTCGGAGCATTGGAGGTGGTTTCAAACTGTTCTACCATGGTGTGGATGGGAGGAGAAATGGTGTCGGGGTAATCCTGAAGGAAGATTATGTCAAGAGTGTATTGGAGGTAAGGAGAGTGTCTGACAGAGTGATGAGTGTGAAGTTGGAAATTGAAGGGGTGATGATGAATGTCATCAGTGCATATGCCCCACATATGGGGTGTGAGATGGAGTATTAAGAAGATTTCTGGAGTGAGTTAGATGAAGTGGTGGAGAGTGTATCCAAGGATGAAAGAGTGGTGATTGGAGCAGATTTCAATGGGCATGTTGGGGAATGGAATAAAGAGGATGAGGAGGTGATGGCAAGGTACTGTCTCAACAGGAGAAATGTGGAAGGGCAAATAGTGGTAGAGTTTGCAAAAAGAATGGAAATGACAGTGGTAAATACGTATTTCAAGAAGAAGGAAGAACACAGGGTGACATACAAGAGTGGAGGAAAGTGCACACAGGTGGATTACATCTTAAGCAGGAGATGCAACCTGAAAGAGATTAGTGACTGTAAGGTGGTGGCAGGGGAGAGTGGAGCTCGACAGCATCGATTGGTGGTCTGTAGGATGACTTTAGAGGTGAGGTTGAGGAAGAGAGTGAGGGCTGAACCAAGGACCAGATGGTGGAAGCTGAAGGAGGAAGACTGTTGCGTGAAATTTAGTGAGGAGGTGGGACAGGCGTTGGATGGTGGTAAAGATGGGTGGGATGATTGGGTAACTACAGCAGAAGTGGTGAGGGAGATAGCAATGAAGGTACTTGGTGTGACATCTGGACAGAGGAAGGAAGATAAGGAGACTTGGTGGTGGAACGAGGAAGTACAGGAAAGTATAAGGAAGAAGGGGTTGGCGAAAACGAAGTGGGATAGCCAGAGAGATGAAGAAAGTCGGCAGGAGTACAAGGAGTGGCGGCGAAAGGCAAACAGAGAGGTGGCAAAGGCCAAGCAAAAGGCATATGATGAGCTGTACGAGAAGTTGGAGACAAAAGAAGGGGAAAATGATTTGTACCGATTGGCAAGACAGAGGGACCGAGCTGGGAAGGATGCGCTGCAGGTTCGGGTGATAAAGGACGCAAATGGGAATGTGCTGACGAGCGAGGAGAGTGTATTGAGAAGGTGGATGGAGTACTTTGAGGAGCTGATGAATGAAGAAAATGAGAGAGAGAGAAGGTTGGAAAAGGTGGAGATAGTTAATCAGGAAGTGGGGTGGATCAGTAAGGATGAAGTGAGGACTGCTATGAAGAGGATGAAGAGTGGAAAGGCGGTTGGCCCAGATGATATACCAGTGGAGGCATGGAAGTTCTTAGGAGAGATGGCAGTGGGGTTGTTAACCAGATTGTTTAATAAAGTCTTGGAAAGTGAGAGGATGCCGGAGGAGTGGAGAGTAAGTGTACTGGTTCCGATTTTCAAGAATAAGGGTGATGTGCAGAGCTGTGGAAATTACAGAGGGATAAAGTTGTTAAGCCACACCATGAAGTTGTGGGAAAGAGTAGTGGAAGCTCAGTGGAGAGGAGAGGTGACGATCTGTGAGCAGCAATATGGGTTTATGCCAGGAAAGAGCACCACTGATGCGATGTTTGCTTTGAGAATGTTGATGGAGAATTATAGGGAAGGTCAGAAGGAGTTACATTGTGTGTTTGTGGATTTAGAGAAAGCTTATGATAGGGTGCCAAGAGAGGAGTTGTGCCATTGTATGAGGAAGTCGGGAGTGGTGGAGAAGTATGTGAGGATGGTGCAGGATATGTATGAAAACAGTGTGACAGCGGTGCGGTGTGCGGTATGAATGACGGACCGGTTTAAGGTAAAAGTGGGATTGCACCAAGGATCGACTCTGAGCCCTTTCCTGTTTGCAATGGTGATGGACAGGTTGATGGACGAGATCAGACTGGAGTCTCTATGGACTATGATGTTTGCGGATGACATCATGATCTGTAGGCAGAGTAGGGAGCAGGCTGAGGCGAGCCTCGATAGGTGGAGGTACGCACTGGAGAGAAGGGGAATGATAGTCAGTCGGAGTAAGACGGAGTACATGTGCGTCCATGAGAGGGAGGGTGGTGGTATGGTGCGGTTGCAAGGAGTTGAGGTGGGGAAGGTGGATGGGTTTAAATACTTGGGATCAACTGTCCAAAGTAACGGAGAGTGTGGGAAAGAAGTGAAAAAGAGAGTGCAGGCAGGATGGAGTGGTTGGAGAAGAGTTGCAGGAGTGATTTGTGACAGAAGGGTAGCTGCAAGAGTGAAGGGGAAAGTTTATAAGACGGTAGTGAGACCAGCTATGTTGTATGGTTTGGAGGCGGTGGCACTAACAAAAAGACAGGAAGCGGAGCTGGAGGTGACAGAGTTAAAGATGCTGCGATTCTCGTTGGGAGTGACGAGGATGGACAGGATAAGGAATGAGTACATTAGAGGGACAGCGCAGGTAGGACGGTTTGGAGACAAAGTGAAAGAGGCGAGATTGAGATGGTTTGGACATGTGCACAGGAGGGAAGCGGAGTATATCGGGAGAAGGATGATGAAGATGGAGCCGCCAGGCAGGAGGAGAAGAGGAAGGCCAAAGAAGAGGTTCATGGATGCGGTAAGAGCGGACATGCGGGTGGTTGGAGTGTCAATGGAAGATGTGGAGGATAGCGCGAAATGGAGACGGTTGATCCGCTGTGGCGACCCCTAACGGAAGCTCGCCGAAAGAAGAAGAAGATCACATCTGAAATCAGATGGCCATGCATCTAAATATCAAAAACAGTGTCTATCTCTGTTGCATTTTCATTTTCCTGTTGTACGACATTACTGTGATTTTTACAGTCAGTGCAGCTGCATATGTCAATGCACTCTTGTCCTGCAAGGACATAAGGGCACATCTTCCCGTTTTCGCAGTTTTTGTCAGTGCAGTGGAGGTGTGTTAAGTCTCGAACCTCAGCTGGAGCGGAATCTTGAGTATACATAGTCTGGGTAATTCCTCCACCTTCACAAGAGGACCAGCCATGACCAACTGGTGATATCAACGGTTGGTTTGCAACATGGCTGTCGCACCAAATGTTGGTTTGATACTTGGCCCATAGGATGTGCTGCCTGAATGCATCCTCGGTTGGGGGAAGCATAGATGCTGGCTTGTCTGTGGTCGTGGTCAAATGGAAATGTAGATCATTCAATGAATCCAAGTCTTTGCCTTTTTTGCCATACATCAGAAGCACAAATTTCCATGACAATGAAACACAAGTGTCTATATCAGCCTCATGAAGTCTGTGGGGGAAAAAATTATATTAATGTATTTTAAATTGTAACAAATGGAGTTTCATAAATGTAACTTTTATGCTGCAAATTGAATTGGCTGTCATTTCTGGCCAAAAGACTTTTGCCCTAAATGATAAGAAATGTGTTGTTCTGGAGTAGAGTGACCGAGCTGATAAATGAACCTTTGCTTAGAAAATGTACGAAGTGGCTTTTTGTCTAAAAGACACTTCTACAGTCTGGGTGAATATCCCCCAACCTCTCTCTCATGGTAGTATAAAATATTTTGAAAGGCACATTGTTCTCAGTACAAGCACGTGAGGAAGTATAGTTTCTCAGTGGCTTGTACTCCTTGGAACTGACCAAGTACCAAGTTAGAATAAAACTCTCTGATGTAATGTAGAAGTGAATTGAATCGGGTTGGTCTAACTGTTAACTAAAGTAAGAATAAATGAAATAGAACCAAATAATATTGCAATCAATGGGGATTCTTAAGTTCATTGTACAAGGGTGAGAAGTGTATGGTGTATAATTAGGAAATAAATTGTTTCACAAGGAAGGACTTGTGTGGACATCAGTTTTATCAGTGTCGATAGGGTTTTTGTAGGATTTTATAATCAAATCGGACAAACGTTAAACTCTGTCTGAAGTCAAATAGGATTCCACAATCGGCCAGTTAGAATCCTTCAGGAGGACAACGATCACAACAAGGTGGGTTTAAAAAATCCACATCAAGTCCTTTCATATTTTACAATGCTTGTGTATTCTTGATCAGTGTAGAATAAGCTGTTTGCTTCCCAATTCTGTTGAAAGAACATGTGGTGGTGTCACACCCAGTGATGGCAGGGAGACACTCACAAACAGTCGGTCCTAACTGAGTAACTATCTCATGGACTGGAATGTATCTCTCCTTTCCAGAATGCCCAGCGTACATGTATAACTTGTCAGTCAGCTGTTTTCTACGAGAATAGTAGATCAAGAGTACCAGGACATCCATGTCATCACAGCGAACAATGACCCTTGAATGATCACGTGAGAGACTGACTGCATGGAGGATTAATTATCCAAGTATCTGCTTCCTCCTGTGTACTCTGAAGAGAGTCAATGGATGACACTCTGAGTTGTTGTACTTCTTTCACCAGCTTGCCATCACCGAAACCACTGGCCAGAATAATTGATTTCTCGTTTGATAATTGTTCGTAATTGTCCAATATATGTTGAGAGATGAAGTTTGCTAGGCTGGACTTGTTGCCTCCACTTTTCAGAAACTGGCAGTAGTTTGGAACCTGTCTGCCTCCTTGAATCTGGTATGTTAGTACCACGTTGTTGGCACCCTCCGCTGCCTTTCGGATGATTTGATTGATGTCTCGACATCATAGCGATCAAAGATTACTGTAATGCTACTGATATCCAATGAAGGATTCCTGAAAAGTCGTAATAGTCGTTTCTGAACTCTTGCAGTTAAATCTTTGAATGTTGTGAAGTGATTTTCATCCAAACTCTGAATCATAGCCATCCCATAAATTATGTATGCGGATGATGTGGGTTCAGGTATTGCCGAGATTTGTGGCAGCTCTGCTAGAATGTCCGCACAATTTGCCTCAAGATTTTTGGTAAGGTCAGCTTTTGCAGTTTTCCTCATCGACCCATCTTCATGGAAGAGTGCTGGTGGCATGGCGGCCAGTTCGTAACAAAGTGCCATCCTCAAATCGACATTACGACTCTGTGAGACAGCCAATAGCCGCCTGAACAACACCTCAGTATCAATGATCAGCTTCCGGTCCTTGTCATTGATGAGTGCCTTCTTCATATCTGAAAATGTCAACACAGTTTCTTTCTTCAAGGGGTCCTAGAAACTCTTGGAATGTTCGATCCCAATTCTTTCTTTGACGAAGTCCTCATAGGCTGCTTTTCCTTTTTCTGCAATACACTTCAGAGAATTCTCAACTTCTTGAGATACCATTTGACCGGTGGTGATGTTTAGAAGTGATTCTGGTACCTCATCTCGATTAAACGGATTTTTACACTGGCGGACTATGTATTCTTTCATGTTCTTCAGATCGTTTTTGTCCTTGTTCATGCGTGCATTTCCAAGCTCCTCATGAAGGTTTGCTTTTGAACCAGATTAGCAAAGGTCTTTGAAAGACTCCGAGTATTCCCTAGTGACATGTCGTGTCATCAGCCAGCGCAGAAGTGCCCCTTTACGAAGGGTGAAGCCGAAAGCCGATAGCCGATGATGCCTCCTCGACTCTTCGCTTCTTGATTTATAGTTTGTTCCAGGGCTAGGCCTATGAATAAGGGTCAGTATACCGGGTGTGGAGCCTAATCTGTACTCAATTAAAGATGCCCGCTATCCTCACACAACATACACTTACTGAAGGGAGCCAACACTAACTATTTATAGCCACTGAGCATGCAGAGCACTTTCACTTTTCATATATGTGGCATTGCATGGCCATGCTAATACCATGTACAACACATTGTTTACACATACACATAGGGCCTACACCATCACATACAGCACATCATTTCATTAATCCTCTGATCTTGTACTATGAGAACATCTTTGGTTTTCTTTTTAATATCCTACCTGTTCAATAGGCCTAATTTGACCAATACAATGAGTGATGATCCTCTTCTTGAGGTCAGTGTCTTGAAGTTGATAAGAAGATATGACATGCTTGAGCCATGCATGACAGATGCACAGGTGTCATGATGCCAAAAACAAAAGAGCAGCAGCAGCAAGGCCACCTATGGTGTCTTGATTTAACTAATAATATCATCATGGGAGAAAATTCCAACTGTCATTATCATTACTAGTGCGGGCCCGTAGGTGCGGGCCCGTAGGTGCGTAAACGACGACTGGATTGGGGCATTTTTTCACCCCCCCCGCCCTCTCTCGCCCCCTCCTCTCTCGTCCAAGTACCCTCTCTCGTGGGTGAGGCGTGCCAGTATGCGCAGCTTCTTTCCTTCGCTCTCGTAAACGAAGACTGGATTGGGGCATTTTTTCAATTAGATCGGACCAACCGTATCATAAATGGCCATAACTTGGGAATCATACTCAGGTCCCCAGCGTCAATTGTGACGTCATATCAAATGAAGAATAATTGTGACGCCTCCTCTCTCTCGCCCCCCCTCGCTCCCCCGAGTCTCGCCCCTCCTCTCTCACCCGCCCCCTCTCTCACCCCCTCCTTTCTCAGCTTCTCTTGAATTGTGACGCCCCTCTCTCTTGCCCCCTCTCTCCCCTCTCTTGAATTGTAACGCCCCTCTCTCGCCCCCTCTTTCCCCCTCCTCTCTCACCCCTCTCTCTGTAAATGTATTCACAAATGTATTCACAAAAAAACAAAAAATAAATAAATAAATATTAATTGTGACGTCAAATAAACTCCCCCTAGTCTCGCCCCTCTTCTCTCTCCTCCCTCCTCTCTCGCTCCTACTCTCACCCCCCCTCTCCCGTTCCCCTCTCTCGCTCCCTCCTCTCTAAAATTGTGATGCCCCTCTCTCTCGTCCCTTCTCTCTCGCCCCCCCAACAAACCTTCGGATTAATTAATAATTTGAACAATTAATTCAAACCTTGGAAAAAAACAGCTTTCAAACCCTGGGAAACAGCTTAAATGGATGAAGAACGATATCAAACCTTGAAAAGGCACATTTTTCCCAGGGTCAATTGTCCCCAGCATCAATTGTGGTCATATCAAATGAAGAAGTAGAATTGTGACGTCAATCGTGCAAAAAAAAAAAAAAAAATTAACATTCATTGTGACGTCATTCGTGACGTTATAGCACCGTGTCTTGTCATTGGTTGACAGATAAATGGCCGTAACTTGGGAACTGCTTGTCCGATTAATATCAAACCTTGAAAAGGCACATACTCAGGTCTCCGGCGTCGATTGTGACGTCATACCAAACGAAGAAGAAGAAGAATTGTGACGTCAATCATGCAAAAAAATTAATAAATAAACATTAATTGTGACGTCATTCGTGACGTCATCGCACCGTGTCTTGTCATTGGTCGGCAGATAAATGGCCGTAACTTGGGAACCGCTCGTCCGATTGATATCAAACCTCAAAAGGGCACATCCGCGGGTCCCGGCAATATTCCTGGCAAGTTTCAATTTGATAGGACCGGCGGTAGTCGAGAAACGGCGGTCGCTGAGAAACGGCGGTAGCATACAGAGAGACACACACACACACACACACACACACACACACACACACACACACACACACACACACACACACACACACACACACACACACACACACACACATTGCTGGAATTATAGATAGATTAATTGTATTTATTTACAGTACACATGATACATGTGGGGTATTTTGGGTTCCTTTTAATCCCCTGCTCATGACAAACTGCACAGAATATCTCAAAACATATGAAAGTATCGAAAATTACAATGTAATGAGTTTGGCCCGAAATCGTTAAAAAATGCCAAATTAGTGGTATTCCGGAGGATCTTTTACCCCTTGGCAGCATAAAAGTCCATGAAATACCTTGCATAATATCAATTTCTAATAGTAACCCTGATATTTTCCAGTTTTCCATGATAACAGTTCATTTTTGCATAAAAGATGCCGATTTTAGAAAAATGTGAATTTTCACTCGAACTGCGCACATGTCACAGAAAGGGTTAATTTACCTGGTTGTGAACATTCTATCAGAGTTTAACTGACATATTCTTTAAGGAAACACCCTGCCTGATGAAAATAATCAAATTTGGCACTTTTAAAACATATATTGGGCATTTAATAAAAGAAAACGTACAAGTTTTTGCTAAAATTGCACAAAAACTGCCAATATTGGGGGTATTTTGTGGGTCCTTAACCACGTTATGAACATAAAACCCCCTGAAATATCTTAAAACTTGTCCAATACATAGAAATAATCAACCATTCTACATGTATTTTATGCTTATTGAAGTAAATAATGAATTATTGAAAATGGCCATTTTTTTTGTTCCTGCACTCAAGGGGTTAATTCACCATGTTGTGCTGAATTTCAACAACTACAACCTCAGTTTTCGAAAACTAGGCATCAATACGGTTCAAATGAGACCGGCTTCAGCTTGTTATACCACCGGTAGGGGTCGACTCATTTTTCTCGGTCTCGGCCACTACACTATAATGGAGCACAGAGCATGAACCACTCCCTCAGGGTGGCGGAGCACGAACCACTCGCTCAACTGGCTTCGTTATTAAATCATTCCATCTGCCTCCCAAACCGTAACAATATTCTAGTTTTGCATTTTCAATTAATTTTCTGAAATTTTTTGAATTTGTTTTTCACTGAACTTTGTTCAAGTTGATCTATCTATGCAGTATTCAGTGACTGCGAATATTGTAGAGTGCTGGCTTATGCACTCCACCGAAACGGTTGATAAGAAACGGCTCCCTTGGCACGCGATTGGCAATCACCGGCCGTATTATTAAACATACACCTCCCGGAGATGCCCAAAATGTCAAATATGTCCGCATTGGACAAATGAACACTTTTATAGGAATCGGAACTGCTTGTAAGTTCGATTCTAGAGCTTACATTTTGTAATTCTCCTTAATTAAAGAGATACTCGTGGTGATCATATGTGCAGAAATGAACTAAAGCAACGAATGCTGATGTCTCTGAGTGTTCATGAGCATTGCAATGTACGCAGTTATTTGTAGCTATGATGAACAGGCATTTAATAATTTGAGTGAGAAAAGTGGAAAAAAACCCTTTATCATTAAGAAATCATTGCGGCATGTTCCAAGTCAAGGTAGGGTTGAGTAGGCTAAAAAACATAGCGGCTTCAGACCCCAGCGAGATTGCCCAGGAAACGCCTTAAGATCCAGATGACAAGGTGGCTGATGATCGCCTGATGAAGGATATAATTAAGTAAGGCCGTTAATTGTCTTCAAAAGGGGTGTTTTAATTAACTCAAACACCCAATTTTCACTCTTGGACTTCCTTGGAGTTTCCTTAGTTTGCCTGCAAAGTTTCAGGCCGATAGGTTTTATGGTTTTGGGGTTATGGTGGGGACACAATGCAGGCATGAGAGTGAGTCTAAAAAAAATTAGCTGAAAAAAAACGATGGGCCGAGGCCGAAGGTCGAGGGGAAAAAATTTTAGGCCGGGGTTCGGGGGCTGCCCAGGCCCCCGAACGCTAAAGGTTCCAGGTGTTCTCACCTGCATTCTACTGCCATTTCCTGGTCCCTTTTAAGATGATTGTGTATAGTGTTGTCCTTGTTAACAGGGTAAAAGCACTGAAGACAATCATTGAAGACATGAAATTCATCCTGCAAATTATTAATCAATGTTGTAATGTAAATTGTTGTCAAAATTCATTGTACAAATCATGAATCAATCTGTAGGATAATATTCTTTCATTGTCTTTATAGCAAATTAAACAAAGTTGACAATAATTGATACCAAGTTGCATAATAAGTTTGCATAATAAGTGGACAATAATTGATACCAAGTTGCATAATAAGTTGACAATAATTGATAACAAGTTGCACTTAAAGTTTTTATAATAAGTTCACAATTGGTTACACTGTTGCATCCACTAGTTGTTGAGTTTTTGAGTCGATAATGTCGACAGGCGCCTAACCACTGAACATTGTTCACTTCTTTGTCTTTTGGTTCAGGTTGTGCTTTTTCTTGCTTGCACGTTGGTGGGAAAGTCTTGCCTTCTTTGCAGCCTTCTCAGTCAGTTCTTTGGTCTTGCGCTTGGTCAACTTACTGAGAGCAGCTGCACCCACTTCTCGCCTTCTTTCTTCTTCTTTATCCCTCCTGTCTGCCAGTTCTGCCTTGTAGGTTTTGTCGGCTCCCCTCATGTTCTTGCACAGGTATAGGTCTGTGGGACTGTGCAGTTTGTCAGTCCTACTGTAGTACTCCACTGCAGTTTTTCTTGATGATCGAAGATTGTACTTGACACCCATCACTGCGCTGTAGGTCTCCATGTTTAGTCGGTGTGATGTGACATCCAAGACATCTCCCATGAGATTGAAGGCACTCTCAACTTGTGGCCCATGGAAGCAGGACAGCAGAACCTTCACTATTCTTGAGAGAAGGGGGTACTTTCCACCTTCAAAGACCTTGGTCCACCAGTCGTCGATGCGAGCAGACTCATCTTCCTGAGCTGGTGGCAGGCTAGAGTCGATCTGGAAACTCCAAACCTCCAGTTCAAAGGCATCACATTCCTGTGGTGCAAGGACATTTGTCACCAGGCGTGGCAACTTCAGGAGCTACTCCTGGCTGACAGTGTGCCCTCTGCTGAGTGGATCAATTGCTGAGGCACTTCTGAGGACAGCATTATGCAGGGGCATTTTCTTCTGGAGGTACTTTCCACATGTCAGATAGGCCTTCTCCACACTCTGCAAGAAGTCATGCACTTCTCCATCTCCACTTCGGGCAGTGTTGACAATTTCAGACACACCAACTCCAAGAAACATCTTCTTCACTTGTAGCAGGTTGGCTTTCTCATCCAGGTCGAGGGTCTGAAGTCTCTTGCCTGAGGATGGCAGCTTCTCAGGTTTGACAAAGCAGGCCATGAACTCTCGGACAAGGTCCACCTGCTGGTCATTGAGCTTGTGGATCAGTGGGGCCTTCATCTCAAACAGGAGGACGTTCTTCTTCAGCAGTGGGAACAATGATGTATAGAACATCAATATCAGTCTCATCAATTTCTTCTTGTGGAAGACTTGCTGCAGTATACGCTCCTTTCGTGCCTTGCCATCTTTGGTCATATTCTTCTTCTTCAGAACATCATGGATCTGGCGTATTCTCTCCTTGGCTTTTGTGTATACGTGCCTGCGATGGTAGACCTCCACAACCCGTGACAAGTAGTGTGTGCGATCAGCTTGAGAGAGGAAGCCAAAGTAGAAGACAACAAAGGCATCCCACAGCCGCAGAGTGTCAACACTGACATCATACACAGAGAGCCAACTGTGACTGACAGACCGTTCTGGCATGGTATACCTGACACCAATCAGCCCACAGATTTCCTTCAAGAACTGCTTTAAGTCAGGTGACCACTTGAAGTCATTGTAGATGTCAGAGAGCATGCGCTCTGCGAAGTTGTCGAATGGGTCGCTCAGCTTATTGGACGCATTGTGAGCATGGTGACAGGAGTCCCCATCTATGTCCAACATGTGTGGGGCATTGTTTTCCCTGATGCGAACTTCGACTCCTGACTTGGATCCCCGCATGACTGAGCAGGAGTCCATGAGGATGGATATGCAGTTCTTCCACGGTAGCTCATACTTCTTCAATAAGTCAACCAGTTCCTGGTGCAATGCGGCACTGTCCACTTTGATCACAAGTGACTCTAGATGCTGCACGATGACCTGCTTATGCAGTGGGCTGTAGTAACTGGCCAGGACACATAAGACCCTCTGATGGTTTGTGCTTGTTGACTCATCAATGTTCAGAGAGAAGTATTCCCTCTGCAGTGCTGATATCAACTGGTGATGTACTGTATGTCCTAGTCCAAAGCTAAGCTTGTAGGAAGCAGATGTCCTGTCCATTGTGAGCTGACCAAGGGCCTTTGCATCCAGGTTGAGTGCTCTGGCCAGGCTTATCAGTTCAGGGGCAAGGCTGAATGGTAGGGAATGCTGTGCGAGGAAGGCAAGGACCATGGCTTGAGCATTGGATACCCTGTCACCTATTGGTACAGCAGGCATCGGTGTACAGGGGATGGGGGCAGTAGAAGCAGCAGTGCAAGAGGTAGCAGAAGGTGAGGAAACACCTGGAGAAAAAGCAAAACCCAAAGCCAATGCAGAGTAAAAAAAAGAAAAGCCAATCACCATTTATAATACGTGCTTCAGAAAGTGAATACAGTGACCGGTACAGTGATTACACTAAGCCTCAGACTATTAATTATTGCCAGGTGCTATTGGTGGTAAACAAGATTGACCCAATTCTGAGTTGTGGCTTGCTTGCCAATTAACATAATTTATTACTGTAGTGAAAGTGCACCACACCACACTACACTACATTGACAACATAGATGTCTACTGTGTGCATGTATACTGATAACTGTACATGTATAAAGCCCAAGGCTATATTTACCAGGAAGACTGTAATTGGATGCCCGGATTCTCTGAATATCACGATGCTTCTTGCTCTCCGCATGGGATTCCAATGACTTGTACCCACGTCCTCCATAAACAATCTCCTTTGAGCACCATGTGCATACAGCCTTTCCTGGCTGGGCTATCTTTTGAATGAAAGCCCCACAAGCCACCGTACCGCATGGCATACGCTCCAGCCATTCCCACTTCCAGGAATTCTTGCAAGTCTTGTCAATTAGTGCAGCCAAACAAGCATCACAATCCTGGGACAGCCTGCGGCTACTGAATGCGGCCATGTTTTCGAAGCGACCTTGGCCTTGCACACTCGGAACACCACGCCTCGAGGCGAGCTCGATTAATGCTGCTGTGACAGTTTCAGGATTAATGCGGCGAGGTGGTCTGACTGTTATGTTAATGAATCTGGCAATGATGTCAGTGCAGAGTGCTGGGAATCTGTATTAGGGACCTCGGAATACTTTTTTATAAAGATCGTCGTCGGCGTGAAATCACTCCAAACAATTGACTTAACCCCCCCCCCCTCCCTATACCCCCTATTTTTTTCTCTCAACGGATTTGTGCTTAACTCAGGAATGTTCCTGGGTGAATAAATTCGCGAAATTCCGCGAATTTGCAGAATTTTCTCATGCCAGACAATGACACACACACACACACACACACACACACACACACACACACACACACACACACACACACACACACACACACACACACACACGTTGACATTTATTAGTATAGACGAGCAAATAACACCCGTCGCTTCACTGAGAGGAATACTCATTGGGGGAGGGAGAAAAAGAGAGGGGGAAGAGGGAGAGAGGGGTGGGGGAGAGAGTGGAGAGAGAGAGGGAGAGGGAGAGAGAGAGAGAGAGAGAGAGAGAGAGAGAGAGAGAGAGAGAGAGAGAGAGAGAGAGAGAGAGAGAGAGAGAGAGAGAGAGAGAGAGAGAAGAGAGGTGGAGTGAGGAGGGGTGAGGAGGGGTAGGGGTTGAGGATGGGTGGGGGAAGGGAAGACAGTGTGAGGTGAGGAAGGGAAGGCAGACATGCGGTGGAGCGTTAATTACTCAGAGCCCGGACGCGTCCGAGAATAAACACCGCCTGAACGCGTCCAGAGACAAACACCACCCAGATGCATCTGGAGCCAAGCTGGCTGGAGATAAACACCGCCGAGATGCGTCCAGACACAAACCCTGCCCAGAAACATCTGGAGACAAACAACGTCCAGACATAACCACCGTCTAGATATGTCCAGAGACAAACAGAAAGAGAGAGAAGGGAGGGGGTGCTGCACTGTAATGGGAGGGGGTAGAGCAAGGATGGGACAGAGAGCGAGAGAGAGAGGGAGAGAGAGAGAGGAGACAGAGACAGAGACAGAGACAGAGACAGAGAGACAGAGAGACAGAGAGACAGAGAGACAGAGAGACAGAGAGACAGAGAGACAGAGAGACAGAGAGACAGAGAGACAGAGAGAGAGAGAGAGAGAGAGAGAGAGAGAGAGAGAGAGAGAGAGAGAGAGAGAGAGAGAGAGAGAGAGAGAGAGATCTGTTTTATGAACAACACACGCACACGCACGCGCACACACACACACACACACACACACACACACACACACACACACACACACACACACACACACACACACACACTTGTCTGATATCAGCAACAACCCAAACACCATGAGTATCTTTCACCGAAAAACAACGTTGTATTTATATAGATGTTTCAGTGATATGTTCACAAACATTCATGTTTATAAACAGCTGTGTGTGACGGGTGGAAAAAAGATTTGGCTCGATAATTTAGAGAACACGTCAATACAGCAAATGGCTCGGAAATCAGGTGTGGTTTCACAACAACTCGCTCAGGGTGGCTGAGCGCAAAACACTCGCTCAGGGTGGTGGAGCATGAAACACTTGCTCAGGGTGACGGAGTGCGAAACCCTCACTCAAGGTGATGGAGCATGGACCACATGCTCAGGGCGACGAAGCACTTGCTCAGAGTGACAGGGCACAAACCACTCACTTGGGGTGATAGAGAATGAAGCACTCACTCAGAATGATGGAGCACAAACCACTCGCACGGGGCGACGAAGCACAAAGCACTTGCTCAGAGCGACGGGGCACAAAACACTCAGTCGGGGCGATGGAGCACGAACCACTCGCTCATGCCGATGGAGCAGGAACCACTCCACTCAGGGCGATGCAGCACAAACCACATGCTCAGGGTGACGGAGCACGAAGCACTCACTCAGGGTGACAGAGCATGAATCACTCACTCAGAGTGGCAGAGCACCAACCACTTGCTCAGGGTGGCAGAGCACGAACTACTCACTTGGGGTGATGGAGCATGAACCACTCGCTCAGCGTGACGGAGCACAACACACACACTCAGGGCGACAGAGCACGAACCATTTGCTCAGGGCGACAGCGCACGAATCACTCGCTCAGGGTGCCGGAGCACAAAACACTCGCTCTGAATGACATGGAGGACAAAATCATACACAGTGAGTGAACGATTCGCTCAGAAGGACGTAGCGTGGTACCGCTATCGACTGCAAAGCGTTCGGCAAGTGGCTTAAGCACTCATGCAAGAACTCCATTTAATTGGTTGATGAGGAACAGTTGGTCAGGGTGTCACTGCATATATGGGATCCCTTTGACTTTAAAGCCAGTTCTCATTGAGCACGCAGCAGTTAATGAAATAAAATGAATTCATTAAAATAATGACTTTATCCACAAAAGAGTTGCAGCTTAATGCAGAACAACCCTTGAGACATCGGAAATTTCAATCGCCCATGAAATAAACATTGCAGATAATCTGCCATCTTGCCTTCCCATCTGTGCACGCGTCACGTGGTACATCGGTTTGGGGTCCACGCAAACATTATAACTTTATTTAAAAACATGCGTTTTTTTTTTTTTACCAGATTTGCTTTGATTCCCTGCAAAGCACCTCGCGTAAGCTCCGAAAATAAAGACACAGATATGTCAGATGCTATGGATAGGCAATCCCTCTGGGGGACACACGGACTTCTTATAATAACCTGGACCAGCAATGCCATCTACTCGCAGCAGTGAGAACTGAAGTCACCGGAAATGGCTCAGCGGCCGTGTTGCGTTGCCACTCGCTAGTCGCACGCAATTCAAAAAACCTGTAGATGCATTAAGAGTTTTAACTATTTTGCCAGTATTTTGAACCGGTAAACGTAAAAATTCCACAGTGCGTGGTGTTCGGATGCAATAATAAGTCTGGGAAGAGCTCCACGTGCACCTTTCATCGGTAAGAATGCGATTATTGATGCTTTCTTTTCTCTTTCAATCGTCAATCTATTTTTAGAGTATTATTTTAAGAAGTTACAATTTAAATGCGAAACGCCAGTATAACAATCTAAATGATGGCAAAGTACAGTCGATAATTTGAAAGAAAATGTAAAAAAAAAAAACGATATTATCCAGGAATACCACCGGAAATGAGTTTTCCAGGCGTCTAGAATTCAACTTTTTCTCTCATACAGCACATCTGTGAGTGCTATACAAAGATTCGTCTCCACCATGTTGTCCGAACCATGAACACTGGATTGAAAGATAAACCCATCAGGAAAAAATTCAGCAAACTGATCCTATTTTCACATCAATAGTTCACTAACCATTTGCATTGAAGTGTTTCTCCTCGGTTTCGACATATCTAATGTTTCAACCTACTGCGATTATAATAGTTGATCGTCATCTTCTATAGGTCAATGCATATTAAACCAGTCTCATTAGTGTGTAGATTATAGATCATGTTTATTAAGGTTGCTCAATGTCTGTTCAATGTTTTTTTATGATTGATCAATATATTATAGGCCATACAGGGTAGCTTTAAGCTACTCACATAGGGGGTAGCTTTAAGCTTCCCACTATAGCCTATAATATATTGATCAATCATGAAAACATTAATGAGACTGGTACTGGTTCAATATGGTTCGACCTACTACAGAAAGCTACCCTCTATAATCTACACATATTAATAGGAGGCCATAGGTTAGTCTGTAGATTATAGATCATATTTATTCAGGTTGTCCGATGTCTGTTCAATGTTTTGATGATTGGTCAATATATCATTAATTATAGGACATAAGGCCTGTTATTATAGGGGTAGCTGAAAGCTACCGCCTTATGGCCTATAATAATACAAATATTATAGGCCATAGGGGGTTAGCTATACACATTACACATTACATTGATTATCATGAACACATTACACTGATTATCATCAGATCATATGACATATGATGTCATAATCATTCATGAGAATTGTGACACCTCGTACTCACTCACCTTATTGACTCGTGCTGCAGAGCTTATATTAGCTTGGTAGTGATAATGGGTGGCGGAGACTGTTGTTAGTGAAATGAAAATCCTGTTCTTCTTATTAAGCTCGACAAAAATGTTGTTTCCAGCGAGAAATTCGGCACAGATTAATATATTCAATCTGTGAATTCGGATTGGCAACGCAACATGGCGACTTCAGTCGACCACTGACTTCAGTCGACAGAGGCCGTTGCTGGTCCAGGTTATTATAAGAAGTCCGTGGGGGGGGGGGGGGGACAGGGCATGAGGTCTTGCAGTCAATGCATTAAATCATATAGCTCAATGAAGCTTGTTAATTTTGGCACGTTCCTCATTTTTTTTTTGTTCACTCAATATAATTCTCCAAACAGTGTAAAAAGAGAAGTTTAATGCTTTGGAAATTTCACATTTTATTGTGTATCTATGGAAAAGGAGGGAACATAGCCAAGCTTGCTAAAAGTAAATCGGTATATCGGCTTAGTTACAGATTTCACAACAGATTTCGACACTTATTTGGTCCGGACGATGTCCGATCCTCAAAATCGAAATAATATTTCGATTATATACTTTAATTATTCCGTGAGAGTAGATCGTGGAAAATCAGATCATATAATACATGAAATCGCTTCAAGCTCCCAATTTGAAAACCATAGTACTTACAAAAGCGATGTATACACAAACACACAAACACTGCCTGGATGTTTGATGTCAAGAGACAAACACCACCCGGATGCGTCGGGATACAAACACCACTCGGACACGTCCAGACACAAACACCATCCAGACGTGTCGGGACACAAACACCACTCGGACATGTCCAGACACAAACACCACACAGACGTGTCGGGACACAAACACCATCCGGATGCGTCGCGACACAAACACCACCCAGATGCGTCGGGACACAAACACCACTCGGACGCGTCCAGACACAAACACCACACAGACGTGTTGGGACACAAACACCACCCGGATGCGTCGCGACACAAACACCACCCAGATGCGTCGGGATACAAACACTGCTCGGACGCGTCCAGACACAAACACCATCCAGATGTGTCGGGACACAAACACCACTCGGACACGTCCAGACACAAAAACCACACAGACGTGTCGGGACACAAACACCACCCAGACGCGTCGGGATACAAACACCACTCGGACGCGTCCAGACACAAACACCACACAGACGTGTCGGGACACAAACACTGCCCGGATGCGTTCGGAGACAAATACCGCCTGGACGCGTCCCGAGACAAACACCACCCAGACGCGTTTGGAGACAAATGCTGCCCAGACGCGTCCGGAGATAAACACTGCCCAGACGCATCTGGAGCCAAGCTGTCCAGACAAACTCCCATCTGGACACATCCAGAGAGAAACTCCCGTCCGGACATCAAAACTACCACAGATGCGTCCGGAGACGAACATCGCGCGGATGCATCCAGAGCCACGGTGGCTGGAGACAAACACCACTCGGACACATCTGGAAACAAACTCCCGTCCGGACATAAAAACAACCGCAGATGCGTCAGGAGACA
Source organism: Eptatretus burgeri (assembly GCF_056783735.1). Lineage (NCBI taxonomy): Eukaryota > Metazoa > Chordata > Myxini > Myxiniformes > Myxinidae > Eptatretus > Eptatretus burgeri. Next base: position 51,563,991 of record NC_140964.1, read on the forward strand.
AACATCGCCCGGACACATCCAGAGCCAAGCTGGCTGGAGGCAAACACCACTCAGACACGTCCGGAGACAAACTCCTGCCCAGACAAAAACACCACCTGGAAACATCTGGAGACAAACACAGCCTCGACATAACCACCGTCCGGATATATCCAGTGAGAGAGGGTGGGGGGGGAGGAGAGAGGTGTGGGAGGAGGGTGCGGCACTGTCTTGGGAGGGGTAGAGCAAGGATGGGACAAAGAAAAAGAGCGAGAGAGAGAGAGGTGGGGTAGGGGAGTCAGCAGAGAGAATATGTTATGCTTTCTGAACAACACACATGCACACACACACACACACACACACACACACACACACACACACACACACACACACACACACACACACACACACACACACACACACACACACTTGTGCTTGACCCATATTGGCAATTTTTCGGAAATCGGCAGGTGGGAGTCAGCGTGATTACCGACTGCAGTACGTACTGCGTATAACCCAAAGACTTTGTGTAGCTTTCACCGAAAAACGTTGCTTTTATATACCCAGTACTGTAGGAGGAGTCACACAACAAACAAACCCACAAACACCAGTCCGTGATTTATAGTGAGGATATATTCCATTATTATTAACAGAAGACAATCAACTCTGTTTCTTGGAATAGATATTTGTTTGTTTAATGATCCATTTAAAGGTGACCTAATTTTCCTCAAAACCAGGTCATTGTACCGGCATGTGAACTTGCAAAAGGGCACTTATAATTTGAATAATTACGGTGAATATAGTACAAGGACTGTTAAAGGTATACATGCACTTCTTATTGTGGGAAATGTAAAAATAGCAATTCGATGCTGAAATTTGGTGCAATGATATTTTCCATATTGTTATACAGCGTGACAGCAGAACTGGGAAAAGCATTCTGAGTAAATTCAAGATGGTAGCCAACATAGTCATTTATGCTGTGGTATATCACCAAGTTCTTTGTGAAGGAGAACATCAAATGCGCTGAACTTCAGGATAAGCTATCTGTAACACATGGTCTTTCACGTATGCAAGCAAACATTAAACTTGTTGAACAGATAATTATGGAGAATTGCTGGATCACCATAAGGGAAATTGCTAAAGAATTGGAGGCCATCATTGTTGTAAGTGTGGAAACATTCATTCTCATCGAACACGGAATGAAGTTTGTACATTGTTGGCACTAAAGTATTTCCCGTTTGATCAAAAGGTAACTCATATGTCCTCTATCAAAGCTCCTGGAACACTACCAGAGGAAGGGAGATGATTTCTTGAAGAAAATTGTGATATGATGACATCTGGGTCGACATGTGATGGCACACCCCCAGTCAAAGTGAGCCAAAATGGAGTGGAGACATTCTTGGTTCCCACCATCAAAAAAAACCTTAAAGTTCAGCATCTAGTTGGAAACATTATGGCATTAATGCTTTGGGACCTTAACAATTGAAATATTGTGGATATTCGAGAACTTGAGGGAAAACCATGAACATATAACACCGTTATGCAATGAAGTCAAGCCAAGCAGCACAGAGACTTTGGTCAGGTATGTTGTCTCATGCATATGGCTTCACTACATGATAATGTTCGCTGACACATGGTAAATGGGACCATGACGACTCAAAAATGGATTGGAGAGTTCTAAATTGGCCAACACACATTCCAGACTTGTTACCTTGCGATTATCCTTTCTTTCGACCACAAAGAAAAGCCTGCTGTTTGCTTAACGGTTAAGGTGGCTGGCTTATCGGAGCTACCTCTGGTAGCTTGTACCTGTTGCTGCATTTGAGCCTGGGGAGTAAATGCTGAAATCTATCTCTCCGGTTATTCCCGACATCTTTGTTCCTTTCACACTTTTTAGATTTTCACATTTCTCCTTATTCATTCTAATTCTTGCTTTTTCGTTTTTTTCATCTCTTTTATTCTTTATTCCTCTTTTTCTTTGTCGATCTCTCAAGGGAGAAGTGAATTATTGGATAAATTTTTACTGTAAGTCTCACTTCGCTGCACCTGGATGGGTTTGAGGGTTGTGGAGGAGCAGCTGAAACCCGAATCCTATCCAGGTTCCTCCTGATCACTCCATCTTTGCTCTTTACTTATCTGGGTGCCTTCTGATGACTCCAATGCAGTACTTAGCCTTCCGTTTGATTAAGAACTTTGGGTCTTGAGTTTGAGCCCAGTCGTTCTGTTGAAATAACAACAGGTGGGTTGACTCAGCCGGTCATCATTCCGAGGTGGGCAAAATAAGTACCAGCTTACTGGTAACAGGGCAAAGCATCAGCGGCACAGCCACGTTTCCAGCAAAAAAAGTGCTTTCGGCATAAACACCAACAACCACAAAGAACAACTGAATGGTATTAAATTCATCACCCACGATGTACCAAAATTTGTTCATGACATTAGCAAAATCGGGGTCGAACATGGTGAAAGGGGGATTGCCCCCAAAATATGTATTTGCTTTCTTCTCCGAAACCACACACACAATTCCGATGAAACTTACCCACCACCTTCATCACACTTGATGTACCAAAGATTGTTCACATCATTAAAAAAAAACATCAGGGTCTCATGGGGTCTACGGAGGGAGGGGGGCGTTGCCCCCCAAAATATGCATTTGCTATATTCTCTGAAACCACACACACAATTCCGATGAAACTTGACCACAAATTTTATCACCCGTGATGTACCAAAGCTTATTCACAGCATTAAAAAAAAATCCATACGTATTTACTTTCTTCTCCGTTACATATTTTGTGGGTCATCCATGATTTGATGATCTGGAAAATTTGGAAAAATAAACTAGGTTTGATGATCACCTTGTAATGTTTTAAGGAAATTTTGGTGCTTTTTTTCTTTCTATTGTTTTTGTCGTTTTTTTGTATCCTTTCTTTTTTATCCAACTTTTTGTGTGGATCAAATAAACGGATTTCAAATTCATATCTCTCTCTGTTCGTTCATTCCCTTATTGTATCCAACTGTGATCCCATTGCCATTTCATTGCTTGCTTGCATAAAAAATCTTATAGAAAAAAAAAATTAAGGGAAGAAAAAAATTATCAGTTCCATTGCCAACCTTTAACACCTTCAACACCAAGAAAAAGAGCAATCAGAGATTGCAGACCCTCACCAGGACTTCTTTTGTGCGGCCATTTGTGTACTGGTGTTACGTAATTAATGAGTGAAGACGTCACTGCTGGCAGTGATGACCAGCTCCCAAGACGTCCCGCTTTGATTGGACACTTGACCCTGACCCATGATGTTTTTTGAAAATTATTATTCATTAATCTATTGAATTGAGAATGGGATTAAAATAAATTCAATTCAAATCAAATGGGAAACTAAATAGGTACAGTCCTGCATTGCAGTCATCAGAAGGAACCCAAGCAATCAAAAAACAAAGATGAAGGCATCAGGAGGAACCCAGATAGGATTTGCATTTCAGCTGCTACTCCTCTACCCCCAAACCAATCCAGGCACAGCCAAGTGAGCCTTATTCAAAAATATATATATATCAAAAACAAGCTCAAATGAGCTAAGATCCTCGTCCTCCGAATGATGACGTCATAAAAACGAATATGACGTCATTGTGATGTATCAGGTTTGCAATAACTTATCTGTGCTAATGCTCGGCTTGATTCCCGCAAACAAAATTCAAACAGCTTGTCTAGTTTCGGGGATAATGGTATAGGCGATATTATGACGTCAACTTTTTTTCTAGGAAGAATTTCCAAAATCGGAGATGGTTACTGCCTGCGCGTGGGCCTTCTGCATATTCATGGCAAGTTTCACAAAGATCCGATGAAAACTCTGGGTTGTGAAACAAAAAATGTCAAAAAATAGGAATGACGGCATAAAAATTGATATGACGTCATAGTGATGCATCATATGTGCGGTAATTAATCTCTGCGAATGCCCTGTTCGATTCCCGCAAACAGAATTCAAAAAGCTTGCCTAGTGTCAGAGATAATTTTTTAGGTGATTTCCATTAGAGGAGATATTTTGACGTCATAACTTTTTTTTCTCGGAGGAATTTTCAAAATCGGAGATGGTTACTGTCTGCACAGGGTAATTTTACATATATACGCCAAGTTTCAGGAAGTTTCGATGAAAACTGTAGGCTGTGAAACAAACAAATCCACAAGAAGAAGATGAAGAGCAACAACGTGAGATCCTCCACGAGGATCTAAAAATAAAAGAACCCAGATCAAAAAATTAAATCATTCTGGCTGCCAGACCATATGTCGGATCAAGTTGAAATTTAAAACATGTATTCCCATCATGACTAGATCATAATTGTGAAGTTTCATGTCGATTGATTCGGCAGTTCCAGAGAAAACATTTAATATTTTTCTTCAATCCAATATGCCTACCAAACCATGTGACCTATCAATTATTCCTAAAGAAACTTGTACACCCATGGCTTGGAGAACATTTGTGTGAAGTTTCCCCTCGATCTGTCCAGCCATTCTGGAGAAGAGGATTTTTTTTATAGGTTTTAGGGTAAATCCAACATTGCTGCCAAACCATGTGACCTACAACATCATATGTGTGAACCTTTTGTTCTCATGGACAGGTGGCCATACCTGTAAAGTTTCACCTCGATCTGTTCAGCCACTTCAGAGAAGAAGATTTTTGAAGGTTTTTAAAAAAACAACATGGCTGCTGAATCACGTGACCGATGACGTCATCAATTTTTTTTTCTGTGTACCATCCTAAATAACCCTCAAAAATCTTCATACTGATCATATGTAGCATTCCACATATGCAATTATGATGGCATAAAAAATCACACGCATTCCTCATGAGGAGTACTTGGTATGTGCCAAGTTTCAATTTTTTCCTTGGTGCGATTTCAGAGATGCAGAGGTCCAAAGTTTTTCCATTTTTCCAATATGGCTGCCACACCACGTGACCTATGACATCCTAATTATCATTACACTATTCTACATGAGTAGTCACACCAATGTTGAAAATTTTGTCTCAATCCGACAAGCGGTTGCGGAGAAAAACACGAATGTTCTGTGCAGACAAACAAACAAACAGACCCAAATGCAATCAATACCCTCTCCTTTGGCGAGGGTAAAAATGGGCCAACTAAGCATGTTTACAAAAAGGCCCAAGTCATGCAAGACAACAAATTGGGATTGACTAAGGAAGTGAATAAAACTGGTTTGAAAGTGCATAAGCGTTATAAAAGAGACAGCTGGCTGAGTCTAGCTTGGCTCATTTTCCGTCACAAGACCAAACCTGACCATATCTTGGAAAGTTTTGCAGGTGGACTTTGACATTTATAAAAAAATACAAAACAGAAATCTACACCCATTGGACATATTAACCCAGCTGCACATACAGACTCCTAGTTTTATAACACTAGTCAATAATTAGTGATTGCAGTGAGTGTAAGGGTGGAGTTAAGGGCAGCTGGGGATGTTCAAAAATGCATTCACTTTTGGGAAGTTATAAAAGTGAGAATTAGAGGGAGAAGATAACAAAGGTTGTTTCCAGTATTTTTTTTCAAAACAGCAACATATTGAAATATCCACTTCTTCATCAGCAGTTCAGTAGGCAGCAACAATGAACTGCACTCCATTGGAAACTGTAAGCGATGGAAATATCTACTTGACCTTTATCTACATTCGAGCTGCTATATCTTTGTTGGCCATTGCTGTAAACTCTCTGTTATTGGCTACTCTGCTTCGCTCCATTGTGCAACATAACATCGGAAACTCTTTGACGCGAGAGCTGAGGCCCGATGATGGAGGCTCAACACTTTTCAAGGTCAACATGTTGATATTTAATGTGGCCTTGGCAGATCTCCTTTTCATGCTCTTGGTGTTCGTTTGGGAGATGTACGTGTTGAACAAGTACAAAGTTTCCATTCCTGTTGGTACTCTTCTCCCAGCTGATGGATTCGACATCTACATCGCCTGCGCGGTCATGGTCAGCATGTTAGTCAGCAGTCTTCTCCTACTAGTGCTAAGACCCTGCTCTTTTAGGGTACATGACTTGAAGGGGCAAGTGTGTCTTACCGTGCTGAGTGCTTGGGCGATAGCCATTGTTGTTGGCTTTGTTCTGCAGCTCATCATATACTATACAGACAGGGATAATAACTCGCATGGCTGTGCAGTCTGGTACATTATAATCCATGACATAGCCCTGAGCACGCCAGTCGTGACCTGCATCCTAGCACTCTGTGCAATGTCTCATTGTCAAAATTGCAGCACAAATCCAAAACTCAGCCTTGCCTTTGGTCTTGTATCAACGTATATCTGCTGCTGGTTTCCTTACGTGACATACCATTGGCTGACTGCTCAACATATAAGGGGGAACACGCGGCTCGATTCAAGCTTGCCGAATCTAGCCTTGATGCATGAAGTCACCTGGACGTTGTTTGTCTTCAAAAGTTTTGTGACGCCATTTATCTGTGCTGGCACCAACGGCGGTGTTCGTTGCCTCTGCCGATGTAGAATATGCCCGCTGCAGCCGATTCCACATGGTGAACCTATCCTGATCACATCCAGAGAGCAACATGGTTCCAACTGGACATGCACGGATAGTGATGACCTACTGCCAGAAATCGAGTGGGACTCTCAGGGCATGAATGAAGCAAAGGTTGTTTACTGTGGTGCAGACAGAACAACCAGGTGGGATGGCGAGATAATCGAGCTCAAGACGAGACGTGAGCTGTTGAAATTGGTGAGCAACGTATTGTGATTTATCGGATTTATTTGTTTAAAGACCGGATGCATGATGCCAAGTCACAAAAGGCCTAAACTTCTTCGGATTAATTGACCTTTTCTGTATTTGTTTGGTGTGAAGTAAAATGTGCACGATGTGGCGGGGCATGTTCCATACGGTTGGTGGCCTTCGATTGGTTCATTATACTTAACATTATCCACTTTAAATTATCTGGTGTGCCGTCACAAGAAGAACTTTTGGTGCGGACTTTGAGGATACTAAACATACAACAATGATCTAGGAGGTTGTACGCTGTACGGGGTTAGGGGCGGGGGAGTGTGGTGAAACGTATCATCCCGAAAGGATCTTGCTCCACCTATCCTGCCAGGGATGTGTTGTCCGGCCATACTTGCTTCAAGGTAACGTTCAGTAAATATTCCCATTGTAGAATCTCTATCCTGGTGTAGTGGTAACTCATTGTTATCGGAGTGGCAGGATCATAAGCTCAGGCTGTAACTTGGTTAAATTCCCAGAGGAATTTGATCAAAGTAACAACGTCTTGTGAAAAGCTGTGAATAGGTCGGGGGGAAGGAGGTGGGTTTCTGCATTGTGGAGTGTCTTTTGAAATGTACACATTTTATGGTGTATTTTCCAAGAGGAACACATTATGTGAACTACCCTGTTCTTTAGACACAGGGTAGTTCACATGTGACTGGACCACCCTACATCAGTGGAATACATCCTTGTTGCCATGGAGACCTCATGCAGAGAACTTAATGGTATATTTCTAAATTTGTCAGTGTTGAAAACAAACAGGTTAGTTCACTGAGATTATTGTATTGGACGTTATCAATATAATGTATGAACATGAAAACAAAACAAAGTGACATTGAACAGCACTCGAAAAAGCACTTACCTCCACCATGCTGAACAGTTTACATCTTGTATCCCACTGATAGGTCGTATCTGGATCTAGACCTGAACCAAAAATCTAATCAGCTAGTTCTTGTCACCTACCCAACACATCCACCAAGTTTTGTCATAATCGTTCCACAACTTTTTGAGAAATCGTGCTATACGGTACGTTGTTTTTGGCACTCTCTCTCAATGGTGAAGAATCACTTAAAAATTCAAGTATCCAGATCCAGATCTTCACCAAAATCTGATCAATTCATTCTTGTTACACACCCAAACCTCTCCACCAAATTTCGTCTGAATCCATCCACCATTTTTGAGATATCCGAGACATAGACAGACAGACAGACAGACAGACAGGGGTGAAAAATATAACCTCGTCCTCCTTCGGTGACAAAGGTAATTACGAGATTAACTCACTAAGTGAGAAGTCCCTGGCTTTAAGTCAAAGTCCCAAGCATACAATGGAGGTTGGAGGGTTTGTGTTTTTTTGGAGGTTGGAGGTTTTCACACACCACTTATTCCCTCTGCTCATTCAAGCCCAACCACATCACACTCGTTCTTCCAGAAACCCGTGCCTTCTTCCCCTTTAAAATCAACTCTGCAAACGCACCTTCATTCCTTCACATCCCCTTTATTCTCATCTCTGGAACAAAATCCCTGAATCTGTTTATTTGTGCCTTTTCTCTCCAGGATTTGAACAAACAATTGCCTCTTCATGTTATCTCCCAGGCCCAACCCTATGTTTTTCTATTGCATGTTTAATATATGTGCTGTTGTAACCCCCATATAGTTTTGTTACCCTTTTCTGTACATTATATTTGCTTGTAGGGGTAATAAGACATACTGGACCCCTGTTCAATCACTGACCCCTTTCTCCCCTTTCAAACAGTGTGCTTTCATACTTGTTCTTCTCGAACCAGGCAACTGGAATGGCCGGCTTTGTACATGGTCAGGAGCTCAAGGTTGGCTGCAGCTTGATTTAGCTTCTTTTGCAATTTCGCTTCTTTTGCAATTTAGAAAATGCAAAAGAAATTTCATGACTTTTGGCAAATCCCAAATGAGCACCAAATGAGCACCATTGTCTGCACAACTCGCTTTGTGGATTTGGTTTTGGCGGCATGACACACTTTGTGGATTTGGTTTTGTCTGCATGACTAATTTTGTGTGTTTGCTTTTGTCTGCACAACTCGCTTTGTGGATTTAGTTTTGTCGGTACAACACACTTTGTGGATTTGGTTTTTTTTCCACATGATTCACTTTGTGGATTTGGTTTTTTTTTTCCACACCACTCACTTTGTGGATTTGGTTTTGGCGGCGTGACACACTGTGTGGATTTTTTTTTTCCCACACGACTCACTTTGTGGATTTGGTTTTGTCGGCATGACTCACTTTGTGGATTTGTTTTTGTCCGCACGACTCACTTTGTGGATTTGGTTTTGTCCGCACGACTCACTTTGTGGATTTGGTTTTGTCGGCACGACTCATGTTGTGGATTTGGTTTTATCCGCACGACTCACAATGTGGATTTGGTTTTGGCCGCACGACTCACTTTGTGGATTTGGTTTTGTCCTCACGACTAACTTTGTGGATTTGGTTTTGTCCTCACGACTAACTTTGTGGATTTGGTTTTGTCGGCACGACTCACGTTGTGGATTTGGTTTTATCCGCACGACTCACAATGTGGATTTGGTTTTGTCTGCATGACTAACTTTGTGTGTTTGCTTTTGTTTGCACAACTCGCTTTGTGGATTTGGTTTTGTCTGCATGACTAACTTTGTGTGTTTGCTTTTGTTTGCACAACTCGCTTTGTGGATTTGGTTTTGTCGGCACAACTCACTTTGTGGATTTGTTTTTGTCCGCATGACTCGCTTTGTGGATTTGTTTTTGTCCGCAAGACTCACTTTGTGGATTTGGTTTTGTCCGCACGACTCCCTTTGTGGATTTGTTTTTGTCCGCATGACTCGCTTTGTGGATTTGTTTTAGTCCGCAAGACTCACTTTGTGGATTTGGTTTTGTCCACACGACTCACTTTGTGGATTTGTTTTTGTCCACACGACTCACTTTGTGGATTTGGTTTTTTTCCACATGACTCACTTTGTGCATTTGTTGTTTTCCCTCACGACTCACTTTGTGGATTTGGTTTTGTCCGCACGACTCACTTTGTGGATTTGTTTTTGTCCACACGACTCACTTTGTGGATTTGGTTTTTTTCCACATGACTCACTTTGTGCATTTGTTTTTTTTCCCTCACGACTCACTTTGTGGATTTGGTTTTGTCCGCACGACTCACTTTGTGGATTTGGTTTTGTCCGCACGACTCACTTTGTGGATTTGGTTTTGTCTGCACGACTCACTTTGTGGATTTGGTTTTGTCCACACGAGTCACTTTGTGGATTTGGTTTTGTCCGCACAACTCACTTTGTGGATTTGATTTTTCCCCGTTGAGATGCTAATGCAGCATTTCCCATTTTTGAGTCTCTTTGCAGTTTTTCATTTCCCCGTTTAAGTTCTCCTCTCCTATGGCATGCAGAATGTGCTCATGCGGTTTTGTGTTGGACTCGAGGATGAGATCTTGTAAACCAGTCTTCAAAGTGCTTCTTGTGTGACAGTTCGTGTTTACTTGCATGGATAAACCAATATAGCAAATTTGGTGATCCAACTTACAGCCATGTTGAGATATCCTAAGGGACCTATTCTATGCATTTGACTTTCATCTTTAACCCTTTGATATCAAATTAGTCGTTTTGTCCGAGCATATGAATACAAACTCCGATATCAGCTTTGGTAAACATATCTCAATTGTGTCTTAACTTTTCATGACCTTCCTTTTCTCTTTTTCGTTCTTCCAGTTGTCGGTGTATATTTACTGATATTTTCTTTTATATATTTAACTTGTCCTCTTTGCAATCATTGGGTCTATATTCGTTGCTGTTTGGATTTCATGTGTAACATGTTGTATTCACACTCAATCTTGGAAATATTTTGCAAGATGAGGTAGAGATACTATTTCTGGCTTCTTATCTTTATGTTTGTGTACAAATTGGGTTTATAGTCATCGAATGAACTTTTCAAGTACTCAGCTAATCCAATAGTTATCACTCTGTACACTTGGTTGAGCTTCAATTATCATTCGGAACATGTGCAAACATGTAATTCATAAGTTTCTTTTTCTACCCAAAGCCAATTTCATAGAGGATCAAAATGATGAAAAAATAATTTTTGAGGGTTATTTTCTATACATGATCGAGGCTCGTGGATAAGCAAGAACAGAATGGAAAAGGGGGAAATACCAACAGCAGAGTAGAATTGCGAGTAAGATCAAGGAGAAGGTGAGAAGGATCAAGCACACAGGGGAGGACCAAGCTGTACCCAGGCTGAAACACAGCAAGAAACAGAAAAGGAACAAACCAACCAACCAACAACTAACAAACGAAAAGGGGTGAGGGAGTGGGCGAAAAATCACAATAACCTGGAAGAAGGGGAGTGCTTGGGAATGGGGTCATTTGGAGTGGAGATCATGAGCGCTGGATAAATGCAATGGAAACCTGGTGTTGGCTTAGCAGTTAGGGTGGTGGCTTGGGATCCTAGGGCCCTGAATTAACACCAAGGGGTTGACAGCCTGTCATCCTTCCGGGTTCGGCGAAATGAGGACCAGTGTAGCAGCCAAAAGGCTGCACACGAAGGGAAGGGGTATTGATGGATTTCTTAAATCTGGTGTTGGTGTGGGGCAGACATGATGGGCCGAATGGCCTCCTCCTGTGCAAAATTTTCTTGCAATTCCTTGTAATGAGTATGGATGGGGAATAACCCGAGGTCGTGGTGAACAGCTGTCTTGAAGCGTTGGAAAGTAGAATGGGACTGAACAAACTGGTGAAGTTGGTTTCACAGGCAAGATAAAAGAGGAACAAATGAGGAGATGAGCCTGCTTTTGAAAGACAGGAAAGTGCAGAATGGAAGAAGCAGAAATTTGATGGGTATATAAACCTGACCTGTAAGAAAAGTAGGGATATGGTAGATAAGTGGCCATTCTAAAGATCAAGAATCTAAATGGGAGACTACGTAGGATGCCAGTGGGCTGCAATCTTTCAGCAATGGAAGAAGGAACACGATTGGACGGTCACGGGAAGGTGATGGCAAAGAGGGGAGTAGAGAGAAGGTGAGGGAATGCAGGTGAGTAAAAAGCCTGGAGTTTTAAAGGATGACGACCTTCGAGGGAGTTGCTGGATAAATGCGTCCACCTTGGAATAGCTGGGGATAGGTGGATGCAACTGAAAGTGTTCGAGTTAGGGGAGCAATACTGGATGAAACAGTAGAACACTAAAAGACCACTAAACAGTCTATGGTAAGAAAGCTCTCATATATAGTGATGCTTCAAATAACAAAGCATAATTGTTTTTGCAATATAAACTGCAAATCATATGCAGGAGTTATTTTTGTTTGTTTGTTAAATTATACATCCCTCAGTTGGCAATGTGCTCCACTCTGAGCTGTCTCTGCCTGGATTATATTACCCAGTGCAATCATTTTATATGAAAAGTACCATAATTAATTTGATGCCATTATGGGACAGTGCATCATGGAGATAACAGCACTTAAGTAGTGGTCATTGCACGTCTTAATAGTAGTGGTTGCCAATTGTCATGTCCTACAAGTGAATCATCAAAGGAGGTACTGTAGCATGGCTGGGAGGCAATTACACTCCCCTCTGCAAATCCCTTTAGTAATGCGGTGAACTTTTTTTGGCTTGGGGAAAAGGTTTCGTGGTTTAATAACATATAACGAGCAGTATCTCATCAGTATTATTCTACCACCAGCGAACTGTTCGGTTGTACATCAGTTACAGTTAAGCTAATGTTTCCTATTGTTTCAACTGCCTGGGAGAATGCAGACTGAGAAGAATTGATGCTGATCAATTTCAAATCGACATCTTCAAGTGTTTCAGCGCTACTGTATCTATCTGAGTATGGCAAGGATTGCGGTTGCTTCCCCTTTGGACATCTCCATGGCTCTATTCAGAGAAACCAGCTATTCACTGCACCTTTTTCCAAATCATCTCTGGGTCTCAAGCTCTCAATGTCCGTCTAATTGCATCTCTCCCCACAAAGAGGGTGAAATGGGCAACTGTGGTTGAGGCAGACCTTTTTACCTATCTATCCTAAAATAACCCTCCCAGCCCATTCTCTGACATGTAGAAATCTTGAAAATGCACACCGAGTTTAACTGCTGTATTATCTAACGTCTTCCACTTTTGTGTCCCCTGTCATTCTGCTTGTTGTTTATATAGTAGGCTGATTATTTAGATATTTGTGTTTTAGTTCAAGATTTTGTTTTTTATTGTCATGATGCCAGCAATTTTCTGGAAAACCCAAGAGTGCAATTGTGCGATGATCATCAGCATAAGCCTAACATGTGAACCAAGCTTAGATCAGACTGCTCCTGCAGTGGGCCTGTGCCCCTGGTTTGAGGTGCATTGCTGCTGGGCACACACTCTTGCTTGATCACCCATTGTTGGTGTGCCCCTGGTAGATATTCATCTTCAGCGGTGGTGTAGGCATTTGATGCCTCTGAGGGTTGGAATGCTGCAAAGTTTATGAGGGACTCTGTGGACCAGGGTCTTAACAGACTCTTAAAATGCATTCATTTGGACTCAGTGAAAAGTTTTTAAAACTCCAGAACCTTCACTCCCCCAACTTTCGTAAACACGTGGAAGCCTCTTTATATTCGTCAACGTATCAGTTGCAGATGGTGCTGCAGAAGAAAAACTCATTTTTGCAAAATGGCACAAATGGGTTCCATCTTTATTCCCCTCCATGCTTTCTGTACTTGTGTATCTAGTGTATGTACTGTGATTTTGCATCAAATTTAGGAACATACCATAACTAAATGTTTAGATGATAGATTCCTGAATTGCAAATGTTATTTCAATCAAACCATGCACACTGAATGATGCCTTGCTGTGTAGATGTGCAAATTAACTTAGCATCTCACTTCAAGTTTGCAGCATTGAGCTTTGTGCTGTATTTGTTCTCCTACCATCCTACCATTTGTGGGGACCTACCATCTCACATGTTTACTCCACTTGGAGCTCTCACAGCAATCAGATAGTTTATTGAAAGCGAATGTCCAGACCAGCACTCTTGAACCAAATGCTAATTTATTATTGCACCGAAAGCCCATGTGATTGAGATTTGAAAAAACAAGGATTTGCTTCCTTTGAGATGCGAAGACCTTGGCAATATTAATAATTTATTCCAAAGTGACACAACTGGACGGTCTTATCAAATAAAATCGTTTGGTGTGGATGGGCAGTTGTGTAAAATTGCGTTGCATCGCGTCTGGTCCTGTTGGACTGATTTAACATGTTTGATCTTGATTGGTCACATTTGGTATTCATCGTTGGTGTAGACACCCTCACGATGTGACAAGATGAATGTGCTGCCGCTGAGTCAGAGAGTAGCACTTCCTAATGCCTTCTTCCTCAACCAAATGGCAAATTTGTGGACTGAAGAATGTGAGGATGATTCAGCTATGGCAGGAAACCCTACTTTGTATGATATCACAATCCAAACTTATACAATATGCAAACCGTATCATTAAAATGAAGGTCTTCATGCCGCAGAAAGTACTGCTGGATCTGAAGCTTCCTTCTTCTTCCAGCAAAATTTTGCCATTGTCATTTCATTCTTGTCCTATAACTGTACTTTTGCCACATGTCAGAGACCAATCATTGCTTGCTTTCCTGGTTGTCACAGCAGAACCCACGTCGACCAGTCTTTTGGCAATGCTTGGTGTGGCCCCTGGCAACTTTCCACGATTTCCTATGACCACACAGTTAGATCATATTGGAAGAAATAGGTTGGTGTGGCCTAGGCCTAACTCTGGGTTGACCTGGGAATTTCAGCTTGTCATTATGTAACATCAAGTGATTCAGTTCTTGGTTACAGAGGATGGCACGGAGACAAGCATTGATGACATGGAAGGCATAGCTAGCTTGCAGCAATTTGAAGTGAAACAAAGTCAAAATTTCAACAACTACAAATTAATACATCCAATCATTATGGATTTTTTTTTTAATCTTTACATCCTTGACTAACACAAACAAGAAAAAGAGCAATCAGAGATTGCAGACCCTCGCCAGGACTTGTTTTGTGTGGTGTATTTTGTGTTCTGATGCATGACATAATTAATAAGAAACATAATTAGAACTGCCACTTTATAACTGCTGGCAATGATGACAGAGTACTAAAATGTCCCGCTTTTATCAGACACCTGACCCTTATCCAATTGAATTTAGAATGGGATTAAATTGAATAATAATTCAATTGCATAATAATAAATTTAGTTTATTATTATTCAATTAAATTTATACTGAGGTTAACATAAATTAAATTCAAATCAAATAGGAGACTAAATAGGTACAGTCCTGCATTGGAGTAATCAGAAGGAACCCAAAAAAAGCAAAAAGCAAAAATGAAGTCATGAGAAGGAACCTGGATAGGATTTGCATTTCAGCCGCTACTCCGCTTCCTTCAAACCCATCCAGGCACAGCCAAGTGAGCCTTAATCAAAAACAAAACAACAAAAAATAAAAAAAAACCCATATCAAAATAATTAAATAATTCTGGCTGCTAGAACATGTGTCTGATCTGGTTGAAATATAAAACACATATGCTCCATCATCAACAGATCATAATTGTGAAGTTTCACATTGATTTATTTCAGTGGTTCAAGAGAAAGAATTTTAAAAAGATTTTCACTCAATCCAATATAGCTGCCAGACCAAGTGACATAAATTATTTATGAATACCCTGGTATCCCAAAAGCCTGGGAACATATGTGTGAAGTTCCCCTCGAGCTAACAGCTGTTCTGGAGAATATTTATTATAGGTTTTAGGATAAATCCAATATGGCTACCAAACCATGTGACCAATGACATCATATGTGTGAACCTTTTGTCCCTCATGGACAGGCCGTCATAGGTGTAAAGTTTAGCCTCAATCTGTTCAGCCAATTCAAAGAAGATTTTTGAAGGTTTTTTTTTAAACAATATATCTGCCAAATCTCGTGACCGATGACATCATAATTTTTTTTCTGTGGACCATTTTATCCCTAGATGACCATCAAAAATTTTTATACTGATCAGATGTAGCGTTCTACATATGCAATTATGACAAAATGAAGGCACCTATATGACATCATCAAAAAATCACACTTATTTCCATGACGAGTACTTGCCACGTGCCAAGCTTCAATTTTTTTCCTTGGTGTGGTTTCAGAGATAGAGGACCAAAGTGTTTCCGTTTTTTCCAACATGGCTGCCACATCACGTGACCTATGACATAATAATCAATAAAACACTGCATGAGTACTTGCACCGATGGTGAAAAATTCATCTCAATCCGACAAGCGGTTGTGGAAAAAACACTAAAGTTCAGTGTGGACAAACAGACAAACAAACAAGACAAGAAAAAGACGTCGTGCAGAGCACGATACTTCCACAATTCACCCCCTCCTCTCCAAAGGTTTCCATGGATATGTCAGATTATCCATTTCATTAAGAGCAAAATTAACAATCTTAATCAAAGCTCAGGTCAAACGGATGAAAATTTATTATTTTTCAGATTGAAATTGATGTTTTCAGAAGTTTGACCTTGAGTTGACTATTGACCTCTTCACCTCAAAAATAATTGGTTTTCCAATTCAATAATGCATTGTGCAATTGCTGTTTAATTTTCAAGTTAATTGGATGAAAAATGACTTTTGGAAATTTGACCTCAAGATGACCTTTGACCTTTGACCTCAATCAATACGCTTCTCAGTTGAGACTACCTCTACAATTTGGTGAAGTTTCGTGAAGATCGGTTTAAAAGTGACCTGTAGGAGATTGACAAACAAGCAAACAAATGACAGACAGACAGAATAACAAAATCGACTGACCAATATATTTGAAAAATCTTCGATTTTGCAAGTAACAAACAAACAAACGGACATAAATTCAATACCCTCTCCTTCGGTGAGGGTAATGAGCAATAAATGCAACTTCAGTGAAATTTCCGATATTATCTCTGGAGACAGATTCATTCTGACTTGTGGTGCCATCCAATAACACGATTGGTTGCTCATTCTTTCGTTCATTTTTCAACAATCAATTTTTATTCCTGTTTGAAAGCATATACCTTTTTATAACGTTATTGTAGGTATACAACTAAAGAGCATTGTGCACTTCAGCATTGAATTATAAAAGCAAATAGTTTTCCCACTTGAAGGGAAAAGCTTCCTTACCAGCTTGAAAGCTCATGACCACAATACAAATATGCAACAGAAGCAATAATACAGAATGAATCACCCATGAGGCATGGAAAATGGGAGAAGACATCACCGCTATGATTTATGGAACAAAACACATCCGAACATGTAAACAAATATTTAAAAGCTTTTTTTTAAGCATCACACTCGCCTCTGACCTGTTGAGCCTGGTTTTGAATCCTGGCCCAGATGTAAGCTGTTGTTTTGCAGGCAGGGAGAGGTATCCATGTGTGTGCCATCCCTCGGATGAACATTAAACTGTATGTCCCATCTGCCAGCATTAGTTGATATAGGTTAAAGATCCCGCTGAATCCTTCGTGAAGAGTAGACGAGCTATCGCCGACACCTTGACCAAATCCCAAATTCCTGCTCTCACCTACTTAGTCGAACATAAGGTCCGGTCAACTGGTTGGTGAAGGACATGGATTAAATTTTCCCCAGCTGACCCCAATAGAAGGAGAGAATAACTGTGGCCATTAAAGAACAACTTCAAAGCACACATTTGTACCTTTCCTTCCCACGTACCAAAAAAGAAGAGGTTATGAGGCGGATGTTTGGTGGGAGAATGGGATGATCGAAGCTTGAATATCATGAGCCATAAGCCCACGGGCAAGAAGAGTTCCCCGAGTCAAAGAATGTGAAGCCACCCCGACACGTACCCTCAAGTCCAGCGTCTCCGCACGAAGACGAGCCAGTGCACGTTTCACACGAACAAGGGGAGCTGAGAGAAACACGGGAGACCAAATACAGGAAGTGAATTACAACTAAAAGAATCGAGTTCCAAGAAGTTTAACAATGCACTCATGATCTATGAGGTGAACATTTGGGTCCCAGTTCATGTGCAGTCAAACAAGTAAATGTGATTTCCCCATACCACCATCTGTCAAGCTGTTTCCATGTTCCTCCACATCTTGCTTCACCCTGTCCAACTCGTCACTAATCTGCGAGTGAGAGGTTGGTGGAACAGTTCATTGGAGGTTAAATATGAAAGGATGGAAAACATCACTCATTTTCTTATTCCCAGTTATTCAATGATCCACATGTACAAAACTAGAATAACACTGAAAATCTTCCTTCACTCCCATGCAAATTGTGGACTTTTGTTTTCCTTCTGGGTGTGGTAGTTTCAATTTTCCTAAGTTTACCTCCGACAAGTGCTTTTGAATTGCATGACTTGTCCATTTTAAACACTTTTTTTTATTTTTTTTCATGTCTAAAGGTCATGGAGGAGCTTGCACATCCATCACAAGCAAGACAAGGACATTAGGACACATCCATGTACTCTCACTTGAATTACAAGGGTATTTGTGTAGAGTACACCAATCAACACAGTATTGTTACGTTTGAGGGGGGGGGTATGCATTCAAAGGGTAATTAGGATGTTTAATTAGGTATGCCATGCTGTTCGAGTTTACCAGGATCTCGATGTAATAAGTAGCAATTCAGTGGTGATAAGTTGTCCAGTAAATGTTCATTTCTTCAAGGGGGAAATGATAATTGTCACGTAATTAGATAGGGACACGGGATAGGGTAAGGGTGTCTGCGTAAACCCCTTTTAGTAGTCCCTGGAGGCTGGCCGTGACGTCACAGGACAGGGCTGCGGATGGCTCCGCCCCGTGATCACGATTGGCGGAAGGCGACGGCGGTGGGCCAATAAAACGGCTCGATTGGAAGTGACGAGGACAGGAGGATAAAAAGGTTCTGTTCGGGGTCGAAAAGGAAGAAGAAGATCGGGACAAAAAGATCGTGTTTTTTTGGTGTGGAGGCTGTTGCGCGGGAAGCGTACTTGTTGTGCTGATTCGATCGTGTTCTTCATCGTGTCTTGGAGCCTTGCTGAGCCTCGTGCCTCACCTTGGTTGGCCCTGGGGTTCTGCTGACTCGGAGTACGGGGTCGAACGGCGGGCGGACCTGCCTCCCTCTCCTGCTCGCAATTTGGCGCCAGAACTGGTTCCCTGGCGGCTGTGAGCGGACTTGGGCCAGGACCAGGAGGTCGACAGCACCACGGTTTCTCCTGCCCCCCCCCCCCCTGACGAGAGCAAGGCCAGCTCGTCCGACGCTGATCCAGGGACAGTTGCGTCCACACCATGGTCCAGCCTGACCACCAGAAGTAGCTACGTTTTGTGTGTGTGTGTGTGTGTGTGTGTGTGTGTGTGTGTGTGTGTGTGTGTGTGTGTGTGTGTGTGTGTGTGTACTTGGCGCCTTAGAGGGTTTGAGATCTGTATATTCATTGGAATTGTCTGTGTTTTCCCCACGCCCGATCCCACACCATCCCGTCGATTCGCCCCGGATCCCTCTTCTTGCCGAGTCTTGTTATTTCTGGTTAATAATAAAAACAAATAAACATCATCAACTCAGTGAAAAGCGACTCGTGCCACCTTCCTCGTCCCGTTTGCGGTAGAGCGATTGGAACCGCCATCTTTGGGTTAAATAAATAAACCGCCTCCATCGTTTCGGCTCATTCTATGTTGGCGGGACTGTTCAAGTCCCGTGGACGTCACATTGGTGTCAGGGTGTTGGAAGTTCGAACCCCTCTAAATTATATTTGGTATCGGGAGAATATACCAAGATTAAAATCTCACCACGAATTGGAATATAAAACTACTGCAGAAAAGCGCGCGAGCGCGGGAAAATTTTGGCGGGATTTTTCAAATTTAAATTAATTGGCGGCAAACGGGACTTCTGCACCATGGCGGATGTGCAGATGTTTGAGGAGGAAGGCCACGTGTCTGGCAGCGAGTCGGGGGAAGAGGGGAGAGACGGGGGTAGGGTTGGAACCTCCCCCATTCCGAACGTGGACCGTGCTTCATTGCCCGTAATGGGGCCGGCAGCGCCGGAAACAGGCGCGATGTCGATCGCGCGATGTTGGGAGGGGAGGTTGGGGTCTTAGGCTTGAGTAGGGTGGGTGGGTGTTGAGAAGTCAGGGTGGGGGGGGGAGGAGTTGAGGACTTGGGGTTGACTGGGGAGGGGGGGTGAGAAGTTGGGGTTTGGGGGGGTGGGTTGATTTAATCAAGCAACATCTTGAGTGAGCTCGATAATAATAGATTTACATGAAATTAAACTGTTCTTTGCATAATACTGATGAACTTACATTTTAAATTACACAAAAATTCCACAGGTACCTGCTAGTATAGAATAGCCTGCAAAAACGAATGGTACCAATAAAACATTGATCACTCCACGAATACCTTGCTATATGCTCGGGATGCATTCCTGAAAAACAGGCGTATTGTGAATCAGCGTGTTGCAAAACGAGTTTTCCCATAATATTGTGTTGTGTTCCTGAAGGATGCCAAAACGTAAGATTGTATTTTCCAAAATATGAATTCTAAAGCGAGTTCTGTATTTATAAACTGAATAAATAATAATCGTAATGATAATTAAAAGTGTAAAGTAAAACGAAAATGAACAATTGTGGTCTTTTCCACCCTCAAAGCGTTTCAAAATGTCCAATTTAACTTGAAGAGAAGTGGTTCATTTCACTTTCTTGGGCTTCAACATTTCACACTTTTAAGCCCAAAACGTGGAGCACAAATGAAATGACAATGAAAAGTGTCAACTC
>NC_140964.1:51591962-51781962 GCF_056783735.1 Eptatretus burgeri
ATCGTCGGCGATACGTGCAGCGCGTAATGCATAAGTTAGACTATCGTTGGGCATAGGTTGTGAACGCCGACAACAGGCTAAGCATTCGTTGGTATAAGTTATCTATAAGACAACGAAACGTTCTGTGTCCGTTACTAAAATGTTATGCATACGACCAACTCGTAATGAATATGTCTGAATCTTTAAAAAAAAACACGTCAAAAGTTCAACGTAAGCCAGCATTTTACATACATTTTGATACGTTGCCATTGCTGGCTAAAACGTCAAGGTGTGACTGGGCCTTAAGAGCTTTACGTATGACTGCTGAAGAAGTTCTTTGGACTGTGCTTGTGAACGATAATGTGCAGGACTTTGAATCAATGATGTCAATGCTTGAACAACGTGCAGATGAAAGTCGTACTACCCGTCTTTGGCTTGATAACCTGATCAAGCCCGTATTGTTAATGATGCTGTTTGTACGTGCAGAACGTGAAGGTGAGTGGCCTCTGCACTTACTGGCTGCTGAACGCATGCTTCCATATTTTGGCGCTGCTGCTCATTGGAACTACTTCAGATATGGAATTGTCTATATCATGAAAATAGCAAAGATGCCCATGGAGCTTTTGAAGCATTTCCTGAACAGGGAACATGTTATGAGACATCAGCCAGGTATTTGGAATGGCATATGGAGTGACATGATGATTGAAACGACAATGATGCGATATGGCCATGGTCCAAATAGAGCGAGAGGAATAACGCTTAACCAGAAAGCTTTGGAACGCTGGGAACTTAGTCTGCACATCTCAAGTCAACTTCAGAAAGACTTACTAGAACTGGATTCCAAATGCAACACCAAACCAGCAAATACCCACAAGGAAGAGGGGAAGTCCAGAATTAAATCTGATGGAGAGGACAGAAGAAAGATCCGAGACATGCTCAGTACTTGCATTTCTCCTCTTAACCCAGAAGAACATCCAGAGGAATTGGTAAACATTGTGACTGGCAAATTGGCAACCGATGTAGTCAATGTAGATAGAGCACATGAGATTGGCTGTAAACAGGTTGCAGCATTCAAGGCAAGCTTACCTAATGGTTTCTATGCTCCCCAAAGTAAGAAAGTTGTAACTATGGAAGCAACGAAAAAATCTATAAAAGTTGAAGATGTAGAAGTGATTGATACAGCTTTGATATATTCCCAGGTAATAGCCTTGCAACTGTCCCGAGAATCACTTACAATGGATGATGTACTGAAATATGAACTGGCTGCAATTCCTACATCCATATTCATGAAATCAGGTAACATGTGTATTGCCAAGAACAAATCTGTGCTGAAGAACAAGATGGATATTGGAGTGTCAGCATGCCTTTGCACTGCACCAGAAACAGTAGTAATAGATGGTTCTGCTGTCTTGTGGATTGCCCATTGGCCTTCCAAGGGAATTGTTGCTGATTTTGTGTTGAATGTTACCGAATACGTCTTGCGGAAACCCACATCTCGTCAGGTGTACTTTGTATTTGATCGATACTATCCCTTTAGTATAAAGTCAGCTACACGGGCAGAGCGTGGAAAAGCAGCAGCCAGAGCTCATAAACCGACCAGACAAACCCCTCTACCATCAAGGGCTACTTTACTGGCAAACAAAGACAAGAAGATCCAGCTCATTGAGATTTTATTCTCAGACATCATTACAAGTGTGAAAGCGAAGAACATGTCAAACAAGCTTGTAATCACCGGCAGTCAAGATGTACCAACACAGGTGATGCACAGCACAGACATTCAAAGAACAGACTTAAAATCCACACATGAAGAAGCCGACATCATGATGGTGCAACAAGTCCTTCGTTCTGTCACAAAATGAATGGAAGCATGTACAGGTAATATCCGATGATACAGACGTCTTTGTTCTTCTGATTTACTACTACTGGAAATTGAAAATGAGTGCCTCACTTACATTAGAAGCAACTGGTGGGGAACGTAAACTTGTGGACATCGGAAAGACAGTCGACAAACATGCAGATATTATGCCAAGTATCATAGCTGCACATGCATTGTCAGGGTGTGATACTGTTTCCCAATGCCGCGGAATCGGAAAAGCATCTGTCCTAAAAAAGTTGAAAGCTGGACTCAGTCGAAGTAAACTTGGTCTAGTGGATGCAGATATGCATGAGGTCATTCAAGAAGCTACATTCTTCATCAGTAGTTGCTATGGGTACCCAAGTGAGTGCATGACAACAGCTAGAATAAAAGAATGGTCTTCTAAAACAGCAAAGGCTCGTACATCTGCCCCAAAGTTGGCATATCTTCCACCAACAACTGAGGCATTTCAGGAAAATGTAAGACGTGCACATTTTCAGGCAGTACAGTGGTATGCAGCACCATATTCTTCTGCAGAACAACTTGACCCAGCACAATTTGGTTGGATACGTGATGAAAAGTGCAAATCATTGATTCCTGTTGGAATACCACCAAAAGTGCCAACAGCTCCATAGCAAGTACTTGAAATGATAAAATGCTCCTGCAGGTCAGACCAACCATGTGCCACAAATAGATGTAGCCGTTCTGCAGCAAAACTTGCATGTACCATGATTTGTAACTGCCAAGGGAAACCTGATGTATGCCGCAGCACACATACACAGCAAGCACAAATAGAGACTGAAGACAACAATGAGGACACTGATGAAGAGGAGTCTGAGGATAACAGTCTGTGAAAATGTCAAGCGTTTCAACAAGAACTTACATTATTAAATTTTGGTTATTATCATAATTGATCTTTGCAGCATTCTTTTGCTGGTTAGCGGTGAATTAAGTTGTAGCTATTTGGTTAAGGTTTATAGAATTAATCATAGAATAGTTATTTAATGGGATTTAAGGGTTTTCATATGATTTAGTTGACAATTTTAGTACAAACAATGTATTTCTACATAAATAGCATTACCACAGTATGTTATATAATATGCTATATGATATCATTTTTGTCAGAAATGTGTATTTTGCAACATAACATAAATAAATATTGTTCTACAAGCCTTGAAACATGAGCCAGCCTCTTTGTCATTGAAAAACATTAACTTTAAAAAACAAGATTGTCCAATTCCATGAATCCGTTCTGAAGTTAGGATTGTTTACGTAGATCCAAGATGGCCACCACTTTACGGCTTAATATCTCAAATTGCTAGAGTTACAGAGTGGCATCATCCAGATTTGAAATCAGGATGTATAATATATACAAGAAATGTAAAAAAAATGCTTGGCACACCAAAGTGCAAGGTCTTTTGGATTTCTCCCAGACAAGAGGGACCTATCCCGGGATGGGGTAGGAATAAGAGGGATCTCTCGGTCCTCCACCACCGCACAAACAATAAAACAACAATCTCCCGACACACATATAATGTCCCTTTTACCACACAACCAAGCTAAACAGGCATTTAATGGGGGTTCTGAGTTAATCCGATATTTAGTAGTCCAATAAGGGCCATTTCCTTAACAATATATACATATACATAAATACATACATATATACATATACATTTTACATATATATATATATATATATATATATATATATATATATATATAGTGTTTTGGATTTTCGCCACTCCGGCGTGCGGACAACCGCCTTTAGCTCAATTGAGGCCGCGCGCGCCCACCGAACATGGCAATCCAGTCGCAGCTTCCGGATCAACGCCGAAACCCAGCAACGGGTGTTTTTATCACACCATAGACCAGCCAACTCTTCTGTCCACGCGCTACAGGGTTGATCGCTGAATTGTCGATGTACCTAATTATTCGCGCGCACAGAAATTCCGGGAGTTTATACCTCGACGGAGACTGCACGAAAACGAGCCGCTTAAGCAGCTCGTTCCGTTTGCGATTGCTGAGCGGTTTTATATCGCCAAGCCCCGTCGGACCAGATGTACGTTTTATCGGCTTATCATCAGCCAGCTAATATCCCGAACGCAATTATGGCAGTCAATGGCAGAAAGTGACACGACGAGCAGGTTAACATTAAAAAATGGGGACATTTATTTCAACACAGGCATGCAAGCAATGCAAAGAATGAGGGGGGGGGGATGGGGAAAAAGACATGAGCAAAAACCTACAGCCGATATCTATTTATTATGTACATGCACTTAATCAGCTTGTTACTTATGGACAAGGCGCCACAGACTTTCATGCAAAACCCAAGAAAGAAAGGAAGACTCGGGCTCGTGAGCCTTTATAATTTGCTCGGAGTCGGGATAACCGAAGGGGCTCTGAGAGACCGAGCGTGCTACCTGGTTCGGCGACCCTTGGTGTCTCTGCCCGCACTCCAACCTCCGAACTCTCCAGCTCCCCACCCCAACTGCAACTCCACCACACCAGTGCAGCGTGAACTTGAACGCTCTCTCTAGGTGCTCTTCTCCAAGCGCTCTTCCCGACTCCACCACACCAGCTCCTCTCTCCAGCTCCCACTAGAACTCCAACTCGTTCGTTCTGATTAACGGCGACTGAACACAGCCCTTTATAGCCCCCGGGGCTTCGCTCCTTCACCTTCAACCCTTTACCACCGGCTGGCTCCACTCCTTTCACCGTTTTGATCCGATCTTGCCGTCAAACGCGGCCGTGTTTTCGATCATTGTCAGAACGCGGCCGTGTTTGAAATCACCGGCTTCACGCAGACGTGGTTGAGATAACCGTCTTCACGCAGACGTGTTTGGAGTCACCGGCTTCACGCGGTTATGGTGAAGATGGTGAGGAGATGATGGCGGTTGTGGAGAAGATGGTGAGGAGATGATGGCGGTTGTGGAGAAGATGATGAGGAGATGATGGCAGTTGTGGAGAAGATAGTGAGGAGATGATGGTGGTTTAAAATCAAAGACAGAAAAGAATAACTACCCCAAAGGTTCACAGCCCGGCACACGAATAAATCCCGTTATACATCGGTGGGGAAATCTAACCTGGAACAGACACTTATCGACATAACTGATCTTCGGGGAACCTGAATGGTGATCAGTGAATTTCCACAACTGTAACAATATCTATACATACATATATATATATATATATATATATATATATATATATATATATATATATATATATATATATATATATATATATATATACATATATATATATATATATATATATATATATATATATATATATATATATATATATATTGATACAAATTTATATATATATATATTGATACAAATTTATACATACATTTTTAAAAATGAACAACAGAAGTAAGTCAGTCAAGGCAGGTTCTCCCCCTTCTCAAGTCAAGTCAGTCAAGTTAAGGCATAAGTAAGTCACTCGACACCCTCTCCCACCCATCACCCCGTACACCTCCCTCCTCTCCCCTGTGCAGTGTGCATGATTAGGGGGGGAAGAGGAGAGAGGGGGGGAGAGGAGAGAGGGTGGAGAAAGTTGAAGGGAGGGGAAGGGGAGATGAGAGGGGAGTAGGGGAGAGGGGTGGGGGAAGAATAGAGATCTTGGTCACATTTTATATGATGTCGGATTACACCATACAAACTGTATTTCACATGTGCATGGACACATATTCACACATGTGAAGGAAATAAAGTGTAGATTGCATAATTTCTGGATCTGACAAATTGCCAGTTACCATTTTGTTAAACGATGTGGAGCATCAAACTTAATGAGTCCACCCCGACAGATTTGTCAGAAAACCTTTAGTTTCCTTTCAGAATCCACATTTTCTATGGGATACTATACTACAAAATACTCCCACAAATGTGGGCCATTGATTGCAAACAAGATTTATTAATTTGCACACACAAAAAATGAATTTTCTTAACAAATTCATCAAAGACCATGTTGCAAAAATGAGTACACCCCAATGAAAGTCTTAGGAGCAAAGCTAAATTTTAGACTACAAAATTCTAATATATCTATAATTCCAGCAATCTCTGTGTTTGTTTGTCTGCGACTGCCGTATCTCGACGACCGCATGCCCGATCTCATTGAAACTTGACAGGAATATTGCCGGGGACCCCCGGATGTGCCTTTTCGAGGTTTGATATCGATAGGATGAGCGGTTCCCAAGTTACGGCCATTTTATTGCTTTTTCAGTGTTGAAAAGGTGTATATATGGCAGCTGAAGGTGTCGTTCCAACTTCTCACCTTATCGTGCCATTTTTTTCCTAAATTATTAATAACCAGATGACCACCGGTCTGATTGGATTGAAACTTGCCAGGAATATTGCCGGGGCCCAGCGGATGTGCCTTTTCAAGGTTTGATATCAATCGGACAAGCGGTTCCCAAGTTACGGCCATTTATCTGTCAACCAATGACAGGACACGGTGCTATGACATCACAATTAATGTTTGTTTAATTATTATTATTATTATTTTTTGCACGATCGACAGCACAATTCTTCTTCTTCGTTTGGTATGACGTCACAATCAACACTGCGGACCTGAGTATGTGCCTTTTCAAAGATTGATATCGTTCTTCCTCATCCATTTCAGCTGTTTCCCAAGGTTTGAAAGCTGTTTTATCCCAAGGTTTGAATTAATTAATTAATCCCAAGGTTTGATTATTATTTAATTATTAATTTATTTCATTATTTAATCCCAAGGTTTGATTATTATTATTCAAATTATTCAAATTATTAATTAATCCCAAGGATTGAATTTTCCCAAGGGAAACAGCTGTTTCCCAAGGGTTTGAAAGCTGTTTTTTTCCCAAGGTTGGAATTAATCGTTGTGCTTGGTAGACAATTGTGAATACATTTACAGAGAGAGGGACGAGAGAGGAGGGGTGAGAGAGGAGCTGAGAGAGAAGGGCGAGAGGGGGGGGCAAGAGAGAGGAAGGGGGAGAGAGGAGGGGGAGAGAGGAGGGGGTTAGAGGGGGAGAGAGGGGGTGAGAGGGGGAGTGGCAAGAGAGGTGAGGGCGAGAGGAGGGGGAGAGAAGGGTGAGAGAGGGGGTGAAAGGAGGGGGCAAGAGAGGGGAGAGAGGAGGGGGAGAGAGAAGGGTGAGAGAGGGGGGCAAGATGAGGGGAGAGAGTAGGGTGAGAGGAGCAAGAGAGGGGAGGGAGAGAGGAGGGGGGACAGAGGAGGGGGAAGAGAAGGGCGAGAGAGGGGGTGAGAGGGGGCAAGAGAAGGGAGAGAGGAGGGGGGAGAGAGAAGGGCGAGAGAGGGGAGGGCGAGAGAGGAGACGGGAGAGAGAGGGGGGAGAGAGAGGGGGCACCAC
Organism: Eptatretus burgeri; assembly: GCF_056783735.1. NCBI lineage: Eukaryota > Metazoa > Chordata > Myxini > Myxiniformes > Myxinidae > Eptatretus > Eptatretus burgeri. The sequence continues at coordinate 51,599,147 of NC_140964.1, forward strand.
AATTCTTCTTCTTCGTTTGATATGACGTCACAATTGATGCTGGGGACCTGATACTGCAGGCACGAAGCTGCACATACTGGCACGCACCTATGGGCACGCACCTACGGGCCCGCACTAGTTAACAATAATTCAACCACAGGTGAGTCTAATTATTCATTTAACAGGTGTCCAGCAGACAGTTGACTATAAAAGGGTGTTACTTAACAAAGAAAACCCCTTCCCATTTCATGCTGTCAGCAATGGCACAACATGGAAGAGAAATGTCACAAGACCTGAGAAATAAAATAATTTCTTTACACAAGGAAGGTGAAGGCTACAAGAAGATCAGCAAAGCTTTACTCATACGTCAGAATACGGGAGCAAAAGTGATACAAAAATTTAACAAATATGGAACTGCAACCATCTCACAGACGTACAGGCCGTCCACGGAAGTTAACACCTTGACAGGAGCGTCTTCTGATGAGAAGGGCTGAAGAAAATCGCCATGCAAGTTCTCTGCACTTAGCTCAAGAAGTAGAAAGCCAAACTGGGGTGACTGTTTCCCGTGACACAATAAGGCGTACACTGCAGAGGAATGGCATGCATGGGTGTCGTCCACGAAGGAAGCCTCTCCTAAAGCCCATGCACAAAAAAGCCCCCCTAGGATTTGCCAGGGCCCATGCTAAAAAAGATGAAGACTACTGGGACTCTATACTCTGGAGTGATGAGACCAAGATAAATGTTTTTGGAACTGATGGCTTCAAACCTGTATGGCATCGCAAAAGTTAGGAGTACAAAGAAAAATGCATGGCGCCTACAGTGAAACATGGTGGTGGCAGTGTCCTTATGTGGGGCTGCATGAGTGCTGCTGGTGTCGGGGAGCTGCATTTCATTGACGGTATCATGAATTCACAGATGTACTGCTCTATATTGAAAGAAGATGCTACCATCACTCCGTGCCCTTGGGCGTCATGCATTTTTCCAACATGACAATGATCCAAAACACACATCTCAGGCCACTGTTGCATTTCTGAAGAAGAACAGGGTCAAAGTGATTCAGTGGCCAAGTATGTCTCCTGATCTGAACCCAATCGAGCACCTATGGGGAATTTTGAAGAGACAAGTTGAGCATCACTCTCCATCCAGCATCCAGGCTCTAAAACAGGTCGTTCTTGAAGAATGGAAAAAGATAGATGTTGCAATATGTCGCCAACTTGTTCATTCCATGCCTAGAAGACTTGGTGCTGTCCTTCAAAATCATGGAGGTCATACAAAATACTAGATGTAGTAGTTTTTGTTGTGGAGTGTATTCATTTTTGCATCAACTAATTTGAGTAAAACTGAAAATTTTGTAATCTAAGTTATATTATTAACCTTACTTTCATGTTACGAGTTAAACAAATGTTCTATAAAACTCAATTTTGTCAAAATTTTGGATATTATTCTTGTGTTCATTGAGATATTGATAAAAATCTTACTTTTCAAAGGGGGTGTATTCATTCATGCTGAGCACTGTGTATATATATATATATATATATATATATATATATATATATATATATATATATATATATATATATATATATATATATATATATATATATATATATATATACATATACTATATATATATATATATATATACATATACTATATATATATATATATATATATATATATATATATATATATATATATATATATATATATATATATATATATATATATATATATATATATATATATATATATATATATATATATATATATATATATATATATATATATATATATATATATATATATATATATATATCTAGCCTGGTGTTTGGCGCAGTGGTTAGGGCAGCGGCTTGGGATCCAAGAGGTCCTGAGTTCAAGCCCCGTTGGGCCACTGAATTAATACACCAGGGGGTTGACTCAGCCTGTCATCCTTCCGAGGTCGGCTAAATGAGTACCAGTATACTGGGCCGGTGTATACCCCGGTTAAAATAGGTGTACCATATCCCTGTGTCGTAAGAGGCGACCAGGGTTGCGTCAGGAAGGGCATCCGGCGTAAAACATGTGCCAAATCACTATGCGGATCACACGGATGATCCGCTGTGGCGACCCCGAACGGGAGCAGCCGAAAGAAGAAGAAGAAGATATATATATATATATATATATATATATATATATATATATATATATATATATATATATATATATATATATATATATATATATATATATCGAATGCAGTTTGTTTGTCTGTCCAAGACTGAAACAGGGAAACGCTGCTCGGAGTGAAAAAAAATATTAGGTCAAAGTTGCTTCATATTAATCCAAACCAATAGGAAAATTATATTTTTTTCAATCAGACAAAAAATTGAACCCGGGTGGTGAAGAAGCAACAGGACTGCTCCTCAATCGCTTCAAAATTTGTTTTTCCTTTGCTGTTAAGAAATATTATGACTTCAGAATTTGACACTACTTTATAAATTTACCTGTTATATAATGAGAACCGGAGTTTCTGGCCGTGCGTTCGTCTGTCTCCAATTTACAGTGACCACTTCCCTCGCTGAGTTTGAAAGGCTGCGCACGCAGGCAAACCTCAACATTCACATTTAAAATGTTGGGAGAACAGGAATGAATAATATTGATGCCAATTATATTTCGTAAGCAGGATATTCTACACTCTTTTTCGACAAATCCAACCTCCGCCGCCCAATCTTACATGGCCATTTTGCATTTGGGCGATATAAGTATCTCAGAGCTTTGATTCTGAGTGAAACCAAGAGTGCAACGTGACTAACCTTTTAAGAAGTCCATCAAATAATTTAAATTGATAGATTAACTTAAACTTTTCCCATCACTGGGGACGGGTACTTTTGCTGGTATTTCCCGTCACTAGGGACGGATACTTTTGCTGGTATTTCCCGTCACTAGGGACGGATACTTTTGCTTGTGTTTCCCGTCACTGGGGACGGATACTTTTGCTTGCTTTTCCCACCACTGGGGACGGATACTTTTGCTTGCTTTTCCCGTCACTGGGGACGGATACTTTTACTTGTATTTCCTGTCACCCATCACTGGGGATGGGTACTTTTGCTTGCTTTCCCCATCACTGGGGACGGATACTTTTACTTGTATTTACTGTCACCCATCACTGGGGATGGGTACTTTTGCTTGCTTTTCCCCGTCACTGGGGATGGATACTTTTGCTTGCTTTTCCCGTCACTGGGGATGGATACTTTTGCTTGTATTTCCCGCCACTGGGGACGAATACTTTTGCTTGCTTTTCCCGTCACTGGGAATGGGTACTTTTGCTTGCTTTTCCCGTCACTGGGGACGGATACTTTTGCTTGTATTTCATGTCACTGGGGACAGATACTTTTGCTTGCTTTACCCATCACTGGAGATGGGTAATTTTCCGAGTTGTCTTATAAAAATACAAAGAAGCTGTCAAATTATCTATCTATAATTCCAGCAATGTATGTGTGTGTGTGTGTGTGTGTGTGTGTGTGTGTGTGTGTGTGTGTGTGTGTGTGTGTGTGTGTGTGTGTGTGTGTGTGTGTGTGACCGCTGTTTCTTGACAACCGCTGTTCCGATCTAATTGAAACTTGCCAGGTATATTGCTGGGGACCTGAGGATGTGCCTTTTCAAGGTTTGATATTAATCGGACAAGTGCTTCCCAAGTTATGGCCATTTATTTACCAAACCAATGACAAGACATGTTGTTGTGTGGGCGTGGCCGATGGGGAAGGGAAGCTCAGCCGCGTTCCCCATTACGGGTTACAACGTACGGGCTTCCGGAGAGTGATGACTTCATGTATTCTAATAATTTCTCGATTTCTTATGCGCATTTATAGATAAACACAATGCCGCAAGTTATGATCGTTTTCATATGAGACGGTGCATAAATTTCGGTAACAGAGTGCTGGTATGCTCCGAACCAGGAAGTATTTTTTTCTCTCTTCTCTTCTCTTTTTGTTTTTCATTGCGATGACATGGCGAAAAGGCAAAATACGTTACCGCTAATTGAATAATTAGCCATTAAAACCTAAACTGCGAATAATATGCAAATTTCCGCGCCACGCACGTACGGGCACGAGAGCGAAGAAACGGCCTGTGTGGTTGTTATTTGTTGCTCGCGGTTTGAATATTTATTTATAATATTATTATTATTATTTGTTTTTTTTTACGGGCATGTACTAGTAATTTCTAAATGGCATAATTATATTTTCACTATCTTTATGTTTTTGTGGCTAACAATTTTAAAATGATATTACTTTATTTTTGAACCAAAATGATAGGTTTGTGATGTCATTTTAATGCCATGTCTAATAATTAGGCCCCTACCTCCAAAACAAATAATTGTAGTGTCTTGATTTCATGGTACATTATGATATTATACTTTAACTCTATTGATGCCTGTGGTCAAATAATGAAATGGTGCTATTATTTGCTTCACTGGAACTCAAACTGGAGATTTCATGATACCATTATGATGCCATAATTACCATTAAATCTATTTAGGATGTGCTCTGATATGCAGTCATCATAACACAATATATTGTTGCGGAAATGGCCCTTAGTGTGTTTCTAAATATAGGATTAGCCAAGATCCCTAATTAAATGCATGTTTAGCCAGGTTGTTCGGTAAATGGACGTTACATGTGTGTCGGGAGGTATAAGAGGCTGTTTATTGTTCGTACAGTGGTGGTGGACCGAGAGGTTCTTCTTCTTCCTTCCTCTCTCCAGACAATAGTCCCGCCCAGCGTTCTGAGGGGGAGTGGCCTAGAGAAGACGGTAGTGAAACAGAGAGGCGACGCACACCGAGAAAGAGGAAGTGAAACAGAGAGGCGAGAGCGCCGAGAAAGAGGAAGTGAAACAGAGAGGCGAGAGCGCCGAGAAAGAGGAAGTGAAACAGAGAGGCGACCAGCGCTGAGAAAGAGGAAGTGAAACAGATAGGCAGCAGCACCAAAATGGAGAAGTGAAACTGGAGTCGGCTTCGAGGCCAGCGAGCGCCGGGAAGGCAACAGAGAAACGACTAGTGGGAGTCGTGATCTGCTGTGTAAGGGACGGCTGTGTCTGTCCACGATCTGCTTCGTAAAAGAGGCAGGAGAAACGACTAGTGGGAGTTGGCGATCGAGTTTTATGAGGAGGACATCGACAGGTTCATCCGGAGTCCAGTGACGGAGCCTCTGACTGTCCCTACTCACCTCACGGCTCGACAACGTCTTGGAATCCCATGGACTCAGCCTGCGGAGCCCAACACCTCGATTTAGCCTGATCTGGTGAACAGGCCAGGCCTGGACTTGTATACTGGACCTTGTGAAAAGCCAGCTGGAGCCACCGTGGATCTTTTGCTCTGGTGCAGTCAACCTCGCGGGGTCAGAATGCGCCGAGGCTGCGTGTGTGAGGGCTGCGACACATGGACGAGCGCCATTTTGCCACGTGGCGTGCTTGAGCTTGGGTGCTCAAATCCATGGACATCGGCTTGCCACGAGCCACATTCGTGCTTATGACACTTTTCCTCTCGTCCATGAAACATCACCAAGTACTCTGTGTCTTGTCTGCATGCTGTCCATGTCTTGTCTGCATGTTGTTTCAGGTTTATCTCGTTAGCGTCCCCTTCGAAACCCGTAATCCGCAGTCCCTAGTTAAGAACGGGTTATAGATTAATTATAACATTGTCATGAATGCTTTGCTTGTGTTGTATTTCCCCGATGTGTCCCCAATAAATCTGGCTGATTCGTATGAAGTTGCCGCTTTGAATGAATTCGTGCTGCTCTGAGGAACGATCCGCTCTATTTGGATATGAAAACCGAAATGGTTACAGACTGGCAGAATTCGCTCGGTCTCTGACAAAACCAGTCTGTAACCGGGGTCTATTTCCCCAACTGGTAAGGTCCAGGGGTACGTTGGTATCGCAATTCGAGGCGCGTGACCCGAGGCCTGTGCCGAACCAGCCGGCGTTGTAACCCCGGAGACGGCAGTGGTTAGGGTGGCGCTGAATCTGTAACATTTGGCTGTCAAGAGTAGGGTGCGAAAACCCAAACTGGTTACGGACAGTGATTGACATCACTCGTCCGAATCCCGCCACCGCTGAATCCTTAACAATATTCAAAATGGCTGGCAGTTTTCTGAAAAATCCATGTCTGCTTATACAATGCCTAACTGAATGATTTATGTGGGTAATTATATATTTTGAGGATAAGGAATTCAATAGTTAAATTATTGTTGCACTCAGATATACATATTTTCTCATTTTATACACTTTAAATGTTTAGAGAGTAAACAAAGTCAGTCATGTTATTATGGTAACTCTGAGAAAAATATATAACAATGTCGTTTTGTATGCTTTTATCAGAATAATGTGTATGAAATGTTTATTGATATCCATTCATCATGTAAAAATGTGTAATCCTTACAATGTTAAAATGAGGGAAATAAGATTACTTAAGTGGACCAGGAATGGTAAACCCTATCTATGATGATCCCCGCCCTACCCTCGTTTTTAACTTTAATAAGAGTGTGCTCCATTAGAGCACTTAGTGTTTAGACTCGGAGGTGAGATGTTTTAGAAAAGGCTTTGGCTGCAATACAATTCAAAATTGGGATGAGGGCTGACACCAAGCAAGCTGGAATGATGACAGTTGAAGTCACCACAGATTAGGAAGAGAGAGTGGAGAGTGAATATTAGTTGAGAGAACCTCATACACAGAGTCATCAGAGTTGGAAGGGTGGTAAACAAGACATTGCTATGGAGGACACATATTCCATAAGGGTGTCAGGGTGTCAGGAGGGGGTAAGGATTATCGGCAAGGGGGCTTCTACCATGGACTGCAACAATGCCACCAGCACGAGCATTACATGTCAAAAGTATACAAAAATAACCAGAGAGAGAGGTGAGTGAGTACAAACCATAAATTAATGAATGCACACATACTTTTAGTAATCCAAAGTTAACAAAATTAAAGAGAAAAAAAAAACTGCCTTAACTGCCTTGTACCTGGTTGAGCCGTGTCTGCGCAGCCCTCAGCTCAGCCACCAAGCCATCTAGTTGTGTGTGCAGGTGCCGTTCACGGTTTGACAATTTGTCCAGCGTCTGCTCGATCTCCACCTCCATACGTTTCATGGGAGCCTGCCAGGAGCACACTGCCCGTCAGCAAGTGCTATTGAAACCGACCAGTTAGTTGCAAGCTCAGCACATTTTGTACATGGATTGTAGGGCACCATATTTCATGCATAATGGAATCATTATGATGAGATTGTTGCTCCTTGCCCCTACCGCAAACCCCCTCCCCCAAAATGATGGACCATTTTAACACCCGAATGTGGGTTTCTGCTCCATTAAATTATTGTATACGAGGCAGGAATGATTCACTTAGTAAAACTTGCGAATATGCACTACTGTCAGAAAACACTGAGGTTCTTTCATTAATCGATGTTCAACTGGCAGGCGAGTGTGGTCCAAACTTGTGTTTATTTAAAGGAAAGAGCACAAGGGAAACACGTAGCACTCCGAAACGACGTTGTACACGGCAAACCAACTGACGACTGACTTTTCTTATCCCCTTCTTCCCTCTTTCACTCTGCTTTTCCATTTATATCATAGACTCCTATAGAGAAGGACTGGAACCTCACGATCTCGGGGTTTGTAACTTGAGTCTGAAGGATTAACTTGAGTCCGGGGCTAAAATTACTTCTAGAAGGGCTAGAGACACGATCTCGGGATCCATATCTAGGGGTTTTTGAGGACGGCGAGTTCAATAGTGTCATTTTCAACACCACCTGAGGTCATCTTCAAGGTCAAAAGGTCATATTTCAAGGTCAAATTACTGAATTTTGGTATTTTTTGCCCGTTTTTGTGTCTAACTCATAGAGGAAAAGTTTTGTAAAGTCTATGACAAAACATGGCATTGTGCACCTACTGCACCTACTTGCTGATTTCTATCATCGTTAACTAATGTATGTTTTGTTTGTTTTTCTTTCAGAAACTGTCCAGCTGGTGATCTCACAGGATCTTTGTGTTGTTTCCTGCTTTGGTGACAATATGCCACGTCGTTGCAGCTGCTTTGGTTGTAGAGGAAACTATGATGGGACGCCTTATGTAAAGGTCACATCCTTCCCAAAAGATCCTGAGGAGAGGGAGAGATGGGTATTGGCAATGCCAAATGAGAAAGAAAGCTTGAAGTTCTTAAAGGAGATATATATTTGTGAGACACATTTCAATTGTGATTGGGTGTCAGTTAGGGGTGGCAAACGACCCAAAGAACCCCCATCAATATTTCCTGGAGTACCGAAATCAGCTTTGAAGCAGGTAACCTCAGCCCCACGCCCAACATCATCTTCTACGCCAGAATCAAGAGCTAAGAAGATGCAGGCTGCAGACAATATCCAAGGTTTCAACCACTTCTGTGCTAAAATCAGCTCCTATTTTCCTGGCTTTAACGTCATAAACGACCAGGAAAACCTTAACCTATCAAGAACTGATGCTACTGGACAAATTGTCAAGCAGTTCTTTCATTTCCAACAAGTTCACTCACCTTTTGGATTTCTGTTCTTGAATAGAGTTGATATAGATGGCATTGAGGTGCCCAAACGACTTTCTCCTTTGCAGAAGAACAGCCTGCTCTCAAAATGGTCCCAGATTAGATCCATAACTGACCAGGTAAACATCTATGAATGCACAAGCAAGGAAATTATTCAGCTTGTAATAAGCCAGCTCTGTTGGATGACTGAGGCACACGAGCTTCCTCATTTCACCTTCCTTCTGTCGCAGCTGCATCTTATGTTCAAACCTCTTGATCATCGCTGATTTGACACTGATACTATGATTTTCGCAATGCAGCTTCACAACATATCACCCAGTGCAAACAAAATGATTCGTCGATCCTGCTTAATCATTCTACCATCAACAAAAAAAGGTAAAACAGATGCTTGCTGGTAGTCAGCAGGACTCCAACCTCAAAACCTTGTTCGACCAGCTGAAACCACAGCAGCGTTTGGTCAATTTAATGTTTGACTAGGTAAAGCTGGTCGAGACATTGCGATTTTCTGGGGGGCATGTTGTAGGATATGCTCAAAATGCAGCAGTGGGTGGTGAACACGAAATGCTTGCTTCACATTATATATTTATATAATGTTGATCGGTTGTTGAAGTTGCCTGCCTTTTCGGTGGTCCACGCTATATTCTACGCATTTTGCCCTGAAAAAAACCAACTGCCGATCAGCTGAAGGAACTCCTTATCGAAGCTGCATCAGCTGTAGTTGGAGCTGGCAGTACTGTGATTTCTTTGATATGTGACAATTGCAATACCAACCGCAGTGTTTATTCAAAACTTGGAGGGCCAGGAAGTTGCCAAGTGCTGTCAATTCAAGAGCAATCTATGTTCTTAGTGTACGACTACGTGCACCTCTTCAAAAATGTTCGCAACAACTGGATTACTGTTGATGGCAAGACACTCTCATTTGTCGTAGATGGTAATGAGTACAAAGCTTACTGGAGTGATATTCAGAAGGTTTATGAGATCCACCGGGCTACTCCTATTTGCTTAACCAAGTTGACGCACACCGCTGTTTTCCCCAAGCCCCTTCAACGCCAGAGTGTACCATTGGTATGCCAAGTGTTCAATGACAAGACTGTCGCTGCTTTAAAGACCTTCAAGGATTCATTGGGCATCAGCGAAGGCACAATCGTCCTCACCCAGATAATGAGTGAGTGGTTCAAGATGATGAACGTGAAAGACAGTTTCTCAGCTATCCATCTGTGGGACGAATCCAGACAGCCTTGGACAGCAGACTGTACAAGTTTCACTAGGCTGGAACAGGCCTGCCAAATTATATCTACCCGCGCATGGCAAGGAGGTGGTGGTCGTAAGCTGAAGCTAACTCAGCAAACTGCTGAAGCCTTCACTGTGTCCACACGTAATAATGTGGATGCTGCCAAATTGCTTCTGGCAGAGAAAGACTTTGACTATGTTCTTCCTGCTATATTTGCAGATGAAGCCTTGGAAAAGTTTTTCGGCCAAGCCAGGCAAAGAAGCGGTGGAAACTTCTACATTGACGTAGTTGACATTATGGCTGCAGATAAAATTGTAAATTAGCAAACACTCATTAAGCATGACATTATGCCCGAATCTAGTTCTCGTGTGATTGATTGTGACAAGAACTGTACAACTTCCATAAATCCAGATGAGCGAAGTGAACTCATTGACGAGATTACTCCTCAAGACACTCAGGATATCTTGGGGCCTGACGATGCCCTTAAGCATAAAGTAGTTTATTTGGCCAGACACCTTGTTCATAAATATGGCGATAGCACTAGTATGGAGGAGATCATTGATGATGAAGATGGTAACGAGGTGTCATCTGAGTTTCTAGATAATTTGAATAGAGGTGGATTGAGTGTGCCGACTATGTCAACCATCTTTTTTGTACATAATGCCTATAATTTGTGTGACAAGACTAAAATGTGTTGCCGATTTCATTTTGCTGAGCTGTTATCCTCTCGAGATGCACCTTTAGCTCGTAGTAATGCTGCATGTACTACTTTATCTAACATTCTATTGAAAGCTCATGTCCTCAATGTAAGTGACAAAGAAAAAGCTTTGGGATGCCTCAGGAGGCAAAAAAAGCTCTCCAACTAATGATAGACATAGACATAGTTGTAATAGGCATAGTGTTGTGACATGCATATAATGTTTATGTAATACGATATAAGTAGGGTGAATATACTGATTCTGGCTCACTTTTCCCCATGTAAATGAATGGGGGATTTTCAGCGATTCATATTTTTTTTCACAAAAAGTAAACCCCCTTTTTATCCCAAGGTATATTTATTTGTCTCCCCTTTTAACCTAGGGGCACTCAATTCAAATAACCAATGCAAGAAGATAAAGATTTGTTCAAGTAGCAAAGTAGTAATGTGATTTGTTAAAGGTGATTCTGAAGAAATATCTGAAACATGTAAGCCGAGGGACACTCTTTTTCAAATAACCAGTGCATAATGTTTAGCTCACTCATTGAACCTATAAAGATTTGTTCATTCTCAAATTCCTTCAATAGTTAAATTTTCTTAGCACAATAATCCCCATCTAAAATATTTAAAAACAAAACAAATGAATCTTTTTATTTTTAAGATACCCCTTTTGTGCCATTATGAAATGATAAACTTCTCTTAATGCTATTGTTTGACCACCTCCTGAGCCTCAGATTATTTTCGCATCAGCCCCGCCCACCGTTCAGGAGATATTTTCATAAACGATGCCCACTTTTCCTAAGCCCCGCCCACTTTTACTAAGCCCCACCTACTCTTACATCATTTCCAGTTGATCTCTGACTCAAAGAAATCACGAGAAAATTCTACAATGTTATGGTTTTGAAAAATTTCCGAACGAAGGCTTGCCTGGGCTTGCCCAGGGAATTTCCAAAGGAAACCACCCCCACCAGTCTTTCTCTATAAAAGGTTCAACCCAGACTCCATTAAAAAAAATAATTCTGACAATGGAGTGCTGTACTGTGCTTGAGTGGGATGAGCTTGCTTGTAGATCGACTATTTGTATGGAACTAAACCTTCAAGTTGATGAACTGGATTCAAACCTCTTATCTGTTGAGGTAAGATTTTTATTTTCCTATTTTCAGTTCCTTTTAAGCATCGACTCATTTAATAATTAAATAACTTAATGAATACATTTTTATTTTCTCTCACAGGAAATTGTATCTGAAATACAAAATGAAAATACCGATTTTGCCACAACTTGGGGCGAAATTGTTGGCTTGGTTGAAGACCTTATGAGCGACCAAGACCCACAGAACGAGCTCCTCCTTGATGACCCAATCAAAGAGTTATACCTTGGAGACCTTATGAGCGACCAAGACCCACAGAACGAGCTCGACCTTGATGAGCCAGAATACAAGTTTTACCTTGGAGTCTCACAAATTTTGAAAAAATAAGTAAATGAGTTCTGCCTTGATCGTTTAAATAACTACCTTGGACATTCAGGAAAAGGGTTCTGCCAAGATGGCTCTAAATATGGGACCTACCTTGGAGACTCACAAATTTTGAAAAAAATCAGGAAATGAGTTATCCCTGAGAGACTTTGTAAGTTGGTTTTATTTTGGAGACTTGAAATGTGGGTTCTGGCTTGATAACTCACAATGTGATACATATCTTGGAAACTCGACAGGAATATGGTTATACCTTGAAGACTTGGAAAGTTGGGTTTATTTTAGAGACTTAAAATGCTATCACTCTTTGGGATCTACACCTATCGATGTAGTTCTTTGTTGGATGGTGCTTGATGGGAGCAAGATCAAGAAAGTTCTGGGAAGAAAGTGCAGGCTTACTCCCCCTTTCTACATCATCAAACCTGAAAGCTTTAAAAGACAAAATTGGAAGAAGAGAAAAAACATAAAAATATACATTGTTCGTTCTGGGAAGAAAGTGCAGGCTTACTTCCCCTTTCTACATCATCAAACCTGAAAGCCTTAAAAGAAAGAATTGGAAGAAGAGAAAAAAAAAAACGTAAAAAATATATACAGGTGGAAATCTCATTTTGAAAAAGACATTGTGTTGGGCAAGGATTGAGTTGGGGTTGAGATTATGAATGTGAGGGTTGGGGTGGGGGTTGAGATTTTGAATGTGAAGGTTGGGGTTGAGATTTTGAATGTGAGGGTTGGGGTTAAGATTTTGAATGTGAGGGTTGGGGTTGAGATTTTGAATGTGAGGGTTGGGGTTGAGATTTTGAATGTGAGGGTTGGGGTTAAGATTTTGAATGTGAGGGTTGGGGTTGAGATTTTGAATGTGAGGGTTGGGGTTGAGATTTTGAATGTGAGGGTTGGGACACACACACACACACACACACACACACACACACACACACACACACACACACACACACACACACACACACACACACACACACACACACACACCAACAAACAAAAGTTAAGCCTTGACGATTCAGTTGAGGATTCTGTGTTTGGGGTTCACAGATCTAAGAACGTCCCCCTTGACACATTATATACTGTTATACACCTCAGACTTGGCCCTCGAGTGTCCACAACGGTGTATAGTAGGAGGGAGTGAAGCGCCAAACCATTGCTCCCATTGCACACACATTATAATATACTGTTATACACCTCAGACTTGGCCCTCGAGTGTCCACAACGGTGTACAGTAGGAGGGAGTGAAGCGCCAACCCATTGCTCCCATTGCACGCGCGCACACGCACGCACACACACACACACACACACACACACACACACACACACACACACACATACACATCAACAAACAAAAGTTAAGCCTTGACTATTCAGTTGAGGATTCTGTGTTTGGGGTTCACAGATCAAAGAACGTCCCCCCTTGACACACATTATATACTGTTATACACCTCGGACTTAGCCCTCGAGTGCCCACAAAGGTGTATAGTAGGAGGGAGTGAAGGGCCAACCCATTGCACCCATGGGTATTATCTGCTTAGTTTTGTCTTTTGTAATTCCTGTGAATAAAATGAACCTAAAATCTCTTCCCCTTCAAAATCATATATCTTATAAGTCCAAGGAACCGTATCTATTACATAAACAATTTTAAAAAGTTCGTTCATCCATCGTTTAGTAAAACCCTTTTCAAAATGAGATTTCCACCTATATATTCTTACGATATCACCAACTTTGAACTTAGGTTTTCTGACATTAATCTCTTTTTCATATTTTAATTTTGTAAATGTTTCTGATGGTTTCATATTTGTTGACGTGTGAATCGTGTCATTATACTTATCCACAATATCCTGAATAAAAGATGACCATTGTTGTGAACCGAGTTGTGTGAATTTTTTATATAGTCTCTCTTTTAAGGTACGATTAAAACGTTCAACAACAACGGCCTTCCCTTCATTAAAGGTACTGTATTATGTAAATACTGTTATTTTTTTTAGAAAATTCATAAACGTCTTGTTATAAAACTCTCTACCCTCATCAGTCCACAATTTTTTGTTTTCTTTGGTTTCTAAGGTTTTCTCTTACTTTTATTAAATATCTGTTGAAAGGCTAACATAACAGTATTACCTGTTTTGTTTTTTAAAGGGACAACCCATGCGTATCTACTCCTCAAAACAATAACGGTTAAAGCATACTTGTACCCCTTATCATTATTGAGTTCAATCAAATCAGCAGACCAGATATAATCAACTTCCTTGGAATAAACCTTCCTTCTCTGAAACTTTGTGAATATTGGTTTATGTAATTCATCAGCTAATTGCTCTTCAATCTTAATGACATCATTAGAGCCTATAAGTTTTTTGAATTTCCAAGTCCAAGTTTCAATTTAGCACTGATCATCTTCTTCACAATGAACCGATCAACTTTTTCTCTCAAGGTTGGATTTTGTATCAGAGACAAATTAAACAACATTTCTCTATCGGCTTCATGCTTTTCTTCTAAAGTTGTGGTATTCCCATAATCAATATCGAGTCTCATGCACACTTCATCAACTCTATTGATGGGCTCACTCCATGATTTAGGATTGTCTGCCTCATCTAATATTTTATCCAAGTTTGTGCCTGGACCACAAAAAGAATACCCTGGTAGATGTAATTCCCCTGGTATTCCAGTAGTTGTAAATTTACTTCCTGATAAAAACTTTTGTATATCTCCTCCGAGTTTGTGTTTGGAGATAAATTGATTTTTTTTTGAACCACACACGGAACATATACCTTTTTGTATAACCCTGTTATTTTTACTTTTAATACATGAAATATTTTTAGTATTAGTTTTCTTTTTACATTTGAGACAATAACTCATTTATTTATGAGAAAAATTCCTACAGAATGCGAAAACCTTTTTAGTTTCCAACATGCACATTTGAATCTTGATTTTTAAAACATAAAGAATCCTTAGAAATGCCTTCACTCTCTCCTCCATTTAATAAATAAAAAAATGGAAAAAATTTAATTAAAGGTAATACCCTGTCCTTAAAAACAGTCTTGTCGAAAATATTGCTGATAGACTTGTCAATTCTTTGTTTTCCTCCTCGGTGGGTTGAGTTATTTTCTGTAATACCCCCAATCTTTTTTTCATCTCACTGGATTCCATATTTTCATATTTATTCAGTCTCGCTCTTTCCTCCCTCTGCTCCCTCTCCTCCTTCTCTCTCTTCTCTCTCTCTCTCCTTCTCTCTCTTCTCCCTCTTCTTCTCTCTCTTCTCTCTCCTCTTTCTTCTCCCTTTCCTCTTTCTCTTTCTTCTCCCTCTCCTCCTTCTCTCTCTTCTCCTTTTCCTCCTCTTCTCTCTCTTCAACTTCCTCGTCCCTTACTATCTTTGAATCGCTTACACCCCATAGAATATCATACATATATTCATCGGGATTTCTTGTTAATCCTGTATCCAAAATAATTTTTTTTACAACAGGAAACCAATAAAATTTCTTTTGAATTTCGAAAAGAGCCTTACGTTTTCTTAACTTTATAATTTTTTCATTTTTTAACATTCTAATTAAATCCAAAGTTGTTGGTTTATCAACATCAGCATAATGCCAATCTTTTATTGAAAATACCTCATTCTTTTGTTGTAGAACATATTTATTAAAATATGGAATACCCTTTTGTTGAAGGTATGCTTGGACACAGAGTTGATAATTTTCTTGAAGCCTTCTTGCCATTATTTATATATTAGAAATATATGTTAGAATAATATTATGACACGAAACACCTCCCCCCCCCCCATCTTCCCATAGTTAAATCATTTTGTATTTCCTTACTTATTATATATAATCCTGTTTTTTCTGTTTTCATGATATAAACTAGGGCAAAACCATTATTATATTTACCCTTATTAAATTCTTTTATTTGTTGTTTGCTAATCGTGCTTCCACAAAACTCATTCTCGGCACCAAGTGGATAATATTCTTCCTTACGAGACTGATTTAATTGTTCCAGGTCTTCAAGGTCAATTTTAAATGACCAATTATACCCTAAATTATTCATATCATACCCCCATTGTTCTATTCTCATACAAACGATACGCCCTTCTTTATAAATTTTTTTTTTAATTCGAACTGTGAATTCTGTATGACCTGGAGATAAAATCAACACTTCTGTATCTTTAGAATACACGGTCGTTTTATTGAAGGATATATATTGTGATAAATCAATAGCCTGGTGTTGGCGCAGTGGTTAGGGCAGCGGCTTGGGATCCAAGAGGTCCTGAGTTCAAGCCCTGTTGGGCCACTGAATTAATACACCAGGGGGTTGACTCAGCCTGTCATCCTTCCGAGGTCGGCTAAATGAGTACCAGTATACTGGGCCGGTGTATACCCCGGTTAAAAGAGGTATACCATATCCCTGGGTCGTAAGAGGCGACCAGGGTTGCGTCAGGAAGGGCATCCGGCGTAAAACATGTGCCAAATCACAATGCGGATCATACGGATGATCCGCTGTGGCAACCCCGAATGGGAGCAGCCGAAAGAAGAAGAAGAAGAAGATATTGTGATAAATCACTTAATCTCACCAAGTCATTCGCATCAGTCGGGGTTGGATAATTTTTTAATTTATAAGCATTTTTCATATTAATATTTTTGGTTACATTATATTTATGTCGTTCAGCCTGTGCCTTTGTGTAATAATTTGATAAATCAATATCCAGTTCTTGGGATACACCAAAGATAGAACCATCTTTACCAATATAAGTCATTTATATTAGATTAAAAATAATGTCATAAATTTTTTTTATTTTTGTTGAGTTGAAATAACACATATAGACGTAATTGACCACAACACCTGGAATTTAATTCTTGGACTTGAAATGTTTGATAAACACCATTCTGTAAGAATTTTATAACTTCAACAGGTGGTGGAAGACCAAAACTATCAAAATAATATTTGTCTTGATTATTAAAAATACAAACCCAATGAGAACCGTTCCTATTATTATCTTCGAAGTTCATAATAATATTCTTTGTATGTTTAGGCACGTTGGTTAATTCATCTCTCATACAAATAACCACATTATGAATTTTTAATTTCTTACAATATTTGACAAGTTGTAAATTTGATGTTGTATTCTTTCCAAATTCTTTAAACCACTCATCAATGCTCATTTATTTATTAGAAAGATATAATCCATTACCCCTTTTAGTTAATTTTACACCTGCTTGTGCGAAAGAAGAAAGCATATCTCCAACTAACAATCTCGCTTTATCAGGCAGACCTTCAAGTTTTTCAGCAAAATCTACAATTACACCACTTCCACTAATTTGTTTCTCCAACTCTTTGTTATGTCTTTGCAATTCTTTTTGAGCCCGGAGTTGAGCCTTCCTTTCGTTGGCAGTTTTCACTGCTGTTGAAATACCACCCGTCAATGCTCCAACCGCACTTAAACCAGCAAATAAAGGAATTAGAAATGGGAGAAATCCTCCACTCATCTCTCTTATTGAATATTTTTTCAACATTTGTTTTGTCATTTTAATTTTAAGTGAGCCAGTATCGTTCAAGATTTTAACCTGTTCTCTTGTGAGCAAAACATCAATTCTTACTGCTCCTTTTCTCTGAATTGTATTAACGTTAATCGTACAAGGCTTTTGATTTTGAACACAAGATGATAGTTTATGAAGATTGATTTGATTAACATATACCCCAGTTGGTACTTTGCCACTCATTTATTTAACAAAAAATTATGTGAGACGAATCATAACACCATTATCTGTATTAATCTCTAATTCTGTTTCTTCCAAAAGCAAACAATATGCATCAACTTCTTCACTCTCTCCTCTTTCAATGTGGAGGGAAGTATCCACTCGATTAGACTTTATAGTTTCCTTTTCAGCACTCAGGTCAAATGCATAGATTGTATACAAACTATTAAATGCTGTCATATCCAAAATAGGTTCTTTATTTCCATTACTTTCACATACCTTTTGGTAAGACTTGTATGCTTCAGCATAATCATTTTTTTCCCAAATAATTTCCAATCTATCTCGTGGATAAAATGTTCCCTCTGGAGAAACACGACGTTGTTTCACCTTCGCATTATCACTCAATGCATTATTCTTATCAGCAGCAGTATCGCCATCTGGTTTTAAAAAAAAATGATCCACAGATATCGTGGCTTTCCTTCCAGAACACCCAAATTCCACATGTAAGTGGTTTGGTTTAGTTTAACGTGTTGACATCTTCTTTTGAGGTATGATACACTGAGTGGTTTCTTTGAGTTAAGTCTTCTATTCAACATATCTTCTGTTTGAAGATTAGGAGTATATTCACTTATATACCAACTCATTTCATCAATTACAAATTTATTCTGATCACCAAAAGCACTAGCAACACCAAAAAGTAATCTATTTTCATTATCATTCCTTTGAAGTTGAAATCTAATTTTAACACCATACAGAACTTTATCAATGATCACAAAATCCAAATATACCTGAAAGAGGAACTGCCACAGTAAAACTATTAATTGCTTTTGTATCATCAGTATACGTTGCTTTCCTTTGAGTATATCCAGGGTCTGGTGTTGTTCCCGTTGACATATCAGGAATAAAACCTTCGACAGCCCCCTTTCCCATTCTATCACTGAATGCATATAGTGTAAATTTCATCATTTCAGATACAGCAGAAACATAATCAACCGCTTCAACTTCTTGTGTTCCAATGTACAAACGAACACTACCAAACATTTTCCAGAATAAATCATTTACGAGTGCAGCATTTATGTTATTCCCAGCCTTAGTGAATTTAAATTTACACAACAAGAAACTTTCAGATAGATTCAAATAGGTTTGTTGATTATTTATTTCAAAACTCTTTGTACCATTTGCATTCCAGTCTGTTCCAGTTATTGCATTTACCTTGAAGTAATCCTCTTTTTAGTGGAGTTTGAGATGATAATCGTATCATCCAAATCATAGATACTATCAATTGCTTCCATACTTGTATTTATTTAGGAAAAAAGATGTTAAAACTTTTGAAATCCTGACCCAAGTATTTGAATTATTTTCTGTCGTTCTTGGGGAGACAACTGAGTTTTGCCTTTCTTAATTTCTTTTATTGCTTGTAATTTATGAGATTCCTTTTGGGCATATTTTATGCTCTTTACAGCACCTGCTACATTTCCCACAGCAGAAGCAGTTGAACCAATTAGGCCTTCATGTTTAAGAATAGTTGAACCAATACCCATTAGAGTATCAATTATCCCATCTCCTCTAAATTGATGTCCGACACCCCTTTTTCTCTTAGGTTTATAGTATCCTCTACCAAGACACATTCCTTCACCCTTGTAGTATGGGGAAAGGAACATCCCATCCCCTGTAATTATTTTATATTTTCCCAACTCGTGCTTCCTCACAATAACCATCGTATTTATTTATTGGAAAACTTCACATTGGTGAATTCTGATGGATATAACTTCCCCATTAAAAGAAATTATACGATTATCTTGGTCGGTTATGCTAAAATTTACTCTGTTTCTTTTTTCCTGACACAGGGAGATAAACCAAATTTTTGGGTTCCATATTGAATTTATAACCAATTGGGGTTGAGTATGCACTGAATGAAAATATTGTAATTGTTTTTATTCCATCATTATAAGCACCATCAATCAAATCACAGTGAATTAATCCCGAAAATATTCCTGAGGATATTTGAATGACATTATCACTGTAAAATGTCCCATTAGTTTCAATCTTTTTTGAGGAGAATCCCAATAACTCTCTAAATGAATTATCAATTGTGAAATCAACCTTGTAGTTATTTTTAAGTTTAATTGTTGATTTTGAAGTATGTTTTTGAATGTCTGGAACAATATTTTTTGGTTAATCACCCTGTTCTTTCATAAGACGAGCAATTTAGGAAGATATTTGAGAAATCTCATATGCTCCGGGTGAGACTGTTATCGTTTTGTATCCACTTCCCGGATTATAACTAAACTTGTCATTTTTATCAGTGATATTAAATAAGGTATTAGAAATTTCCATGGACAATAAAGATGCCTCATATTCTTTTGTTGGGTCAAGTTGTAGTGGGTATGGGAATGAAGATGTGTGGTCGCTTGTGAAATTAAAACTCAGGAATGTGCTTCTCATCTTATTTAATATGAGATAAAATGTCTTTTATTGAGATTTATTAATTATTTTCATGTTCATCAACTGGTCTAAAATGGCTGATGCCATTTTAATTGTTATTTCCAGCCTTCTTACTACCTAACAACAATAACAGTCTATTAACTAATTGCGATGGGTCATTTGGAAGAAAACTAATACCTGAACCAAGGATACTTAAAGCCTGAATAATGTGTTTCTCCTTCTCATTTTTCCGACTTTTACCAGAAATATTAACCCTATAATTAAGAGTGTTCAGCAGATCAATATATACTCTATCATCATTATTTTTCATATCCAATGGTTTGTCAATATACTTTGATTCATCCCTCACAGTTGAACCTTGTCTTCCATCTTTTGTGATAAGAAACATTAATCTCGGAGTTAGTTTAACAGGGGGTTGAGCAGAACCCAAGAACTTTAATTCATCATTAAATATCAATACCTTTTCTTGAACAAGATGAAATATCGCTGGTTGTTCTGTTGGAATGAGTCCTGATTTGGTTTTTGAATCCGCTGAATATTCATTGTTTTGAAGAGCATTCACAATATAATCAGGGGGTCGATTAATCTCTTCCAGTTGTTGAAATAAACCTTTATCATCATATTCTAATTCTTCTAAATGCTCTAATTCTTCCTCCGTCATTTGATCAAAATCTTTTAACATTTGAAGTTTCTTTGGAGTATATTCTACTGTGGGAACTGTGGAAACATCTTTAATTTTTTCTTGGGAAGTTTTTAAAAGTGGTTTAAAAAATTTCTCTTGTTTCCTTTCAAATGCTTCTTCGCCCGTTAGTTTCTGTCTGCGTTTCTTCTTTATGTCTTCCTCTTGTTTTACAACTTTTGAAACCAACTCTTGATGTTCCTTAAATCTTCTTGCTCTTTCTTTCGCATCCATTTATTTATTGGAAAAGATCATTTTATATCTCATCTTGTTTCACAACAATATATTTATATTTTTCAGTCGTGTGCTTCATGTAATCCCCAAATTCCTTTTTACTGCATAATGTAGAACAATTGTCTCTCCAAAAAATTGTTTATATCTATTGAATTTAACTTGAATGAAATAAAAGTATTAGCATTGTTTCTGATGGAACGACGAGGAAGTTGAAAGTATGATTGACTAAGATAAATACAATTACAAGACGAATGTCTCCCTCTTGTGCAGTAGCTGTCCATTACCGTTTGGTTTCTCTCATTAACGCAATCATCAAATATAACGAGGTTCTTTTTAGATTTATCCAAATCTTGGTGAGACAGAATATCATCCGTATTATCACTAAGAATACAAGTTATCGGTTTTGATTTCTTTTTACATCTCTGTGTATCACAAAATAGTTGAATTATATCTTCAATGTTATAATCATTTAGATTTTTTGAAGTTTAAATAAACCGATTATATCTTCTTTTTGAAGACCAGCATTAAAACCTTGTGAGAGTAGTTGATACTCTGGTTGAAAACTCGACTTTGTGAAAATTATTAAATTATCATCATCTAAAAAGTTGGGAGTCAGGAGCATCTTCAAAAGTAAGCAGGTTTTTCCACATCCGCTTGAACCAACTATGAGACATCTTAATGAATTTGGAAGATTTTTATGATTGTTAAATTTTATCTTATTTTCCCAAATGGGTAAAAAATCATTCATTTATATATTTGGAAAACAGGTTATTTCATTTATTCTTGGCTTTTTTAGAAACTCTATATTTTATCCTAAGTTCAGGTTTAATTTCAAGATAATCCATTATTTTATTTATGCAATATCTTGTGTTGATATTTCCCTGAATAATATATAACAACAATCCTTTGAACATTTCTCGAATACGTTCAGTTTCTTCCCTTGTAAGGAAAGGTGTGTTATCACCCTCATACTTTACATTCATTTCTCTAATCAATCTTGTAAAGTAATTCATTTTTGGTATAAATCTAAAATAATTATTTTCCTTTTAAAATTTTTTATTGTCATTAATTAGAAGATAATCACAAAACATACCTTGTTTCTAGGCTTTTGACTCTGTGTTTAATCCCCGTCTTTCACACGCAGGACAATTCTCAAATTTGTCATATGGAGAATCAGGGAAGTCTAGCATATTTATAAAGTAAAACTTTACTTAAACTAAAATTCATCTATACTTTCAGTTGCATATTGACTCATATTTAATAATATTACCATCGATATCTATATACTTTTTTTCATTACCAGATTCAACTACAACATTTTTTTATATTAAAGGTAATTTTAAAATGATCCTTAACTACTATTGAACGAAATGTCATTTCACCTGATATATTAACATCCTTTATTTCATCAGGATTTACATCTTTAGGGTTGTTGAAAAAAATACAAATTTCTCCTTGCATATTACAGATGGCCTTATCTTTTCTTTCTAAAGCTTCATCCATAAGGTTTTTATTTTTTGATACTTTTTATTGTTTCATTGCTTTTTCTAGTTTTGAATATATTACCAGAAGGAGAGGAGAAACTTTTGTTGAGATAATTTAATTGATATTCTTCCAGGTCAAGATATTCAAAGATATTCAAATATTCAAGATATTTGGTCACCAAGGTCACCAAGATATTCAAAAGCCCTTCCACTGAAGGAAATTGAAGAACTCATATTATTTACCATAATTGTTTTTATCCAATAGTTGTTATATTTCTTTGTTCAATTTTACATCCTTGACATATTTCTCAGTATCTTTTGCAAATGAAGAGATTGATTGAAACTTGTCTTTTGTGTCTTGAAACATTGTATTTATTAAGTGAAAAAAGTTGGAGGATAAAATTGTTCAAGCACAGATTCACCTGTAAAATAAACGAAAGTTTCATCAAGAAAATTTTAGTTTAAGCAAAGTTTTATTATATAAATATCGTGAATACAACGTACTGCGATGTTTGTTACAACGAATATAAACATTATAGAAAACACCTCCGAACCAACAAACACACATTTAATCTAATTCATCAAATATCTCCTCTTGAGTTGGAAAGAAAACATTGTGATATCTGCTCAAAGGACGTTTTGAAGAGTAGTTATAAGAATCACCTTCAATCACAAAAACACAAGAAAAATGAGTTTAAAGTAAAGGGAGACTATTATATTGAAAACACTGATGGGGCATTTAAAGGGCATATAAAAATAAGGATTTTTCAATTTGGAGAACCGGGTCCATCATCAATAGCTGAATCAATTGAAATAGTGAAGCCTGATGTTGAAAAAGTTATTAAAAAGACATTAAAAGAAATGAAAACTTTAAAGTTTTATATGGGAGTGAAAATGAATATGAAAAGACAAGATGAAGAACAAACTCCTTATATGAGAACAGATCTTCATTTCATAACATCATTTCAAGATTTTTTGAATGGTGGGATTTATGAAGAACTCTCAAGACAAGAGGAGGATGTTGATAATACAGTGGTAGGAAGTGGATTTAACATTTAAAAAATCATCTTTTTAGACATACACATTCTAAAATCAAACCCTCTTAAAGCTTCTTCTTATATTGAATTACCAAAAGAAATAAAACTAAAGGCAGTTGTTAATATTAAGAACAATGATAATAAATGTTTTCTCTGGTCTGTTCTTGCTCACTTACATCCACCAAATTGTAATTCAGAAAGAGTAAAACAATATATGAAATATGAGAATACCTTGGACATTAAAGATTTTAAATTCCCAATGCCACTAACAGATATTCCTAAATTTATCTTTCTATTAATGTATATGGATTAACGGATACAAACAAGTTCAAATATTAAAAAATTCAAACAACTCTAAAAATGAAGAAACACACATTGATCTTTTATATTTTAGTGTTGGAAAGAATTCACATTACACATACATCAATAATTTATCAAGATTAATCTCTTCTCAGGTATTCAGAACAACAAACAAAATTTAACCTTGTAAGCGATGTCTTAATTCATTTCATACAAAAGAACGATTAAAACAACATTCAAAATATTGTAGTAATCATAAATCAGCTGTAATTACAATGCCTAAACCTGGTGAAAAGATTTCTTTTGAAGATTATAATAAATCTATCATGCACCCATTTGTGATATATGCTGATTTTGAATGTATCCTAAAAAAGATAAATACTGCTTCTCCTAATCCAAAAGAATCACATACAAATAAATATCAAAAACATATTCCTTATGGTTTCTGTTATTATATCAAATCATCTGTTGGAGAAAAGTATAATAAACTTGAACATTATAGTGGAAAAAAAAGCTTCACAAGAGTTTGTAAAACGATTAGAAAAGAATTGTATAAGACTAACTAAATTAATGAAAGAAACAAATGAACCGATGAAATTAACCGAAGAAGAAAAATTAGAATTTAGAAATAACAATATCTGTCATATTTGTGAGGAGGAAATTGAGGAGTCTATAGTTAGGGATCATTGTCATCTCACTGGTAAATATAGAGGTCCCACTCATTCCTGTTGTAATCTTAATTATAAATTTCCTTCTTTTATTCCAGTCTTTCTTCACAACAGCGCCAACTATGATACACATCTATTTATAAATGAACTTTCAAAAACACCAGGGAATACTTCTGCCATAACAAACACAATTCAAAAGTATATTTCATTTGCAAAAATGATATTCACAAAACCTTTAACTCGTATTAGGTTTCTAGATTCTTGCAAGTTTATGGGAACACCACGAGCCGACCTTGCATCAAATCTAAGCTCCACGGGCTCTTTTCCAAATCTTAATTCATTCTTTCCAAAAGAGGAAATTCTAACTAAAGAGGAAATTCAGATTAAAGAGCGAATTCAAAGTAAAGAGGAAATTCGAATTAATGAGGAAATTAATGAAGAAATTCTAACTGAAGATGAAATTGTAATTATAAAGAAAATTCAAACAATGAATGAAATTCTAACTAAAGAGGAAATTCTGATTAAAGATGAAATTCTGATTAAAGAGGGAATTCTAACTAGAGAGGAAATTCAAACAAGGAATAAAATTCAAAGTAAAGAGAAAATTCTTACAAGTAAGGGAATTTATCCTTATGATTATATGGATTCATTTATGAGATTTAAAGAAACACGACTTCCTTCAAAAGAAAGTTTCTATAATAACCTTTATGAAAAAGAGATAAGTGATAAGGAATATAAACACACACAAAAAACTTGGAAAATATTTAAGATAAAGAACCTTGGAGAATATCATGATTTGTATCTAAAAACGGATGTTTTATTGTTAGCTGATGTGTTTGAAGCTTTTAGATCACTCTGTCATAATAAAAATTGTTATGGATTAGATCCTGCCCACTATTTCACAGCTCCTGGTTTAGCTTGGAGTGCAATGTTGAAAATGACAAAACAAGATATAGATTTAATCAGTGATGTAGATATGCTTTTGATGATTGAGAAGTCTAAGAGAGGTGGAATATCACAAGTATGTTCAAAAAGATATGTTAAAGCAAATAATAAATATCTTCCAAATTATGATAGTGAAAAAGATAGTAATTATTTGATGTATTTTGATGCTAATAATTTGTATGGATGGGCAATGTCTCAATCTCTGCCTTATGGTAAATTAGAGTGGGTGGAAGAAAAGGATTATGAAAAGGCTTTGATGAATATTGTTATTTGTTCTCAAGAGGAATTGAATGAGGAAGAAGAAGGTTATTATTTTGAATTTGATTTGAGGTACCCGAGTGATCTTCATAATAAGCATAAAGACCTTCCTTTTGCATGTGAGAAAGAAACCCCAAAGAAAGAATGGTTAAGTGAATATCATAAAAGTTTTAATATTAAAGGCAAATCAACAGAAAAGTTATTGACAACATTCTATGATAAAGAGGGATATGTTTTGCATCAGAGAAGCTTGAAACAGTTTTTGAGAGAAGGATTGAGAGTAGCTAAAATTCATAGAGTTTTAAAATTTAAACAAAATCCTTGGATGAAAAAGTATATTAAATTTAATACAGATATGAGAACAAATACAAAAGTAAAATTTGAAGGGGAATTCTATAAATTGATGAATAATGCTGTCTTTGGAAAGACAATGGAGAATGTTAGAAACAGGGAAAACATTAGATTTGCAACATCTTGGAAAGAAGCTTCGAGATTGATAGATAAACCAAGTTTTAAGAGAGAAGAGGTTTTTTCAGAGAACTTTCTGCTATTCCTATGGAAAAGGAAAGTATTGTAATGGATAAACCAATTTATATTGGAACAGCAGTTCTTGATTTATCAAAGATATTGATGTATGATTATTTGTATAATGGCTTAAAGAAAGAGTATGGTGAAAATGTTTCATTGTTGTATATGGACACTGATAGTTTTATCCTAGATATAAAAACTGATGATGTTTATAAAGATATGAAGATAAATATTGGAGTATATGATACAAGTAATTTTAGGAAGAAGAGTGAGTTATTTTCAAAAAAGAATGAAAAGGTTATTGGTAAGTTTTAGGATGAGTTGGGTGGAAAAATAATGAGTGAGTTTATTGGATTGAGAGCAAAGGCATATGCTTATAAGTATGGTTATCAGATTGATAAGAGGTTAAAGGGAATAAAGAAATATGTAATAAAGAAATCAATAAGTTTTAGAAATTATTATGATTGTTTGATGAATAAGAAAGAATACAGTATAGGAAAACAAATACAATAAGAAGTTATAAACATAAGATATATAGTGAAGAAGTAAATAAAAAGGCATTAGGAGCCTTTGATGATAAGAGATTTATTTTAGATCATGGAATAGATTGTGTTCCAAATGGATATTGTATGATAGAGTGTATAGAATAGAATGTGTTTTAACGATGGGAAGATGGGTTTAGGTTTTTAAAGGCTACCGCCATGTTTTTTCACAATATATAAATGGTCAAACCAAGTATTAATCAAACTAAAGAGTGGAGAAAATCTCAGTCTTGGTTTATAAATGGAAAACATAATGAATGTGAAAAATATCAAATAAGTGTTATTGAAAAAATAACTAAAACAAAGGTAAATAAAACAAATAAGCGAATCAATTAAAAAACTAGTAAGTTAGAGGATGTAAAGAAAAAAATAAATATCCTTGAATGGACTGAAAACTTTGATGGTTATCAATTGAACAATGAAAAAACAATTTACTATAATCTCAAAATGATATGTGGCTCAAGAGATGGTCAAACAAGAGCATTAAGAGAAGTTTATCATTTCATAATGGCACAAAAGGGGTATCTTAAAAAATATAAAGATTCATATGATATATTTTTAAATATTTTAGATGGGGATTATTGTGCTAAGAAAATTAAACTATTGAAGGAATTTGAGAATGAACAAATCTTTATAGGTTCAATGAGTGAGCGAAACATTATGCACTGGTTATTTGAAAAAGAGTGTCCCTCTTTATCCTGTTTCAGATATTTATATCAGATATTTCAGATATTTAGGCTTACATGTTTCAGATATTTCTTCAGAATCACCTTTAACAAATCACATTACTACTTTGCTACTTGAACAAATCTTTATCTTATTGCATTCGTTATTTGAATAGAGTGCCCCTAGGTTAAAGGGGAGACAAATAAATATACCTTGGGATAAAAAGGGGGTTTACTTTTTAGGGGAAAAAAATATGAATCGCTGAAAATCCCCCATTCATTTACATGGGGAAAAGTGAGCCAGAATCAGTATATTCACCCTACTGATATATGATAATAAATATCAAAGTTTGACAGCTCTACACACTTGCATCTTATTACAATTAGCCATCTCTCACCGTTTATGAGTTCGACACAAAAACGGGCAAAAAAATACCAAAATTCAGTAATTTGACCTTGAAATATGACTTTTTGACCTTGAAGATGACCTCAGGTGGTGTTGAAAATGACACGATTAAACTCGCCGTCCTCAAAAACCCCTATATGGATCCCGAAATCGTGTCTCTAGCCCTTCTCGAAGTCATTTTAGCCCCGGACTCAAGTTAATCCTTCAGACTCAAGTTCCAAAACCCGAGCATGGGAGGTTCCAATCCTTCTCTATAGGAGTCTATGATTTATATACACTCAAGGAAGGATGTTCACGAAAGTCCCTGCCTCCACAAATTACTCGTAATTACTAGATCATGGCTCTATATTCAGAAGTAACCAGAAATTCCACAAACTACGCCAATCTTTCCACACAGCTTAAATGATAATAATTAGAACATGATAACTTGTGACCTTTTTACTCAACTCAACTTTTGGAATAAACATCTTGCCTCACAAACATTGCAGTGATGTTTCACAAACAATATGTTCCATATTGATCCAATACACAGCCTAAGAGTCTCATAAAGAATTTGTGACAACGACATTCCAGGATCAAGTAGCATTGTGCGAGTATTGTGAACACGGCAAAGATACCATTAAACCCATCTCCACATGTATGTGAGAGCGGCAGAGGCACTATTAAATCTATACCTTCCTGGTATTGAACATGGTGCAAATATCATTAAACCCGTACCTGCGTGTTTAGGAGTGTGGTGGAGATGCTCTGCCTGTGTTGCTGTATCTGTTCCAAGTGGCTGCGCCAGTCCTGGGGATGGAGATAAAGAAGTACTTTATATATAATTAAGTTATACGAGCCTCTCCTTTTTCTTCTTCTTCTATTACTGTTCCCTTTATAAGGGGTGAGGTCTGATGGCACCAAACTTCTTCCTTGCCTTGATCAAGATAAACCTCTGTCCTCAACCAAGTCTCTCCACTATCCAACCACCCCTACCTTCTGGATATCCCTCCTCACACAATTCTCCCATCTCAACCACGGTCGAGCTCTTTTCATTTGATCTTGCTCCCTCAATCTATCCGCTCTTTTTGCCGTTCTCTCTTCTCCCATCTGCACGAACTGTCCAGCTCATCTCAGCCAGCATTTCACGAATCTCCCCGTCAAACTCATATGCACACCAATGTGCTCCCTCAGTTCATCCATCCTCCTTCTATCTACCCTCTTCACGACTGCAATCCTCATAACCCAGGTTGTTCTCGCAAACCTGCAGCCTCTGTTGTTGCCTCCCTGTCAGTGCCATCATCTCCAGACCGTATAGGTAGGTCAACAATACACACGACATCAGAACCTTCCCTTTCAATGTCCTTGATATCTTTCTGTCTGCCATTAATCCCCCCCCCCACCCTCCTCCATACATTTGCACCCACCTGAATCCTCATATGCATCTCTGCCTTAGTCTTACAATCCACGGTCACTGTTCCTCCCAGATATTCAAACCTATTTCTCTGTCCGATTTCCTTCCCCTCCAACCTGATATTCATTTCTTTTTTCTGCTGTCCGACCCACATCACCCCAGTCTTCTCCATACTCATCTTCAGCCCATGTTTCTCAAATGCCTCCTTCCACTCCCCCAGTACTTCCTGCATCTCCCGCCTACTCTCCACCACAACAGCCAGATCATCCACATACAGCATCCTCCCCATATTACCCCTCAAGTTTACCTTCCTGCTTTCCAGCTCCATCACCATGATAAACATGAGTGGGCTGAGAGCGCTTCCCTGCGTCAAACCGATGTTCACGCTGAACTCCTCAGACATCCCAGGACCAACCACAACTCTTCCCTTGTCCCTTGTACATCCCTTCCACCAACCTAACTTCTGCTTCTGGCACTCCCATCCATATCAGTGTCACCATCACCATCTCTCTCAGGACAGTGTCGTAGGCCTTCTCCTGGTCCACAAAGCCAAATGCCATCTCACCTTACACCTAATGGGGAAATATTCCTTTTTAAACAAGTTGTCTTTTCTTTTAATGTACTCACTGGTTCTTTTTACCCATGTACTCACTGCTTCTTAATATAATCAATTCCTTATGTTCAGTTATTCATTTATTTGTATTAAAAAAGTATATAATCGCATTGCCTTACCGGGACCTGTAACCTAATGTTTTATCTCCCACCTCTTCTCCACTCCCCTTCCTGTCTGCTTGTAGTATTTTGTGTGACCAGTAAAATGCCTTTCTCGTGTGAAACCAATCTCACCAAGGCCAGCTGTAGGCAGGGCCGGATTTTCCAATAGGCAACATAGGCCATTGACCTCGGGCCCACCAGTAACTGGGGGCCCACCGAGGACTTGTGGGTTCTCTGATCGGCCAAGGAGTAGGCTAGTAGGCCCTATAGTAAAATGAATAAAATAAGGTAACGAAAAATATAACAGTACATTTTTAAATGCCCGTTTCCCACCATCTATCTATCTGTCTGTAGATTATATACATTACGTGTTGTATTTAGTGGACTTCATTGTTATATTACGTGTGTTTTTGTGTTATTATTTTGTGATATTTGTATCTCTTATACTACACTTGAACTAATTTATTATTACTTTATGCTTACAGATTATTCTTGGAATCTTGTATTGGGGATTCTCATGAGATACATTAATTATGTCGTCCCAGAAGAAATATATGAGTGGCTCACAAAAGAGAAAGTTAAAAGAAACCAAAGCTGCACAACTCCAATCACTTCCAAAGCTGACAACCTTTTAAAAACCAAAACCAAAAGAAGATTCAGAGCCTAGTACCAGTGACGGTAAACTCCCAGGCGATGACCACGACGAAGTAAGGTCAGCTGAGTCACAGTCACAAATATCAAGTGAATCAGCAATGGAAGTATAAGTACCACCTGTGATTGAAGCTTCATCCGATTCATCTCAGTTGACCGATAAGAAACATTCTGTGGAACAAGATGTTCGTGCTGATTTGTGTGTATCGAGTGATCCAGCGGACTGGCAGATAATTGATTGAATATTTAGTAAATCATCCTCTTGATCAAAACTGTGAACAAGATGACTTCTCAAAATCCGCAATAAGTGTGGGTGAGGGTGAAAAGGAAAGAGTTTGATATGTGCCCATATCCTTGTTTACACGTAAAATGGCAAATGATGAAAATGTTAAAAGGGAATGGCTTGTGTATTCTCCAAAAACTGGCGATGTATTTTGTGTTCCATGTAAGCTGTTCAGCAAGCAAGTCTCATTGTTTACAAGTGGTTTTAGTGACTGGAAAAACTGCCAGCGTAGAGTTGCTGAACATGAAAGCAGTAAAGAGCATAAAAACTCAGTTACTGCTTGGGGTGTAAGGGCAGTTGAAGCAAGTGGAATTGATTCCACTTTGGCTTTGCAAGTATAAGTAGAGAGAAAATATTGGAGAGAAGTTCTGTTGCGCATAGTTGAAACACTAAAATTTTTGACATCAAGAGGTCTTCCTCTCAGAGGTCATGATGAAAGAATTGGCTCTAGCAACAATGGTAATTACCTTGGAGTACTAGAACTCTTTGCAAAATTTGACCCTCTTCTTGCACAGCATCTGGGTAAGTACGGTGCTGTAGGTAGTGGAAAGACTTCATATCTCTCTAAAACGATTTCTGATGACATGATCAATCTGATGGCTGAAGAAATTCACTCCGTTATCATAAGTGAAGTGAAACAAGCCAAATATTATTCAATTAGTGTTGATTCCACACCGGATGTTAGTCATACTGACCAACTTACATTCATAGTTCGTTATGTAAAACCTGACGGTAAACCTGTTGAGCGATTTCTGAAGTTCATAGACATACATGACCATGGTGCAGAGAGCATAGCCTCAACTGTTGTACAATTAATCGAAGATGTTGGTCTTGATTTGCGTGATATGAGAGGCCAGAGTTATGACAATGCTGCCAATATGTCTGGCATTTACACTGGTCTCCAAGCCAGAATAAAGGCGATGAATCCCCTGGCATATTATGTCCCTTATGCAGGTCACTCCTTGAACCTTGTAGAAACATCAGCTGCCAGCAGTTGCCTTGCGTCTGTTTCAGATTTCAGTTTTTTACAAGCCTTACATAACTTCTTCTCAGCCTCCACATATAGATGGGATCACTTGAAAGCCGCACTACCAGCTGCAGGGATTGCACTGAAATTCCTATCAGATACTCGCTGGAGTGTAAGGGCTGATGCTGTGAAAGCAGTGTTTTACATTACCATGAGATAAAGTCAGCACTGGAGAACACATGTTCTTACAGCAGACAAACTCTGGCTACAAAGCTTGAAGGTGAAGGTCTCAGAAAACAAATGGAATCATTTGAAACAGCACTTCTTACTGTAATATGGTAGAAGATTTTGACAAGGCTTAATGCAACCAGCTTATCACTTCAAAAAGTGGAGACTGACCTTCTGTCAGTTGTGAACCTGTATGAGAGTTTGATCTCATTCATCTCTGAAATGAGACACTGTCAGTTTGATGAAATAGAAGATCAGGCTTGGACTTTTTCTGAGCCTATCTACACAGATACAACAAAAAGAACAAAAAAAGAGAAAAAAATTCTTTGATTAATCAGTTGGGATAGAAACTCATCTTGATCCACGTCAGAAGTTCATGGTGGACAATTTTTACACAATATTAGATTGCCTTCGGAATGAATTAGAGTGCAGAGTGAATGCCTTTTCAGAAATAAAGAAGCTGTTTAGCTTTTTAACAGAGTATGACAGTATGAACTATGATGACCTCAAAGCTCAACTGGAACTCCTTGTCAGTACCTATTCCAGTGACCTGGAAGCATCTGTTTTCGATGAATTTTTGCAGTTAAAAGACATTTTGTCTTCTGAATCTGACAGGTCAGTGACAAACATTTCCACTTTGTTGAGGTCGAAAGATGGTATTTTGACAACTGTCTTTCCAAACATTAGTATCTTGGTAAGAATGTTCCTTACCATCCCCATTACAAACTGTCAAGGAGAGAGGTCTTTCTCTACTCGATCGAGGGTGAAGAATCACCTGTGATCAACTTTGGGACAAACCAGATTAAACCCACTTTCATTACTATGGATTGAATCTGACCTCCTACAATCCCTTGACACAAACAGTATCATTGACAAATTTGCCATAGAAAAAAGCAGGAAAATGTCATTTTGAACTTCACATAGTTGTGCTTGCAAAATTTATTATGCTTCAGTTTCATTGTATTTTTCCATTATTCCAATGTGTAAGATGTACATGATATGGAACTTGATTTACTTTGATGTACTTGATATGGAACTAATTTGATTAAAAATTATTGATGTTACATTATGTTGTAATTCTTTTTTTTACATTACAATATTATGATATATATATATATATATATATATATATATATATATATATATATATATATATATGTATATAATTTTTTTTGGGGGGGGGGCACTGATAAGGTTTGGCCTAGGGCCCACAAGCAAGTAAATCTGGCCCTGGCTGTAGGTCATCATGACCAAACCTCTCTCTGTCTCTGTCTCTCTCTGTCTCTCTCTCTCTGTCTCTGTCTCTGTCTCTGTCTCTGTCTCTCTCTCTCTCTCTCTCTCTCTCTCTCTCTCTCTCTCTCTCTCTCTCTCTCTCTCTCTCTCTCTCTCTCTCTCTCTCTCTCTCTCTCTCTCTCTCCCTCTGTATCTCTCACTTACTCTCTCTCTCTGTTCTCCCAGGCCCCTCCACTCCAACCAAAGCATATATATATATATATATATATATATATATATATATATATATATATATATATATATATATATATATATATATATATATGTGAGCTCAGTCGGAAAATGTGAGCTCAGTTTAGTGCAAATCATTGTGGATGTTACCACATCTCAGTGTTTTGGACTCCGTGGTACCGCGTAATAAATGTTCTTTGATCAAATGTACTTTTCCTTGTGGACAGTGGATTATTTGTGTGTTGCAAATTGAGTAATAGTATTTACCCCGAGTCGGTTCATAAAAATTCCACAACACACCTCCAACCTCTTCTCTACCAGCTGTCTCAGCATGAACATTCCATTCGTCATCTCGCTGCCCTTCCTTTCTAAACCCTTGCTGCTCTTCTCCGATCTCCATCTCCACACACTTTCTTATCCTTTCCAGCACCGTCATGAAATGACTAAGGAGCATAATGCCCCTGTACTTCCCTGGATCCAGCACATCTCCTTTCCCCTTCCATATCGGCACAATTAACCCTCTCCTTCAATCTGCTGGAATTGAACCCAATCACATACGTACATACATTCAACAGCCTCTTCATCCAACTGACTCCAACTTCTCCTGCAGCAACTATAATTTCTATACACACCTCATCAATTGCTTGGCACTCTTCCCTTCTTCATCCTCTTCAATGCCGTGTCGCTACCAACTCCGTCCACCATACCTAGTTTCTATCTGTAGACGATGCACCCTTTCCTGACGTCCTTCCACACAAAGCATTCCCCTAAATGCCTCTCTGTACTTCTTACACTCCTCCAAACCTTCCACTTCTTCGTTACGTTGATCATACCTAGCCCTCATCCTCACCTTGTATTCTACGATGACATTTCCCCAACACTCCCCTCATCTAATAATCTTCCTTCCCCCACCTCTTCTCCATAACTTAAAACAATGTTGACAAAAGTGAATTTAAACTTCAAGGAGCATAATGCCTCTGGCTCCTTTGGTTGAAGATAAAGTTTTGAAGGACAAAAATGAAGATAATCTTTTGCTGGTCCTTAATTTTCTTTCTGGTACAAGAGTTAATCCAGATATTATGTAAACTAGCAGAGTACCCGCCATACGAGCCAGTTTGTTCCAAACATGCAACACATTCTTCTGACACATACTTTTATTTTGGCAGTGTATAGGCAACTGACAGCCACCTCAATCACTCCCAAAATTAAAATTAAAATAACCTGGGTTGTGTGCATGAAGTAAAAACATACCGACTGCTTATAATTCAAAACACCTCACTGTACAAGAAAATGTGTCGACAGGAAAACAGGACTGTAAATGGTGGAGACTTGCAATACCCTCCTCCACCTGAAGTGGCACTACACGATACACATTTACATAGAGAATTAGCATCCCTCCACTCTCTCAAGACCACCGGCAAAGATAACAAGCTCAAATAAGCTAAGATCCTCATCCTCTTAATGATGACGTCATAAAAACGAATATGACATCATTGTAACTTATCAGGTTTGCGATAAATGATCTGTGCTAATGCCCGGCTTGATTCCCGCAAACAAAATTCAAACAGCTTGCCTAGTTTCGGAGATAATGGTATAGGCGATTTCCATTAGCGGCGATATTATGACGTCAACTTTTTTCTTGGAAGAATTTCCAAAATCAGAGATGGTTACTGCCTGCGCGTGGGCTTTTCTGCATATACATGGCAAGTTTCACGAAGATCCGATGAAAACTCTGGGTTGTGAAACAAAAAATGTCAAAAAATAGGAATGATGTCATAAATATTGATATGACCTATGTGTGGTAATATTGATATGACCTATGTGTGATAAAAATATCCTATGTGTGGTAATTGATCTCTGCTAATGCCCTGTTTGATTCCCGCAAACAGAATTCAAAAAGCTTGCCTAGTTTCGGAGATAATTTTTAGGCGATTTCCATTAGCGGAGATATTTTGACGTCATAACTTTTTTTTCGCGGAGGAATTTTCAAAATCGGAGATGGTTACTGTCTGCGCAGGGTATTTTTTGCATATATATGCCAAGTTTCAGGAAGTTTTGATGAAAACTGTAGGCTGTGAAACAAAAAAGTCCACAAGAAGAAGATGAAGAACAACAACGTGAGTAAGACTTAGAGATTCTCCACGAGGATCTAAAAACACGCCTATACATTAATTGGGTCATGGTGATCCTATGTAGCAAGTCTAGACGTAATGGGACCAGAACTGTAGGAGGAGTAGCGCGACAAACACACAAACACCGGTCCGTGAATTATAGTAAGGATCACATGTTCAAATCAGACTCATATTGATCTCCTTTTTATTCCTGTGTCATATGACCAATAACATATGACCATTTCCCTATGAACATGTACATCACCATGGTATTGTTTCATATGCTGAGCCAGGACAAGCTCAAAGCTTATCTCAAATGAGTGTTGTATCTGTTGAAATGAGTGAAGATTTCAAATCATCACAAAGCCTCCCCACTTCCACAACTTATCAATAAAGATATTACAATGTGATATTATCCGGTTCTTCGGTTGTTAAACTTACTTTGCAGTCAGGCTGTACAGTGAGCCTCAGCTGTGGAAGAACCCGTTCCAGCTCAAGATTCCACTCTTCTTTGTTAACCTGAGGCTCGAGCACAGATTCAGGATGTCCTGGTGCAGAAGGCTGGGAGGGTAAATCAAATGGGAACCATTCAATCATAAAGAAATGCAAGCTCTTATCCATGGGGGAGAGCCCTTAATTGGATAACAATTGGTAGAGACACAGGGAAGTTGAAGGAATGCTGGTAGAAAGTGTAGGGAGCAATTTTAATACCCACGCCATTCATATGTCGCCCATCAAGGTCCAGCAAAACTTCTCCCTCCTCAGAATCATCATCATTATTCCAAGGCTCCTCCACCTGCCCAGACAATTGAGCAAGGATCCATTTTTTAAGAATGCACCTCACACCGCTCATATGCTTTTTAAGATTTTGCAATCGAGAGTGTCACTTGCCTCCACATTGTCGAGATTGAGCTCAGCCCCTTCCTCTTCCAACAACTCCTGCTCTTCTTCGGCCTCCTCGGGATATCTGGGTCTAGGTGAGTATGTTGGAATGAAGAAAAATGAACACATTCACCAATCGACACTGTTATGCTTTCCTTTACATGCACAGACTCAAAATAAAACATCACAAATGTAAGAGTTCACTGGACTACCACCAACTGAATACACCCCTTCATACAAGCCTGAACGGAACTAACAAGTGTGCATACACAACCGATGTGCATACACAACATAGCACACACCTCTGCCAGGAAAAGCCAGAGAACTTCAATGCATGGTCAGTGAGCCGATCAAGAACCAAGCACACACTCTCTCCAAAGCCCACCTTTAAACGAGATGGTGGAACATCTACAGAAAGATCCTACAAATGAATGAAAGGGTTCAGGTTTGAATTAGAGAACAAAATGAGAAATCAGGTACTCTGTATCATCGTACACTGGTTCACGTCATAGTAACTACGTAAGGCTGCGTGTATTTCAGAGAGAAGGGTGCTAACTCACCACAGAGCGCAGAAACTCCAAGATAGATGCCACAGTAACATTTGGATCATTTGATTCGAGAAAAGTGTGCCCATCCCATTCTCCAAAAGCAGCCCTTTTTCCCTTCACCATTGCCATTAGCCAAGTGCACAGAGAGGCAAACAGGTGAAACTGTTCACCAGGGTTTGTTTGCAGTGCAAAGTAATGCCTGTGAAAGAAGGCAAGAGCATCAGACGAGGAAAGGCCCCTCCCAGTCTGCCAATTGTTAACCATGGAAAACAAATCGTTTGGTTAATTAAGGAATAAGAAGACCACAGAGAACACAAGACCAATTTAATAATAAAATGTTCAACTAAACCAGAGTGTGGATTGAAGGTTAAAGAGCAAAACAGCTGACTTGCGGCACATGCCATGGAAACATCCTCACCGAGGAAATGCTTTGAATCCAACATGACGCAGAAATTTTTCCTCAAAGTCCAGGATTTTCAGCTTTTCCAAAACATTCTCCATAATCAGGACAGCAGCAAATGCTGCACCAGGCCCCTTATCTTCGTCAACGTCACCATGATATCTCTCTCTGGAGCTTGCTACCGCAACCGCCCCTTTAAACCCGTCAGTAGCTTCGCCACGCTCTGTATCCATGGTCACCCTAGATTGGCTGCTTCTTCGACGTCGACCTTCAGCAGTCACAACCCGGGCGGCATGCAAATCTTCGTCGGCCATTACTTGTCGAGGTTAATTCTGGGAACAGCAAAAATGGAGAAGCATTTCATCAATTGCAGAACAATGGAGATATACAATAGCAAAGATTGGAATGGTGTCAGTAACAAAAAGGATGACAAAAAAGATAGAATTAAATGCTTCATCGATACCTCAGGATACCGTATTTACAATTTTGTATATTCAAAGGAAGAGGACGATGTTTTTCATGTAGTATGCAAGTATAGTGGAATTTTGAGTACCTCTGCATTATCTGTGTCGATATTGTATTGGAAGCAAGACATACTCGGCCATGTTAGCAGCCTGATGCCCTTGTCATGTCTCCTACCACATGCTACACCATTCCAATAGTTGTGTGACTGTTTTACCATGAAGCATGGTTTTACCGTTTTTACCCACCAATCATCGTTTTTAGCTCACCTGGACTTTAATCAGGTGAGCTTATGCGATCGAGCAGCTTCCGGAGGTGAGCGAGTCAG
Source organism: Eptatretus burgeri (assembly GCF_056783735.1). Taxonomy (NCBI): domain Eukaryota; kingdom Metazoa; phylum Chordata; class Myxini; order Myxiniformes; family Myxinidae; genus Eptatretus; species Eptatretus burgeri. The sequence continues at coordinate 51,637,366 of NC_140964.1, forward strand.
TGAGTCAGTCAGTCCGTAAACACTTCAGTCATTATCACTTGAACCAAACACATGATTTTGATGAAACTTGGCCACGACCTTCATATCTGATGCCTAATGGAGGTGTATTGACCACATCAAAATCTGCACTCATTGAGGGTGTTTACGGGCAGGGGGAGGGGTTGACCTCCCCCCACCTCCAATAAAAAATTAGGAATTTGTCCTCTTCTCCAAAACTACACACACCATTTCAATGAAACTTGACCACAGCCTTAATCACCCGTAATGTACCAAAGTGTATCGACCATATCAAAATCTGCACTCATTAAGGGGTCTACAGGGAGGCAGGGGTTGAACCTTCCCAAAATAGGTATTTGTTGTCTTCTCCGAAACTACACACATGATTTTGGTGAAACTTGACCACAACATTCTTCACCCATGATGTACCAAAGTGTATCGACTACATCAAAATCTGCTCTCATTAAAGGGGTCTACAGGAGGGTTTTGATCCCCCAAAAATAGGTATGAGGTGTCTTCTCAGAAACTACATAAATGACTTCAATTAAACTTGACCACAACTTTCATCACCAGTGATGTACCAAAGCTTATCATCTGCATCAAACATCTGTGCTGATCAAGGAGGTCCATTGATGGGGGGGGGGGGGGCGAGTTGACTCCACAAAATAGCTGTTTGCTCTCTTCTCTGAGCTGCACACAGAATTTCAATGAAACTCTACCACAACCTTCATCACCCTTGATGTACCAAAGTTTGTTCACAGCACAAAAAATTCAGGGTCTATGGGGGTCTACAGGGGATTTGAATGACTGTTTCTCCTGATCCAGGTGAGCTTGAGGACCTGCGGTCCTATTTTTCTATCTTGGTGCTTTTCCACTCTTTGGCCGAGTTTCTAGAGGAGAAAAGCCGATTTCCTTTATTTCTCGGTTGATCTTCAGAGGGCGAATGATGTCACTTAGAAGAACAGAGAATACGGAGGACTTGTGCCTTTGCGAGAAGTTCAATTCCAGTTGACACCGAATTGGAATTATAACCAGTGAAGGATCACTTTTGCGTGACGTCACTTTCGTGATCTGGTTGTGGATTCGACTTCATAATCATCATGTGAATTATTCGCCAGTGCCTGTGCTCATTATCTTGCCAAAACGAAGTTTTGCAAGATATGTGAGCCAGCTTGTATGTTTTTTTTTTGTTTTGTTTTTTTGTCTGTAATCACGTATGAAAAATTCTGCAGAGCACAGTTATCATCGGAAATTTTTGTAACTTCGCATATCAGAGGCCCATAGAGGTCCCTTTCAGCGCATAAAATTTTGAAGGTCAAGGTCAAAGGTCACTTTGTCGCAAATCAGGGGAGTCGACGAAACCCTTATTTTTTGAGTAATTTTGATCGGATCGCCTTCAAACTTCATGGGAATATAGTTCATGGTCTGGCGCTCAGCTGATTAATTGTTGGTGGCAATTGGCCTTGACCTTCATGGTTAGTGCCTCAGGTCAAACATATTTGACCCCAAGGTCAAATTTTCAAGTTTCAGGAACCATATCGTGTAGTACCTCAAATTGAACACCTCGATGAGTGCTTTCTAGATATGTCAAGCTTGAGACATTATGACGTCATTTGGTGACGTTATGAGGCAAAAGCATATTTTTCATGGTTACTCTGTAGAACGATTCTCATCGGAATCTCTCATAGGCAGATATTCCTCAAGGAGTCGCTCCTGGTGGATAGCAGCTCTGTTCACCTCAGTGTGACCTTAAAGAAGTCACACGTGGTCACCTTTTGGCAAGATACGGGTCACCCTAAGGGTGACATTGGTTTATTTATGTTTTTCTTTCACTCACGGATATTTCACATTTTCCCTGAAGAGACCAGCTTTTTTATCATGGACTTTTCAAGTTATTTAGTTTTCTCAACACCGTTTTCCATTTGTTTCAGAACGTGATTACCGAGTGGAGAGGGCTTTTATGAACTTGAAGCCGAATTATTACTCATGAACGTTGATGACCTCCGCCACCATAGGTGGACGAAGGTTATGTTTTCAACCGTCTGTTTGTGAGCAGGATATCTCAAAAAAGATATGAACGGATTTGGAAGAAAACAAACAAACTTGATAGGCAGGTTTTTTTTTTTTTTTTCTGTATACCTTGCCGAGGCTCGTGTGAGAGCTAACACACAACACACAGCAAGGGGGTGGGGGCATGAGACAAGAGGGGCGGGAGTGGGAAGGAAAAAACAGTGGGGAACAGAAACTTTAGGAGATCTGTGGAAGGGAGAGGGATGGGGGTGGGGAACATGGGGAATACAAGATGGACATCACAGGGATATTCAGGAAGGAAAGCAGGGAATTTGAAGGAGGTGGGTTTGGAGTGGATTAACGGGGGTAGAAAAGATCGAAGATTTGGATGGGGGATGATAAGAGGTGGTGGTGAACAGCTGTTTTGAAGGCCTGGAGGGAAGAATGGGATTGAATAGAGTGAGGGAGTTTATTCCAAAGGTGGGGAAAAAAGAGGAATGAAAGAGTAAAGGTGAGCTGTGATTCGTGATTTTGGTAGTTTTACCAGAAGGGGGTTGTTGGCAGACATTGAGCGCCCTGCAGAAATGTGGTGGGGACAAATCGCAGAGAGAGCAGGGAGGGGGGGGGGGTGGTGAGGCTGGAGAGGAGACGGTCGAAGACAGAAAGACCAGCGACCAGCCTAATGTGAGAGAGTGAGAGGCCCAAAGACTCAGCCTCATTGCGGGAGATGCCAATGATCCTAAATGCCTTGGTTTCCACAGCGGGAAGCCGAGAAAGGTGGGAGGCAGGAGCACCAGCCCAGAGGGGAGAGCAGTACTCCATCAGGTTGGGTGTGTGACAAGGACGAATTGATACGATTTTAGTGAAGATGCGGATCAGGATACTAATGTTTAAAAAAAAAAATTCAAACCGATTCTTCACCATTGAGAGATGGGGGACAAAAATGATACATAGCACGATATCTCAAAAAATTGTGAACGGTTTATGACAAAACTTGGCGGACGAGTTGGTTAGGTAAGAACAAGCCTATTAGTTGTTATGCCTGGTGTTGGCGTAATGGTTAGGGTGGAGGGCTTTGGATCCTCGGGTCCTGAGTTCAAATCCTGCTCAGCTGTTGAATTAATACCAGGTGGGGTTAACTCGGCCTGTCATCCTTCCGAGATCGGCAAAATGAGTGCCAGCTTGCTGGTATATTGTGTGGGAGTGGCGACCCATCGAGGATTGTGTCCAACGGCCACCTGAAGCAGGGGTCTATTGGTGAGGCAACACCAACGCTCTGCGCACAGTATGGTCCCAATCTCCTCCTCCTCCTCCTCCTCCTATCAGATGTTGGTTCAGGTCGGGACCCAGATCCGACCTCTGGGTGGGATACAAAACGTAAAACTGCTCAGCTCTCCCAAGTATCGTTCTCGTCCCAACGAACACAGCAAAACATTTTGACATTTGAAAAAAGTTACACAAAAGCGAAAACGTTATTTTGTGGTTTTTTTTTTTAATAACAGCACGAAAACCTTATCAGAGAACACTGCATGCTTAAAACGTTTTTGATGCTTAATTTGTATTTAAATATCGAAATGAAATTTTAAAATCTTATTCGATAACGGTTTAAAAAAAACCGCATACACTAATCAATGTTTTCTTCATACGATGTTGAACCGGTTGCCGGGGCAACGCGCTGACAGGATTAAATAATTACAGAACCAGGGTGAAAACGAAAATACTTTCACACCTCCTTCACCAAACTCACACAACGAGGGAAGCGTTTCATAGATCACGTAAAAGCAGAAAAAGGCGATAAAGAGTAAACGGACCAACAGCGTGGAACGGCGTCGTTGAACGGTGTGCGTCATGAAAATTACCGGAAAAGTCTCGTATTCACAAATTAAAGCCGTTTAAACTGTTAATTGTAACTGTCTACTTCTTTATTCGATTTTGCGGGTGATTTGACATCTTGCAGAATTTTTTTATTTTCATGTTTTTTTTTTTCTCTTCAAATACACCGCTTAAGATGCGATGCCATCGGGCGTTGGTTCTGGAAACGCGATGATCATTGTGCAACGATAAAAAAATATATATATAGAAATTACAATGACATAATGAAAACTTAAAAAGAGCGACAAACAAAATTCACGATATGATCGATATTTTCATACTTGAATGTACATTTAACAAGTTTCCCTGTAAAGCTTGTGGTTTTTTTTTTCTGCGAACCTTTGGGGAAAAACCCCATGAAGGATGGTGTGGAGGATGCAGAGCACTTGCCACTTTGTTTACTGTCAAATCTATCTATCTATCTATCTATAACTACAGCAATCTCTGTGTGTCTGTCTGACTGTGACCGCTGTTTCTCGACAACCACTGGTCCGATCTAATTTAAACTTGCCAGGTATATTGCTGGGGACCTGAGTATGTGCCTTTTCAAGGTTTGATATTAATCGGACAAGTGGTTCCCAAGTTATGGCCATTTATTTACCAAACCAATGACAGGACACGGTGCTATGACGTCACGATTAACGTCACAATTCTTCTTATTTATTTATATTTATTTATTTGTTTTTATTATTTATTTATTTATTTATTATATTTTTTTTGCATGTACGGGCACGCACTCGTGATTATAATTGTGAGAAAAATATAGTTTCGCAGTTCTTTTAAAGAAACTGTTATTCAAAAATGAAATTAACAATGAGATGACACGAAACATCTGGGGTGTGTTCGGTTAGCGAGCGGCTTGCAAGCAAGCGAACAAAGGAGGTGCTTGGCAAGCGATAGGCAAGCCGCTTGCTAACGGTACGACCCCCTAAAAAAATGTTTCAATATGTGAAATATTGTTATTACATCGATTATATTTCTTACGTCCTTTTTACCACCGATTATATTATTGTTATTAGGTTTGCTTTATTCATCCTTATTAGTCAAAAAAACGACCTAAGAACTAAGAGGTCGTCAAAGTTTTTGAGGTGCATCCGTATATTCATCCAGTTCAGTGAAAACTTCCTCCTTCTCTCTCTCTCTCTTTTCATAATCTGTGTCAGTAAAAAAACTTTGACGTATATTTTGGCTGTAGTCTTATAAAGCTACCGCTATATTGCAAGGCGCTTATCATTAGTAGAGAGTATTTAATTATAATAAGTAATAATTATGATTGAAGCGTGTAATCGCATCTGAGGGAAGTGATATTGAGCACTACAGCACTACAGTACTGTACTTGGGTTGCTCGGCAAGCAAAGTGTCACGTGTCCAGTTTAGGTGTGCTCGTCATTCAGGGGTAGTGACTACATCGGTTTGAGTGAACATCCGCTAATTTTATGGGTTTTTTTTTAGTGGTGAACTCTTCTCCTGTTGTGTTACAAACCAAGCTGGGATGTCGATTCTGACGTGACGCCATCGCTTGGTGTGTGTGGGCATCATTAAGTGTTTGAGTGAACCCCACCCCCTGATGAAAATTAAAATTTAATCCCTCGGTGGTCACTTGGTGTTTCCAGTGATTTCATCTGGGGGTAGAACCGACAGGTAATGTATGATTTTTGAACAAAGGTGGGATGTGTTGTGGGGGCGAACCTTTAAATCCGGAGACATGATGATGATGATGATGATGAGTTGTTTACACGTTTGTTCTTGTCCAGATATGTTTGGCAATCTGTTTGCGGAGGAGGAGGAGGATGAAGATAAGCCTGTGGCTATGCAGCCACTTGGGCAGGCTTCTCGCACACATGCTTCTTCAAAAGCCGCAGGTCCTCCTGCGCCACGACAGGCATCGCGGTTGTGTGGTATTTTGAATCAAGGTGCCACTTGCTACTTGAATGCGCTGCTGCAGACGCTGCACCACACACCGGAATTTCGAGGTGAGCGAAAACCTTGTCGATTGATCACACAAAATATTCCATTTGGTTGAGGGAGTGGTATGAGGGGGGGGGTAGAGATCCCATAGCACCAGAGGAGATTACCAAAAGCAGCGTGAGCTAAGGTAGACATTAATATGGTATGTGGCTTGGACCTCCGAGCAAGTCCACTGTCGATTTTACATTTTCTCACGTTGCATAAACATACACCAGTAAATTTTTCTAAAAGGGCTCTCCAGGTGTTTATTTGCATTCCTTGACACGTAATTGGTACACCACCACCACCACTAGTCCTGTGTGCTGCCACAATTGTGTGCTGAAAAGGCCTTTATAATGATTCAAAATGGTTTTGAGATGGTCTTCATGTTGAGAAATGTCATAATTTTCTTTGGGGCCATCACGTATTTTCTCAGCTCTCAGTCAAGTCAGTTGGAGGACTTTGTAATGTTGAAACATTTGCAGGACTTTTTAATGGTAGATCTTAAGTAGAACTTTATGATAGTGGTACATTTGTCAGACTGCGTTGGTAGGACATTTGAAGACCTTTGCGACGGGAGGACACTTGCAGGATTTGTCGACGGGAGGACATTTGAAGGATTTGGCGACGGGTGGACATTTGTAGGATTTGGTGACGGGTGGACATTTGTAGGATTTGGTGACGGGAGGACATTTGTAGGATTTGGTGATGGGAGGACATTTGTAGGATTTGGTGACGGGAGGGCATTTGTAGGATTTGGAGACGGGGGGGGGGGGGACCTTTGTCGGACTTGATGATGGGAGGACATTTGTAGGATTAGGTGATGGGAAGACATTTCTGGATTTGGTGACGGAACGGAATTTTGTCGGAGTTTGCGACGGGAGGGCGTTTTGTCGGAGTTTGCGACGGGAGGGCGTTTTGGCGGAGCTTGCGACGGGAGGGCGTTTTGGCGGAGCTTGCGACGGGAGGGCGTTTTGGCGGAGCTTGCGACGGGAGGGCGTTTTGGCGGAGCTTGCGACGGGAGGGCGTTTTGGCGGAGCTTGCGACGGGAGGGCGTTTTGGCGGAGCTTGCGACGGGAGGGCGTTTTGGCGGAGCTTGCGACGGGAGGGCGTTTTGGCGGAGCTTGCGACGGGAGGGCGTTTTGGCGGAGCTTGCGACGGGAGGGCGTTTTGGCGGAGCTTGCGACGGGAGGGCGTTTTGGCGGAGCTTGCGACGGGAGGGCGTTTTGGCGGAGCTTGCGACGGGAGGGCGTTTGGCGGAGCTTGCGACGGGAGGGCGTTTTGGCGGAGCTTGCGACGGGAGGGCGTTTTGGCGGAGCTTGCGACGGGAGGGCGTTTTGGCGGAGCTTGCGACGGGAGGGCGTTTTGGCGGAGCTTGCGACGGGAGGGCGTTTTGGCGGAGCTTGCGACGGGAGGGCGTTTTGGCGGAGCTTGCGACGGGAGGGCGTTTTGGCGGAGCTTGCGACGGGAGGGCGTTTTGGCGGAGCTTGCGACGGGAGGGCGTTTTGGCGGAGCTTGCGACGGGAGGGCGTTTTGGCGGTGCTTGCGACGGGCGGACGTTTTGGCGGAGCTCGCGACGGGTGGGCGTTTGGCGGAGCTTGCGACGGGAGGGCGTTTTGGCGGAGCTTGCGACGGGAGGGCGTTTTGGCGGAGCTTGCGACGGGAGGGCGTTTTGGCGGAGCTTGCGACGGGAGGGCGTTTTGGCGGAGCTTGCGACGGGAGGGCGTTTGGCGGAGCTTGCGACGGGAGGGCGTTTTGGCGGAGCTTGCGACGGGAGGGCGTTTTGGCGGAGCTTGCGACGGGAGGGCGTTTTGGCGGAGCTTGCGACGGGAGGGCGTTTTGGCGGAGCTTGCGACGGGAGGGCGTTTGGCGGAGCTTGCGACGGGAGTGGCGTTTTGGCGGAGCTTGCGACGGGAGGGCGTTTTGGCGGAGCTTGCGACGGGAGGGCGTTTTGGCGGAGCTTGCGACGGGAGGGCGTTTTGGCGGAGCTTGCGGCGGGAGGGCGTTTTGGCGGAGCTTGCGACGGAGGGCGTTTTGGCGGAGCTTGCGACGGGAGGGCGTTTTGGCGGAGCTTGCGACGGGAGGGCGTTTTGGCGGAGCTTGCGACGGGAGGGCGTTTTGGCGGAGCTTGCGACGGGAGGGCGTTTTGGCGGAGCTTGCGACGGGAGGGCGTTTTGGCGGAGCTTGCGACGGGAGGGCGTTTTGGCGGAGCTTGCGACGGGAGGGCGTTTTGGCGGAGCTTGCGACGGGAGGGCGTTTTGGCGGAGCTTGCGACGGGAGGGCGTTTTGGCGGAGCTTGCGACGGGAGGGCGTTTTGGCGGAGCTTGCGACGGGAGGGCGTTTTGGCGGAGCTTGCGACGGGAGGGCGTTTTGGCGGAGCTTGCGACGGGAGGGCGTTTTGGCGGAGCTTGCGACGGGAGGGCGTTTTGGCGGAGCTTGCGACGGGAGGGCGTTTTGGCGGAGCTTGCGACGGGAGGGCGTTTTGGCGGAGCTTGCGACGGGAGGGCGTTTTGGCGGAGCTTGCGACGGGAGGGCGTTTTGGCGGAGCTTGCGACGGGAGGGCGTTTTGGCGGAGCTTGCGACGGGAGGGCGTTTGGCGGAGCTTGCGACGGGAGGGCGTTTGGCGGAGCTTGCGACGGGAGGGCGTTTTGGCGGAGCTTGCGACGGGAGGGCGTTTTGGCGGAGCTTGCGACGGGAGGGCGTTTTGGCGGAGCTTGCGACGGGAGGGCGTTTTGGCGGAGCTTGCGACGGGAGGGCGTTTTGGCGGAGCTTGCGACGGGAGGGCGTTTGGCGGAGCTTGCGACGGGAGGGCGTTTGGCGGAGCTTGCGACGGGAGGCGTTTTGGCGGAGCTTGCGACGGGAGGGCGTTTTGGCGGAGCTTGCGACGGAGGGCGTTGGCGGAGCTTGCGACGGGAGGGCGTTTTGGCGGAGCTTGCACACGGAGGGCGTTTTGGCGGAGCTTGCGACGGGAGGGCGTTTTGGCGGAGCTTGCGACGGGAGGGCGTTTTGGCGGAGCTTGCGACGGGAGGGCGTTTTGGCGGAGCTTGCGACGGGAGGGCGTTTTGGCGGAGCTTGCGACGGGAGGGCGTTTTGGCGGAGCTTGCGACGGGAGGGCGTTTTGGCGGAGCTTGCGACGGGAGGGCGTTTTGGCGGAGCTTGCGGCGGGAGGGCGTTTTGGCGGAGCTTGCGACGGGAGGGCGTTTTGGCGGAGCTTGCGACGGGAGGGCGTTTTGGCGGAGCTTGCGGCGGGAGGGCGTTTTGGCGGAGCTTGCGACGGGAGGGCGTTTTGGCGGAGCTTGCGACGGGAGGGCGTTTTGGCGGAGCTTGCGACGGGAGGGCGTTTTGGCGGAGCTTGCGACGGGAGGGCGTTTTGGCGGAGCTTGCGACGGGAGGGCGTTTTGGCGGAGCTTGCGACGGGAGGGCGTTTTGGCGGAGCTTGCGACGGGGGGAGGGTTTGGCGGTGATTGCGACGGAAGGTTGTTTTGGCGGAGCTTGCGACGGGAGGGCGTTTTGGCGGAGCTTGCGACGGGAGGGCGTTTGGCGGAGCTTGCGACGGGAGGGCGTTTTGGCGGAGCTTGCGACGGGAGGGCGTTTTGGCGGAGCTTGCGACGGGAGGGCGTTTTGGCGGAGCTTGCGACGGGAGGGCGTTTTGGCGGAGCTTGCGACGGGAGGGCGTTTTGGCGGAGCTTGCGACGGGAGGGCGTTTTGGCGGAGCTTGCACGGAGGGCGTTGGCGGAGCTTGCACACGGAGTGGCGTTTTGGCGGAGCTTGCGACGGAGGGCGTTTGGCGGAGCTTGCGACGGGAGTGGCGTTTTGGCGGAGCTTGCGACGGAGTGGCGTTTTGGCGGAGCCACACGGAGGGCGTTTTGGCGGAGCCATGACGGAGGGCGTTTTGGCGGAGCCACACGGAGGGCGGAGCTTGCGACGGAGGGCGTTTTGGCGGAGCTTACGGGAGGGCGTTTTGGCGGAGCTGGCACGGAGGGCGTTTGGCGGAGCTTGCGACGGGAGGGCGTTTTGGCGGAGCTTGCGACGGAGGGCGTTTTGGCGGAGCTTGCGACGGGAGGGCGTTTTGGCGGGAGCTTGCGACGGGAGGGCGTTTGGCGGAGCTTGCACGGGAGGGCGTTTTGGCGGAGCTTGCGACGGGAGGGCGTTTTGGCGGAGCTTGCGACGGGAGGGCGTTTTGGCGGAGCTTGCGACGGGAGGGCGTTTTGGCGGAGCTTGCGACGGGAGGGCGTTTGGCGGAGCTTGCGACGGGAGGGCGTTTTGGCGGAGCTTGCGACGGGAGGGCGTTTTGGCGGAGCTTGCGACGGGAGGGCGTTTTGGCGGAGCTTGCGACGGAGGGCGTTTTGGCGGAGCTTGCGACGGGAGGGCGTTTTGGCGGAGCTTGCGACGGGAGGGCGTTTTGGCGGAGCTTGCGACGGGAGGGCGTTTTGGCGGAGCTTGCGACGGGAGGGCGTTTTGGCGGAGCTTGCGACGGAGGGCGTTTTGGCGGAGCTTGCGACGGAGGGCGTTTTGGCGGAGCTTGCGACGGGAGGGCGTTTTGGCGGAGCTTGCGACGGGAGGGCGTTTTGGCGGAGCTTGCGACGGAGGGCGTTTTGGCGGAGCTTGCGACGGAGGCGTTTGGCGGAGCTTGCACGGAGGGCGTTTTGGCGGAGCTTGCGACGGGAGGGCGTTTTGGCGGAGCTTGCGACGGGAGGGCGTTTTGGCGGAGCTGACGGAGGGCGTTGGCGGAGCTTGCACGGAGTGGCGCGGAGGGCGTTGGCGGAGCTGACGGCAGTGGCGTTGGCGGAGCTGCGGGAGGGCGTTTGGCGGAGCTTGCGACGGGAGGCGTTTTGTCGGAGCTTGCGACGGGAGTGGCGTTTGCGGAGCTTGCACGGGAGGGCGTTTTGCGGAGCTTGCGACGGAGGGCGTTTTGCGGAGCTTGCGACGGAGTGGCGTTTTGCCGGAGCTTGCGACGGGAGGGCGTTTTGCGGAGCTTGCGACGGAGGGCGTTTGCCGGAGCTTGCGACGGAGGGCGTTTTGCCGGAGCTTGCGACGGGAGGGCGTTTTGCCGGAGCTTGCGACGGAGGGCGTTTTGCCGGAGCTTGCGACGGGAGGGCGTTTTGCCGGAGCTTGCGACGGAGGGCGTTTTGCCGGAGCTTGCGACGGGAGGGCGTTTTGCCGGAGCTTGCGACGGAGGGCGTTTTGCCGGAGCTTGCGACGGGAGGGCGTTTTGTCGGAGCTTGCGACGGGAGGGCGGTTTGCCGGAGCTGGCGACGGGCGGGCGTTTTGCCGGAGCTTGCGACGGAGGGCGTTTTGGCCGGAGCTTGCGACGGGAGGGCGTTTTGCCGGAGCTTGCGACGGGAGGGCGTTTGCCGGAGCTTGCGACGGGAGGGCGTTTTGCCGGAGCTTGCGACGGGAGGGCGTTTTGCCGGAGCTTGCGACGGAGTGGCGTTTTGGCGGAGCTTGCGACGGGAGGGCGTTTTGGCGGAGCTTGCGACGGGAGGGCGTTTTGCCGGAGCTTGCGACGGGAGGGCGTTTTGCCGGAGCTTGCGACGGGAGGGCGTTTTGCCGGAGCTTGCGACGGGAGGGCGTTTTGCCGGAGCTTGCGACGGGAGGGCGTTTTGCCGGAGCTTGCGACGGGAGGGCGTTTTGCCGGAGCTTGCGACGGAGGGCGTTTTGTCGGAGCTTGCGACGGAGGGCGTTTTGTCGGAGCTTGCGACGGGAGGGCGTTTTGTCGGAGCTTGCGACGGAGGGCGTTTTGGCGGAGCTTGCGACGGGAGGGCGTTTTGGCGGAGCTTGCGACGGGAGGGCGTTTGGCGGAGCTTGCACGGGAGGGCGTTTTGGCGGAGCTTGCGACGGGAGGGCGTTTTGGCGGAGCTTGCGACGGGAGGGCGTTTTGGCGGAGCTTGCGACGGGAGGGCGTTTTGGCGGAGCTTGCGACGGGAGGGCGTTTTGGCGGAGCTTGCGACGGGAGGGCGTTTTGGCGGAGCTTGCGACGGGAGGGCGTTTTGGCGGAGCTTGCGACGGGAGGGCGTTTTGGCGGAGCTTGCGACGGGAGGGCGTTTTGGCGGAGCTTGCGACGGGAGGGCGTTTTGGCGGAGCTTGCGACGGGAGGGCGTTTTGGCGGAGCTTGCGACGGGAGGGCGTTTTGGCGGAGCTTGCGACGGGAGGGCGTTTTGGCGGAGCTTGCGACGGGAGGGCGTTTTGGCGGAGCTTGCGACGGGAGGGCGTTTTGGCGGAGCTTGCGACGGGAGGGCGTTTTGGCGGAGCTTGCGACGGGAGGGCGTTTTGGCGGAGCTTGCGACGGGAGGGCGTTTTGGCGGAGCTTGCGACGGGAGGGCGTTTTGGCGGAGCTTGCGACGGGAGGGCGTTTTGCCGGAGCTTGCGACGGGAGGGCGTTTTGCCGGAGCTTGCGACGAGAGGGCGTTTGGCGGAGCTTGCGACGGAGGGCGTTTTGGCGGAGCTTGCGACGGAGGGCGTTTTGCCGGAGCTTGCGACGGGAGGGCGTTTTGCCGGAGCTTGCGACGGAGGGCGTTTTGCCGGAGCTTGCGACGGCACGGCGTTTTGCCGGAGCTTGCGACGGGAGGGCGTTTTGCCGGAGCTTGCGACGGGAGGGCGTTTTGCCGGAGCTTGCGACGGGAGGGCGTTTTGCCGGAGCTTGCGACGGGAGGGCGTTTTGCCGGAGCTTGCGACGGGAGGGCGTTTTGCCGGAGCTTGCGACGGGAGGGCGTTTTGCCGGAGCTTGCGACGGCAGGGCACAAGGTTGCAACATTCTGAGTTCCTGCTCTGAATGTTCGTATAATGGTAAGCACTGTCTCAAACAACTTGCAGATGTGTGTGCAGAAGAAGTTCCATGTTGACCCACTATTTTCTCTTTCTATATTATTTGCCTTCAAAAGGTTGAACTATAAAATCAAACTGGAATGATGAACTCGTCTTGCTGATGAATGAACTTGAGCATGATCTGCATCAGCAGACAGGTAGAACAGTGGATCAAATCAACATAACGTTGACAGAAGTATGCTTACTCTCCATCATGGGAAGCAAGGAGAAGTTGGCGTTATGAGCAACAGTTGGTCATTTGTTTCCCTTCTTCCATTTGTTACCCTTTTTCTGTGGGAACAAAAGAGAGAGTGGAAAGGGGTGAGGGTTGATATAGGATGGAAGTGAGTCAAAGGTGCATCCGTCAGAGTGTGTCAGGGTCAGGGAGCACTTGGGGGTGAGTGACTGATTTTGACAGGGAGGGTCAGGATTTGGGGGATTGAAGGTAAGGACACTGACACTGGGAGAAAATTGAAAGTAATAGGGAAATAAGTGAAATACTATAATCACCTGACGTAATCATACTAAAATACTGTTACGGTTGTGGAAATTCGCAAACCACCATTCAGGTCCCATAGGTGAGATATCTCTGTAAGTACATGTGTAGTTAGCCCCAAACCCGTTGTTTAGAGGGAATAAATGTGATTCATTCGGGATCCGACGCTTTGAGATAGCCGTTTTTCTGTTCTATCTTTATTTTGAACCAACCGCCATCACACAACAACCACCAACCACAACGCCGCTTCACAACAACAACAACGCCAACAGCCACGACCTTTACTTTCACAACTCGCTCCCACATCATCGCATCATGCCATTCCCAAACGCACCATGACCATCAAACCACCACCATAAACCTTCCACCACCCTCACCTCCCTCCTTCTACCTCCATTCCCGCACCACCTGTGAGCACCGAGCGTCGGGCTGTCCTGGGCTCGTACAAGATACGCGCTGAGCCGCGAGTGCAAAATGCGGCCTTTCCGAGGAGAATTCGGATCAGGAATGCTACACGCCCACTTCTGATCCGTCCAATCAGCAAGTGCGGGGCGGCTTGGCCCCGCCTCCAGGCGCGTCTGTGTGGAATCGACATATGCAAATTCTAGGATCAGGGGAGATTCACGCCCCTTTTCTTCCGTCCAATGGGTGAGCGTGGCTCCGCCCCCGAGCTCATCCTGATCCGGAAATTTGCATATGGGTTCTCCTGCCGGGCTATAAAACGCCAAGCAGAAAAGCAGAGTGGAGTGTGGCAGAAAAGCGAAGAGAGTTTTGGGGCAGAGAGAAAGAAGAGTTGTTGCGCAAGAGTTGTTGTTGCGAGGCAGTCAAGTCGGGTTGGAGCGCGGAGTGGAATCGAGAGGCGAGGGCGTCCAGGTGGTTTTCTGCAGTCGGCTGAGGAGAATTGGGGGAAGAGTCCGAGGAGCTCTGGTCCGAGGCAAGGAAGTCGGCGACGAGGTCGCGGTGGAATCTCTCGTCACGGGACCCAAGCAAGCCAGCTATACTCTTTTCCCAGAGCATCAACAATTCCCCCTTTCCCCCGCGCTAAGAGTGCGAAAAGGGGGCCCCGTTCCCACCCCACTCCAAGCGGTGCCAACGAAACCCGCGAAGGAGCACGAAGTCGGGGCACCGCCGCACTGCCACATTTGCGGCTCATCATGAAGACGTGGGTAGGACCCCCCCGGTCTCGCGGACCTGACCGCTCCTTCATTGGCCTACGGGCCCGTCTGCCCCCTTGCCTATGAGGGTGGCTTCTTTCCTTTGCTTTTGAGTAAATGTGTGTCAGTGCCAGTCTGGTGAAGTAAAACTGTTTAAGTGTTGCCGTGTGTCGGTCTTAGTCGGTAGTATCTCTGCGTCATTGTTTCTTTTGTTGCATTTGATATATGTGCATTCTGTTTGGCTGTATATGTGTGCTCTCCGTGTGCCGCGGAATAAATGTGCATTATGTTGAACTGTTTTCCCGTTTCGCTTCGTCTTTTCTTTAATTGAATCTCCATCTTGCTTCACGTAAAGGGTTTGTTCGTAGTGGGCTTAAAACGCCCGATAATTAATCTGAACCGTCGAGGCCGACGATAACACCGCTCGGTTATCCCGATAGCACGGAACGGACCGCTTAAGCTGTTCGTGTCCAGAGTCTGCCTGCGGCGAGGTACGATCACCCGGTCTACCATCTAGGTCTACCATCGGGTACTTAGGTAGGTTGAGTTTGGTGAACAACCCTATCCTACGCGGGTGGCCGATTGGCACGATTGTGGTGAGGTCGAAAGGCCCACCCGTGACTGGCTCCGGGCGATAGTTCCCGGAGGGTCACGACTGAATTGTCCGTCCGGTGGGCGACGTGCCGCGATTTGAGTCACGTGGTCGATCGCACGCCGGCGGGCGCGAATTCGCAACAATACACAACTTGGTAACTGTCTTTTTGACCGCGATACATTCGGTCATTACTTATCCAATCTCAACCAAGGTTGACAGGAGGATGATGGAGGTTGCAGCGACTTCATTTGCTCCTCTGCCCAAAGGGGTTTTCTGCGTTGGGGAAAATCCGTGTAGAGGTGTACATCTGTGTTAAGGTAGCTAATCATGGCGTTTTTACAAGGCTGCTTCGAAAAACAGAAGAAACTAGAAGTAAAGGGCACTCAGGAGAGCGCATACCTCCACCACATAATGCTTGATCCACGAACATATCGGGCCCAATACATTTTTGAACGAGATCGACGCGCATGAAGAAATGCCCCCAAAAAAAAAAAATCGATTTTTTTTTTGAAAAAACAGTTGCAAAATTTTTTTTTTCTCTAACATTTTTTTGGGGGGTGGGGGGTGGGGGGTTGGAAATCACTTAAAACATCTAGAAATGCAAAAACAAAAATTCAATTTTTTTTCAAAATGGCCGCCACAGCGGCCATATTGGACTTTGGTTCAAGTCCAAAATCTAATGGCATGATCCTTGGACCATACCTAATCCCCCCACCAGGTTTCGTCGAAATCCGTCGAGGAGTTTTTCCGTAATACCGTTCACAAACAAACAAACAAACAAACAAACAAACAAACAAACAGACAGGGGGTGAAAACAGTAACCTCCGTCCATCTTCGATGGCGGAGGTTAACTAGAAGGGCACTCGGGAGAGCGCATCCCTCCACCATGCAATGCTTGATTCACGACAACATATCGGGCCCAATACATTTTTGAAATATCATGCGATGTATCGTTTTTGGCCCATTTTCCAAATGGTGAAGAATTACTTTCGAGATTCAAAAATTCTCGAATCTGAATCTGGATACAGATTTTCACCAAAGTCGAATCAATTTGTCCTCGTCACCACCCAACGTGTCCACCGAGTTTCGTCTCAATCCGTCCACAACTTTTGGAGATATTGTGATATATGTATCAGTTTAGCTCTATCTCTCAATGGTGGAGAATCACTTTAAACAATTCTAGTAGCCGGGTCCAGATCCAGATCTTCACAAAAATCTAATGAGTTCGTCCCTGTCACACACACAACCTCTCCACCAAATTTCATCCGAATCTGTCCACAACTTTTTGGGATATCCTGCACACAAACAAACAAAAACAAAAGACATCATGCAGAGCACTATACTTGCAAAATACACCCCCCTCTTCATAGGTTGCCATGGATACATCAAATTGTCCATTTAATTAGGGCTTCAAGCATGGCTGAAGCTCTATTGAAATCGTTAGTATTATTATTAAAGGCGTTTTTATGTTCTACTGACCGATTTTGTGGCGGATCTGGAGGGAAAACTGTTTGATGAAATTGAACGAACCTAAACAGGATAATTACTCACCACCTGAAGTTTATACTATGAAACATTTGATGACGTAGGTCACGTGGTATGGTGGCCATATTGGATTTTATCCAAAACCTAAAAACATCTTCTCCAGAAGGGATAATCTGACAGCCTCAATCTTTTGCACACATTTGCTAAGTTGCATGGGAATGTAAAGTTGTTAATTTGGTTGAAATCTCTTTAATTTATATGATTTTAAATGATGCCGATTTGCCTCATTAAATTTTCAAAATATGCAAATGAGAGTTGAAAAAATTTAATGACAGATTTAGATAGTACATAAACAGGGGACTCCCAATATATTTATACGATGCCTGTATTTGACCCCAGTGAGCCCCCAGCGCCCCCCAAAGTTGAAAATGACCCATTTTTGAAATGTCATAAAATGAAAACAACCCTTGGAGTAAATTCAATGAAACTTATCCATTTAATTACTCTCCACCTGAAGTTTATACTTTAAAAATTTTGATGACGTAGGTCATGTGGTATGGCGGCCATATTGGATTTTCTCCAAAACCTAAAAACATCTTCTCCAGAAGGGATAATCTGACAGCCTCAATCTTTTGCACACATTTGCTAAGTTCCATGGTAATGTTAATTTGTTAATTTGGTCGAAATCGTTACATAATTCATATGATTTAAAATGATGCCAATTTTCCTCATTAAATATGCAAAATATGCAAATGAGAGTTGAAAAAATTTAGTGACAAATTTAGATAGCACATAAACAGGGGACTCCCAATATATTTATACTATGTCTGTATTTGCCCCCAGTGAGCCCCCAGCGCCCCCCAAAGTTGAAAATCACCCATTTTTGAAATGTCATAAAATAAAAACAACGCTTGGATGAAATTCAATGAAACTTAACCATTTAATAACTCTCCACCTGAAGTTTATAGTTTGAAAAGTTTGATGACGTAGGTCACGTGGTATGGCGGCCATATTGGATTTTCTCCAAAACCTAAAAACATCTTCTTCTCCAGAAGGGATAACCCAACAGCCTCAAGCTTTTGCACACATGTCCAATATTCAATGTGAATGTTAAGTTGTTAATTTGGTCAAAATCGTTATTTAATTTATATGATTTTAAATGATGCCGATTCGCCTCATTAAATATGCAAAATATGCAAATGAGAGTTGAAAAAATTTAATGACAGATTTAGATAGTTCATTAACAGGGGACTCCAAATATGTTTATACCATGTCTGGACTTGACCCCAGTGAGGCCCCAGAGACCCCCAAAGTTTAAAATCACCCATTTTTGAAATGTCGTTAAATGAAAACAATGCTTTGATGAAATTCAATGAAACTTAACAACTTAATAACTCTCCACTTGCTGTTTATACTTTGAAAATTTTGATGACGTCAGTCACGTGGTATGGCAGCCATATTGGATTTTCTCCAAAACCTAAAAACATCTTCTTCTCCAGAAGGGGTAATACGACAGCCTCAAACTTTTGCACACATTTGCGAGGTTCCATTGGAATGTTAAGTTGTTAATTTCATCGAAATCGTTACATAATTTATATGATTAAAATGATGCCGATTCGCCTCATTAAATATGCCAAATATGCAAATGAGAGTTGAAAAAATTTAATGACAGATTCTGATAGGCCTTGAAGAGGGGATTCCAAATCTGTTTACACTATGTCTGTATTTTACCCCAGTGAGGCCCCAGAGCCCCCCAAAGTTGAAAATCACCCATTTTTGACATGTCGTAAAATGAAAACCAAAGAAGATAGACAAAAAGTGACCACATATTCTGGAAGATATTTTAACGTTCTACAAGTTCGCCATTTACATTAATATGCAAATGTGGAGTTATTGGACTTTTTTGAGGACTTGAAAATTTGTCCAGCCTCGATTTGTCCAATGTGAAGTTTTTCTCTATCATGTATTGCAATGGGTTTTTCAATCCTTCATTGATATAACATGAGGGACCCTGTAGCTGGGCCCCATTGCAGACTTGAACTAACTTTCTAACTCGGAAAACCCATATCATGTGACAGGGTGATGGTGTTGAAATTTGTTAAAATGGAGGCACGCCTTGAAGCCCGGGATTACTGGTTTACCAGTTTTAATTAAGATTGAAATTGACAATATTAATCAAAGCTCAAGTCAATCAGATCTACATTTATTATTTTTCAGATTGAAATTTGATGATTTTTAGAAGTTTAACCTTGAGTTGAACTTTTGACCTCAAATAGTTGCTCTCCCAATTCATTGGCCCCATCTGCAAATCCTGTTCAACTTTCAAGTCGATCAGATGAAAAATGACGATTTTAGAAATTTGTCCTCAAGATGACCTTTGACCTCAAAATCAATAGGCTTCTCAGTTGAGACGACCTCTACAATTTGGTGAAGCTTCATGAAGATCAGTTTTAAATTGTGATCTGTAGGCGATTGACAGACAGACAAAGTGGCAGAATAACGAAATCGACTGACCAATATACTTGAAAAATCTTCGATTTTGCAAGTAACAAATAGAAAACCAGACAGACAGACAGGGGTGAAAACATAACCTCCTTCCACCTTCGGTTGTGGAGGTAAAGCAACACTTACCCGATGATAATAGCATAATATTAATATTGTTAAACAATATTAATAATAATTATATCCCCTCTCCCCAAGAAGTTTTTCCTCCTTGGAGAAATGCCGTGTTAACGTGTATAAATAGCGTTTATGGGGCACCCCTAAAATATGTTTAAAAAAAAATCACATTATAAACCACAAACATGTGTGATTACTTTTTAAAACAGTTGCTATTGCTGTTTAACACTGACCTGAAAGGGAGGAAACCCAAAGTTCTTCATGCATTATATGCTTATCGCATCCACCACAGACTAACGGACACAAGCCTTGATCTACTGTAATCTTTATACCCCAGAGAGGATAATAACATGGCCCTTCCTACCACTCCTGTAGGGAGAAGGTGTGCTAGTAAATGAAAGCAACATGAAAAAGTGATGCAAGTAATAACTAGAGAGTTCAGAGAATACATTACCACGCACAGTGTTCAAGGATATAATTCAATTGATATAAAATAAAGATTGTAAAGGTCGTATAAAAAAGTTAATCCCGGAGGTTTACTGCCATTGAGGCAGTGGCTTTACACTATCTTGTCAAACACGTTACATTAGTTCTTCGTGCCTTTTGTTTGCATCCTTTATGATGTCCTTAAAAACAGTAAGTTTCCTGTTCAGAATGATTTTCAATTTTGTTTGACCGCCTGACAGGCAGACAGTAAGAGAAAAAAATCGTATCCGTGTCTGAAGAAAGCGGTGCAGTTTGACATTTCCTTCTCGTGATGCTCGGCTGCTGGAGCTATCCATTGTGTCAATTCAGTGTCTGCACTGCTTGAATGTAATTTTTTGATGGACAGATGGACATACCAGATATTGAAGCAGCTACACCACTTGGAAAGTATCTCATCCTCTGTGCATGTGCGATTGAAACAAATTCAGAGCCAAAGTACTACTAAACTGCAGATTCGTTTTCCAATTTGTGTTCAAAATGGAACATTCAATTTAAATTAAATTGTACCTCGATCATAAACAGACATAATTGAACCAATTGCTTAACCCTGCTTTTCGCTTCACGTACATGGGGTAATAATGAAATATATAGGGTGTCCCAAAAAAAAATACAACTTTTAAAATGCTTCGTTTGATCCTAAAAAAGCAGTAATTTTGTCACTAATGCTTCATTTCTTGGTGCAGAGACCCTGAAGTTTATTTTGATATCAAGCAAGCGCCAGAAAAATGCCAAGACTGACCGTACAACAACAGGCGGAAATTGTTGAACTTTGGCACCAGACGAAAAGTGTCATACAGGTGCAACGTCTTTACTCGAGACATTTCGGTATCCACTTGCGCCATGCACCAAACTTTCGGGCAATATAGTGCACCATCGCAAAGTTTACCAATGTGGAACCATCTGTGACCTTCACAAGGGTCACAGTGGTCGGAAGAGGACAGGTCGTAGTGAAGAAAATGTGGAAATGGTGAAACAGGCGGTCGTTCAGAGTCCAAAAAAATCGATTCAACGACTTTCTGCCGAGACAAACATTCATAAGAGCACCGTTCAGAGGATCCTTCACCAAGACATTCATGCCTTTCCATACAAAATTCAAACGGAAACGGTGCTTACTGATCAACAGAAACGCAAATGACGAGACTTTGCAAATTGGTTCTCAGGAAAGTTGGAGGAAGATGCAGACTTCCTCAAAAAACTTCACATGACGGACGAATGCCATGCTCACTTGTCCGGGGAGGTAAACAAGCAAAACTTTCGGTACTGGGGAACTGAAAATCCTGGTAATGCATCAACTGAACTGGCGCCTCGATCTGTTCTCAGTCACCATGTGGGTGGCGGTTGGTTGGTCTGGGATAATTGGTCCATACTTCTTTGAAGATGACCAGGGACGCACTTGCATGGTAAACCAGAGGAACTATCGTGAAATGATTCAGGAATTCTATCTGCCTGAGCTACGTACTCAGGCCCGTAGGAGAAACAGCCTGATCCAGATGAGAACCCAGTGGTTCCAGCAGGATGGGGCACCATCCCATACAGCCAGGGAAACGAGGCGTTTTCTCAACCAACATTTTGAGGGCCACTTTATCTCCCTCTACGAAGACGTTGAGTGGCCACCGTATTCCCTTGACCTTACTCCTCCAGACTTTTTCTTGTGGGGGTATCTCAAGGACAGGATCTATGGAAACCCGAGGCCTCAGACTCTTGATCAGCTGAAGGAAAACATCCACCGAGAAATCCAGAACATTCCTCAGGAAACGTTTCCCAAAGTGATGGAGAACATGACAACGCAGGCAGTGATCGGACAACGTGGAGCCTTCGTCGAACATGTGGTCTAACAGAAAACGACGATTCTATACCAAAATTTAAATTTTGGTGGCAATTTTCACATTGTTACAATAAACTTCAACTTTTCAGCTTTCTATCCAGCCATATATCTTTTTTTAAAATATGTTATGACCATCCTCTTTGCAGATGAAAAGTTGTATTTTTTTGGGACACCCTGTATATGTAAATATATTTGAAATAATGAGAAAAGGGGAAGACAGATAAAAAGTGGAAAGGTTGAGAGAGACAGAGACAGAGACAAAAAAAGAGGAGAGCTAAGTAAGTAAGTAAATAGAATAATGTAAAATATAAGGGGGAAAACAGAGAAAGGGAAAGCATTGAAACATAAAAGATGGGAGGACGAAATTAATGAAAAGCTCTTGTTAATCCTCTGTGGAGGTGATGTGCTGATCTTGTGGATAAGGCTTTGCTCTTTGTGCTTCTGTCTGTGGTGCTGAAATGGACAAGGCTATTACAAACTGCCATTTGACTGAACAAATATCCAGAAGATTAAAGTGTTGAGCAATCAGCTTGGAGATGTCTGTGCTGTTGGTTCATACATTGAGCAGGTGTTCACAGAAGCGACCGCTCAATTTCACTGATGTACATCTCTTGCAGAGAGTGCATGTGATTCTGGAGATCACATTGACGGAGGTTCAATCAAAGTGCTCCGTAACTTTAAACTGCTTTTGGGACCTGAGAGCGAAGTGGTTGCCTTGATGAAAGGGGAGGTGTTGAGCAACTCAGTGAACACTTGAATTTTGTGCAGGTAACTGGGGATTGAATGGATTAAGTTTGTGTTTTTTGTGCATTACAGTGGCCATTTTTAATCTGAAACCAGAAGAACTTGGAAGTCTGGAAGACAAGGATAACCCTGGCAGTAAGGTATTTTGTTTGCAAACATATGAATGAGAAAAGGCCTCACTGTTGCAAATGTTCAATGAATGCATGTTTGTTTGTTTGTCTTCTCTCTTACTTCATCCCACCCCTCCCCCTACCCCCATCCTACTGATATCACACCAGCACAATATGCTGTGCTTTGTTCAAAAACACATTTTGGGTTGCAAGCTTTATTCTTGCAAAGAATAAAAAGCATATTTGTCATGTTTATTTTCCTCGATTTTGACTGCATGACTACCGAGCTCACTCACCCAACATACCTGCACATCGGAATTGAACATACAAGGTCATTTCCATCAATTCTGACATTTTCGGATTTGTGCAGTGTTCATGCATGACCACAAGATATTTTGGAAATGAAAAAATCAATCATATATATATATATATATATATATATATATATATATATATATATATATATATATATATATATATATATATATATATATATATATATATATATATATATATATATATATATATATATATATATATATATATGGAAGCATTGTTCGTTATTGCCTACAATGTGTAAGCATACCCCACAAGTATATATATATATATATATATATATATATATATATATATATATATATATATATATATATATATATATATATATATATATATGGAAGCATTGTTCGTTATTGCCTACAATGTGTAAGCATACCCCACAAGTATATATGTATATATATATATATATATATATATATATATATATATATATATATATATATATATATATATATATTGTTGCGGTATTCGCGCCCGCCGGCGTGCGACGGCCACGTAACTCGAATCGCGGCACGTCGCCCACCGGACGGACAATCCAGTCGTGACCCTCTCGGACTAACGCCGGGAACCAGTCACGGGTGGACCTTTCGGTCTCACCGCGATCGAGCCAATCAGCCCCCGCGTGGGATAGGGTTGCTCGCCAAATTCGACCTACCTAAGTACCCACGCGGAGGGTAGACCGGGCGATCGCACCTCGCCGCAGGTCGACTTCGGACACGGGCCACTTAAGCGACCCGTTCCGTACTATCAGAATAACCGAGCGGTGTTATCGTCGACCTCGACGGTTCGATTAATTATCGGGCGTACTCAGCCCACTACCAACCCTTTACGTGAAGCAAGATGAGGGTTCAATGGGGGAAAAGACGAAGCGAAGCGGGAGAACAGTTCAACAATAAAGCACATTTATTCGCGACGAACGGAAAGCACACAAATACAATTCCACCAAATGCACACAGAAAAACACAATTCCATTTACACAAAAAGCAAATATAAAAGCGAAAACAATGCAGAGCTAATACCGACTACCGAGCACACGGCAACACTTATACAATTCTACCTCACAGACGGCGCCGACAACACATACCCAAAACCAAGGAAAAGAAATACCCTCAAGGATGAGGCGGGCCTGAGGCCGAGACCGGGTCGCGCCTACCCGTCTGGTGATGAGACGCGGAGCGGCGATGGCGCCGCAACCCGCGGGCCTCGTGGACGGTGTCTGGTAGGGGGTGGGAACGGGGCCCCCTTGGTCGCACTATCTCAGCGCGGGGGGAAACAGGAGGGGGTTGCTGATGCTCGGGGTATAGAGGATCTTTATTATCCCTGGTGTGCGTCTCCACCTCGGCCAGGTCGCGCTGCCGGCCTTCCTCGGGCGTGCAGCTCCCGGCACCGTCGCGAGCACCCCCTCGTCTGCCTTCGCCGCTGCCGCCTCTCCGCCTCTGGACTCTCCACCCTGGACTCTTCTTTGGGCTCTCCTCGTTCGACTCTCTTCAGCTTCTCCAGCTACTGCAGGCTTCGGGCTCCAGACTTCCACACTGCTCTGACTGACGATCACGGTCCTTTTATCCCCCCGTAGCTTCGCCTTTGACCCCCTCCCTTTGACCTTTCACCTCGCTCCCCATTGGCCCGAGAAAAAGTGGGCGTGAAGGCTTTTTGATCCACAAATTTGCATATATCGATCGTCCTGGAGGCGGGGCCAAATCGTCCCTCGCTCACCGATTGGACGGCAAAAAGTGGGCGTGTGTCATTTTTGATCCGTGATTTTGTACACGCTGTTCAACGTGCGCCCTGCACGAGTCCAACACCGGTACCCACAGCGGGGCAAGAACGGTGGCGATGCTACGGTTGCGAGGTGTGATGGGAAGGTCGTGGCGGTTGTGGTGAAGCGGCGTTGTGGTTGGTGGTTGATGTTGTGGTTGTGGTGGTAATCATGGCGGTTGGTCCAAAATAAAGATAGTAAAAGAAAAACGGCTATCCTGAAGAGTCGCAGCTCGCATAAATGACATGTATTCCCACTAGACAACGGGTTTGGGCCTAACTACACATGCACTTACCGAGATACCTCACCTAAGGGACCTGAATGGTGGTTTGCGAATTTGGTAACCACAACACTACCCCCTCCCCTTTTTACAGACTCGTCCCGAGTCGTCAAATTTTCGTGTGCCATCATGTGTAGTTTTCCCCTAGTACATTTTACCTACGGATCCCTGAGTGCGACATTCATGGTATTCGTGTCCCCAAAATAAATAACCTGAGGGCTGCGTAACTACCTAAACAAACTCACTCACACGGACGACTTAAATAAAATTGCCGGCGCTAAGACATACATGCCGGGGGCGCACTCATATTTACAGTACATCTTAACCTTAACTTACAAATTTTACACGAAACCATGGCCCAGGATCATTGAACTCTGCAAAGAAAAGCAGTTAGCAGGGAGCCAGGCTGCCCACATGCAGTCTCTGGCTCAAACAATGCAGGTGACAGGGAACGTGGCTGGCTGCTCACACGCAGTCCAAGGCCTTCCCTTTTGAACTGAACTCAGTGAACCACAACGGTGCTTGGGCTGCACAACGCAGTCTCCGTGCCAGCTCAAGTGGCACACGCAATGAGCACAACGAATGGATGCATGAACGGTTTGAACTGAATGCAGTGAACCACAACGGTGCATGGGCTGCACAAACGCAGTCTCCGTGCCAGCTCAAGTGGCACACGCAATGAGCACAACGAATGGATGCATGGACACAAACACGGTGCACGGGCCGCCACTGCAGGCCCGTGTTGTAGCTGCCAACAGGGCAGTTCTCGCAGCTTGCAAACTGTTGCCTTGATCCTGGCGCACATGGAAATGAACTGGGGGGGGGGGGCAAAGCAAAAATTGAACGGGGCTGGTGAACGTGGGCAGTGGGCATGGCATGGCAAAGGTGAGCAGGCAACACAGCCTGCAGAAGAAGGCCGCTGCAGGCAAACACAGCCGGCGGATGAACTGGCCGGCACAGGCCTTGCAGAAAAAATCAGCCAGCCGGCAGATGAAGTGGGCCGGCACAGGCCTTGCAGCACAGCGGCTGTAGACGATCCAGCCGGCACAGGCCTCGCAGCAAAACACGGCCAGCCGATGAAGTTGGCCGGCCTCTGCCTTTCCGTGGAGGTTGGTGGAGGGAGTGCGGTGGTGCTGGCCACTTGGAAGGCGGGCTCGGACCTACCTACCTGTCTCCCTCCCACCTATCGCCTTTGCCTGTCACTGTACATACCCACTCCCTTAATTTGTGAAAAAACAATTTAGCCCCAACTTATTTTTTTGTTGTTTTTATTTCTACTTCCCCACTATAAATCGTCCCCTAACCCCCTTTATCGTCTTTGTTCGGCTAACCTATCCTGTCACCTAGCCTACTCCCAACCCCTACGTTCCCTTCCCGGAGGGGAACAAGGGAGAGCTAACGTCCTGTGTCGAGGCCCAACGAAGCCTCAGAATGGCCTCCCCAGAGTTCGGCGATCTATAACCAAAGTGGGTCCAGCGGCCCACAACGACAGCGAGGGGATGGATGGTGCGGAGGGGTACATCTCCTAATCTACCCTAACCATTAACTGTTAAACTACCCCGGGGCTTCAACAAGCGCCTCGCGCTTAAACTATTGGTTCTAACAACCCAGATTCCCGTCGCCTGTGTTGGTGTCCTCACAATTTCGGGCCTCGCCCCCCAATTTTCTCTCCGTGCCCTCACACGGTCTCATGGCTGGGACACGCGGCTCCTTTTGGCAGGCACGACCCTCTGCCGAATCTCCCGCTATGGCACCCCCGGGCACTACACTGCCTCCGAGCCTACCAGCTCCCTAACACCGGGGAGTGCCCCCCATGGCACCTCCCGTGAAACGCACACGTGGCAGGCCGGCCTCCCGGGCCCCTTTCCGAGGGTCACCCGTGCCCACAACACTGCCCACGCGGCTAATGGCACCCCGGGCCCCCGCACCAAGCAGGCGCACCCGTGCCCACGACTCTATCCCGGCCCCCCATGGGCCCATGGCCTACCGCGGCCGACTAGCCTGGTGCCCGGGGTACCCACTCAGCGATACTCACCTTTCGCAGCCACGCTCCCAAGCCAGTCAACAGGGCTCCTGCACCCCTCCAAATGGGTTTCGAGCCTACTTTCCCACCAACAACAAAACGACCTCCATTTTTCAATTTGACTAACCCAGCTAACTCACTTTACACTGACCCCGGGGTCCCTTGGGCGGGAGTCACTCCTCCCCCCAATCACTCATCGCACCATGCATTCCCCATTCGCTCCATACACACAGACCCGCTGGCCTCACTCACTCACCAAGCACATGCCTCCACCTCATAACTCACCAACAACTCTTCAACACACACACCACCGAACTCTGCCATCCTCCTAACTACCTCCCCTAACTAACTCGTGCTCCCACGTCGTCCCTTAAACTACAGCACGTTCCATTTAACCTACGTAGCTAAGCTACGTCCCCTCTACACATTCACAAGTCTGTCCATGTCCTCAAATAATCCCATTCTCCATTTTCCCAACCTAAATCTCACTAAATCCCTCTACCTAATCCATTCCACGGACTCCATGAGGACTTACCCCTGCCCCATGAAGTCGGTCTAACTAAGCTAACCCTTCCCCCTAACTAGTTTCCATCCTGTGCCCCGGTCAAGGGGGTCTTCCACCCCTTGCCCAGGAATCCTTTGCACCCGAAAGTGAGGCTTGTTTTTTTCTTTTTTTTTTTCATGCGCAGCACCTGCGCGGCAACTCAGAGCTCGCGCACTTTGCACCTGGCCGTGACGTCATGCAGCTGCACGTGTTCCTCGTCCCTCCTTGGACGGTGCCATCCGGCAGAGATACCCCTCCTGCCGGATTCCAACCCCACGTGCAGCCATGACGTCACCGTGCGCAGAAAAAAACACAAGCCCCACGTCTCGAGGGGTTCCCCACGCGAACACATGTGCTTTGCCCGTTGGAGCTTAACACACGCGATCGCGTGGAGAACCCGTCCGGTCCAAATCCGTCATCCTGCCTAAACTTTGTCCGTCCGCGGGATCGGCAAATCCACCGCGTGCGTTTCCGGACCGGGACTTCACTCTCGCAAGCGAGCACGTGGTGGTCTCGTGCGTTGCACAGCACGAACCGCGTGCTCACTGCTGGGCGAACCCGGCACGGTCCCCGAAACAGCTGCAGCCGCTACTCGGCTTTCCCTCCTCTGTCGCCGTCTCCGTCTCCATTCCACACACGCATACCTGCGTGTTACGACGCACACAGTCCACTCCATCACATTCACACCGGGAGACACGGCTGCGTGCTCCCGCATGCCAACCGACATCTCCCTCACATACCGCTCTCTCACACACACGGTCTCCCTTGCACACAGCGACCTTGCACACGGCCGTTCACTCACGCGTGCGGGGGCACTCACCCGCGGTGCCTCACTCGCACTCCGTGCCTCATCCACACACGCGGGGGCACTCACCCGCGGTACCTCACTCATACACACGGCGACACTCATACACGGTGCCTCATCCACACACGCGGGGGCACTCAACCGCGGTGTCTCATCCATACTCCGTGCCTCACTCACACATACGGGGGCACACACCCGCGGTGCCTCACTCACACACACGGCGACACTCATACACGGTGCCTCATCCACACACGCGGGGGCACTAACCCGCGGTGCCTCACTCACACTCACGGCGACACTCACACACGCGGTCTCTTCCACACAACGTCCCTCACTCATACACGCGGGGGCACTCAACCGCGGTGCCTCATCCACACACCGTGCCTCACTCATACACGCGGGGGCACTTAACCGCGGTGCCTCATCCACACACGTGGGGGCACTCACCCGCGGTTCCTCACTCATACTGGCCGTTTCACTCACACACACGGCCTCTTCCATACACGGTGCCTCATCCACACACGGCGTGCTGGGAAGCACGTACTCTGGCACCATCGCCACCACACCACTCACACACGGGGTCGCTTCCACACACGGGGACGCACTCACGCCTTGCACCACACACACAGGGACAACCACATTGGGGATTCGTGTCCCCACAAGAGTCTCCGGGGCCTCTATACCCCCCAAGCTTTCCGTGCACCTGTCCACAGCACCCGTCCCCTGAACCTCGCAAAGCACGACCGAACTCACCTGGTCGTGACTCGCCTCAAGGGGGCAGACTCCCTCCCCTCGTTCCTGGAGGAGGTCATCCAGGTGTTCGCACTGGGTCTCCACCCAGTCCGCCAGCTCACCCCCATTATCCTCCACTACCTCTGTGTGTGTGTGCGTCACTTACCCCGTCTTCCTCGTGTAGTCTTTCCTCTATTTTTTCTATCTCCCGTGTCTCTGCCAACTCTTCACCCTTTACCTCCCTTGTCTCAACTATTATTTCCTTTGTCACGGCCTTCATGCCCGCCTGCAGGCATCGGCCCATGTTCTGCGTCTCACCCCGTAGCTTTTTCATTTCTTCCTTCATGTTTGCTTCCATTCCGTTTATTTTTGTATCCATCTTTTCGTTTATTTGTTGTGTATTCGCATCCATCGTCGTTTTCACTTCATTTGTATTTGTATCCATCTTTTCGTTCATTTGTTCGTTCATGCCTTTCATTTCGTTTTTCATATTCGCTTCCATCTTTTCGATCATTTCCACATTCATCTTTGCCAGCATGGTGAATAGCTGGGCCATGTCGGGTGCGCTTGGGTGAGCCGTTTCGGCAGGGGTCGGGGAAGGGTTTTGGTGGAGAGGGGGGGGGGGAAGGTGTCATACACCGCGGCCGCTGCCGCACCCACCTCAGGTTCTGGGTTCAGTTGGGCGAGTCCGTGTTCCTGCACAATCAACATTTCCTGCTCGGGGATTCCATCCTGGACCATGGATTCTACATTACTACACATATACATTTCTAATACCCCCGGCTCCCGCTCGCCTTGAGACGCCATCTTGCTTCTCGTGAAGGGTTAATTTGCTCGCTCGTAATTTGGAGGGAATCGGGGGTCGCTTCTCTCACCCCCGGACCGATTCCCGTGAATTTAGCCGGAGACAGGAGAGCCCGTTGTCCCGCTCTCCAATACCAGTGCCGCGAGGAGGGCGATGAATTTGTATCGCACGACCTGACACCAGTGTTGCGGTATTCGCGCCCGCCGGCGTGCGACGGCCACGTAACTCGAATCGCGGCACGTCGCCCACCGGACGGACAATCCAGTCGTGACCCTCTCGGACTAACGCCGGGAACCAGTCACGGGTGGACCTTTCGGTCTCACCGCGATCGAGCCAATCAGCCCCCGCGTGGGATAGGGTTGCTCGCCAAATTCGACCTACCTAAGTACCCACGCGGAGGGTAGACCGGGCGATCGCACCTCGCCGCAGGTCGACTTCGGACACGGGCCACTTAAGCGACCCGTTCCGTACTATCAGAATAACCGAGCGGTGTTATCGTCGACCTCGACGGTTCGATTAATTATCGGGCGTACTCAGCCCACTACCAACCCTTTACGTGAAGCAAGATGAGGGTTCAATGGGGGAAAAGACGAAGCGAAGCGGGAGAACAGTTCAACAATAAAGCACATTTATTCGCGACGAACGGAAAGCACACAAATACAATTCCACCAAATGCACACAGAAAAAACACAATTCCATTTACACAAAAAGCAAATATAAAAGCGAAAACAATGCAGAGCTAATACCGACTACCGAGCACACGGCAACACTTATACAATTCTACCTCACAGACGGCGCCGACAACACATACCCAAAACCAAGGAAAAGAAATACCCTCAAGGATGAGGCGGGCCTGAGGCCGAGACCGGGTCGCGCCTACCCGTCTGGTGATGAGACGCGGAGCGGCGATGGCGCCGCAACCCGCGGGCCTCGTGGACGGTGTCTGGTAGGGGGTGGGAACGGGGCCCCCTTGGTCGCACTATCTCAGCGCGGGGGGAAACAGGAGGGGGTTGCTGATGCTCGGGGTATAGAGGATCTTTATTATCCCTGGTGTGCGTCTCCACCTCGGCCAGGTCGCGCTGCCGGCCTTCCTCGGGCGTGCAGCTCCCGGCACCGTCGCGAGCACCCCCTCGTCTGCCTTCGCCGCTGCCGCCTCTCCGCCTCTGGACTCTCCACCCTGGACTCTTCTTTGGGCTCTCCTCGTTCGACTCTCTTCAGCTTCTCCAGCTACTGCAGGCTTGGGGCTCCAGACTTCCACACTGCTCTGACTGACGATCACGGTCCTTTTATCCCCCCGTAGCTTCGCCTTTGACCCCCTCCCTTTGACCTTTCACCTCGCTCCCCATTGGCCCGAGAAAAAGTGGGCGTGAAGGCTTTTTGATCCACAAATTTGCATATATCGATCGTCCTGGAGGCGGGGCCAAATCGTCCCTCGCTCACCGATTGGACGGCAAAAAGTGGGCGTGTGTCGTTTTTGATCCGTTTTTGAAGCACAAAATCCGTGATTTTGTACACGCTGTTCAACGTGCGCCCTGCACGAGTCCAACACCGGTACCCACAGCGGGGCAAGAACGGTGGCGATGCTACGGTTGCGAGGTGTGACGGGAAGGTCGTGGCGGTTGTGGTGAAGCGGCGTTGTGGTTGGTGGTTGATGTTGTGGTTGTGGTGGTAATCATGGCGGTTGGTCCAAAATAAAGATAGTAAAAGAAAAACGGCTATCCTGAAGAGTCGCAGCTCGCATAAATGACATGTATTCCCACAAGACAACGGGTTTGGGCCTAACTACACATGCACTTACCGAGATACCTCACCTAAGGGACCTGAATGGTGGTTTGCGAATTTGGTAACCACAACAATATATATATATATATATATATATATATATATATATATATATATATATATATATATATATATATATATATATATATATATATATATATATATATATATACATATATTGTTGCGGATTCGCGCCCGCCGGCGTGCGGACGGCCACGTAACTCGAATCGCGGCACGTCGCCCACCAGACGGACAATCCAGTCGTGACCCTCTCGGACTAACGCCGGGAACCAGTCACGGGTGGACCTTTCGGTCTCACCGCGATCGTGCCAATCGGCCCCCGCGTGGGATAGGGTTGCTCGCCAAATTCGACCTACCTAAGTACCCACACGGAGGTTAGACCGGGCGATCGCACCTCGCCGCAGGTCGACTTCGGACACGGGCCACTTTAAGCGACCCGTTCTGTACTATCGGGATAACCGAGCGGTGTTATTCGTCGGCCTCGACGGTTCGATTAATTATCGGGCGTTTTAGCCCACGACCAACCCTTTACGTGAAGCAAGATGGAGATTTAATAGAGGAAAAGACGAAGCGAAGCGGGAAAACAGTTCAACAATAAGCACATTTATTTCGCGATGAACGGAAAGCACACATATACAATTCCACCAAAAGCACATGTAAAAGAAGAAGACAATGCAATATTACACAAAAAGCAAATGCAACAATGCAGATCTATCCGACTACCGGGCACACGGCAACACTTATACAATTTTACTTCACAGACGGCGCCGACAACACATATTCCCAAAGCAAAAGAAAAGAGAACCACCCTCCAGGATGAGGGGGGTAGGCGGGCCTGGGGCCGAGACCGTGTCGGGCCTACCGTCTGATGATGAGACGCAGAGCGGCGGTGGCGCCTCAACTCCGCGGGCCTCGCGGACAGTGTCTGGTAGGGGGTTGGGAAAAGGGGCCCCCTTTGTCGCACTATCTCAGCGCGGGGGGAAACAGGAGGGGGTTGCTGATGCTCGGAGGAAGGAGGATTTCACCCTGTCTCGGGTCCCGTGGCAAGCGTCTCCTCCTCGACCTCGGTCGCGTTACTGGCCTCTCCCTGTGCAGCTCCCGGCACCGACGCGAGCACCCCCTCGTCCGCCTTCGCCGCCGTCACCTCTCCACAGCTCCGTCCTCTTCACTCTGACTAGTACCACTTCTTTCCAGCTCCACCGACGACTCTCTTGAATTCCGCACACTCAACTCTCAACTTCCAACTGAACTCTTACTCAACTTCCAACTGAACTCCACCTCAACTTCCAACTGAACTCCACTCGACTGACGAACGCAGTCGTTTTTATAAGCCCCGTGGCTTCGCTCTTTCACCCTTGACCCTTTGCCTCCGACCCTTCACCTGGCTCCCCATTGGCCCGAGGAAAAGTGGGCGTGAATGCTTTTTGATCCATGAATTTGCATATAGCGACCGCCCTCCAACGCCCTGGAGGCGGGGCCAAATCGCCCCTCGCTCACCGATTGGACGGAACAAAAGTGGGCGTGAGTCGTTTTTGATCCGTTTTTCTGCGGAAAGTCCGTGATGTTTTTGAACACGCTGCTCGGTGCGCGCCCCGCACGAGTCCAGCATCGGTGCCCACGAGTGGCGCGAGATGACGGTGATGCGATGGTGGCGAGTTGTGACTGTAAAGGTCGTGGCGGTTGTGGTGAAGCGGCGTTGTGGTTGGTGGTTGTTGTTGTGAAGCGGCGTTGTGGTTGGTGGTTGTTGTGATGGCTGTTGAGACGTGGTTGGTGGTGGTAATAATGGCGGCTGGTCCAAAATAAAGATAGTAAAAGAAAAACGGCTATCCTGAAGAGTCGCAGCCCGCATGAATGACATTTATTCCCTCTAGACAACGGGTTTGGGCCTAACTACACATATACTTACCGAGATATCTCACCTAAGGGACCTGAATGGTGGTTTGCGAATTTGGTCAACCACAACAATATATATATATATATATATATATATATATATATATATATATATATATATGTATATATGTATATGTATATGTATATGTATATATATATATGTATATGTATATATATGCGAATTCGCGTGCGATCAGCCACGTAACTCGAATCGTGACACGTCGCCCACCGGACGGACAATTCAGTCGTGACCCTCTCGGAACAACGCCGGGAGCTAGTCTCGGGTGGGGGTTTCACCTCACCACAATCGTGCCAATCGGCCACCCACGTTGGATAGGGTTGTTCGCCAAACTCGACCTACCTAAGTACCAACGCGGATGGTTAATCGGGTGATCGTACCTCGCCACAGGTCGACTCCGGACACAAACCGCTTAAGCGGCTCGTTCCGTACTACAGGGATAACCGAGCGGAGTTATCTTCGACCTTGACGGTTCAGATTAGTGACTGGGAACTTGCACCCACCACCAATCCCTTACGTGATGCAAGATGGAAATTCAAACAAAGGAAAGGACGCAGCGAAACGGGGAACAAGTTCAACAAGCTGCACTTTATTGCGCGACACACGGAAGCACGTATATTACAGCAAAAGAAATATGCACATAAAACGAAAGAAACAAAAGCAAGGACACAATGCAGAGCTACAACCGACTATAATTATTATTTACACGAGCACAGGAACACTTATACGATTCTGCTTGGCAGACTGGCGCCACACACACACATTTACACAAAAACCCCAAAGGAAAAGGAAGTCACAACTTCCCTGGGCGCGTTGAGTCCTTCTCCCGCGCGTAGCTCGCGTCGTCCGCCTGACAGCTCGGACGGGGCTCTTGGGGGGACGGACGGGGCTCGTTCGGCGCTACTTCCCGCGCTCGTGCACGGGGTCCCAGGGCCCGCGCGAGGATCGCCGAACAGGGCAGGAACCACGAGCTCGCGACCCGAAACAGAAGGCTCACTTCGAACTCCACACAACTCCGAACCAACCGAGCAACCAACCAAAAAACCCCCGAACCAACTCGTTCTTTCCTTTTGTAGGGGCCGGCTCCGCCCATTCGCCCCGCTCCGTTTTCGGCTCCACCCCCCTTCGAGAAGGTTCCCGAAAAGGGGCGTTCTCTCACCCCGACCGCCTCACGCTGTTCATCCACCAATCGGCGGCGAGCTGCCCTTCCCCATTCCTTCACACCAAGCATCGGGAAAAATGGCGGGAAAAGCCCACAAGCATCGTTTGTGGTGTTTGTTCTTCCGCAGAGATCGTGACCGCACGGTGCTTATTGAATGGGAAGTGGCGAAGATGTGCTGGCGTAGGTGGTGGAGGTGGCGTGGTTGTAGTGTGGTTGGCGCTGTGGTGGGGATGGTGTGGTTGTTGAGATGCTGTTTGTTTGAAATAAAAGATAGAACAGAAAAATGGCTAACTGAAGGATCGCAGCCCGAATGGATCACATAAATTCCCTCTCTATAATGGGTGTGGGCTCACTACACATGGACTTATCGAGATATCTCACCTGAGGACCCTTTATGGTGTAATGCAGATTTCCACAACCGTAACACTACCCCCTCCCCCTTTTCCAGACCCGTCCCGAGTCATCAAATTCTCGTGTACCATCATGTGTAGTTCTCCCCTTGTACGTTTTACCTTCGGATCCCTGAGTGCGACATTCAGTCTATTCGTGTCCCAAAAATAAATAACCTGAGGGCTGAGCAACTAACAAAACAAACTCACTCATACAGACGACTTAAATAAAATTGCCGGCACAAGACAGACATGCCGGGGGCGCACTCATCTTTACAATACATCACACCTTCACCTTATAAATTTACACGAACCATGGCCCAGGATCAATGTACTCTGCAGGCAGTAAAAGTCAAAAGTCAACCGCCGCACGGGCCGCCACTGCAGGCCTGTGTTGTAGCTGCCAACAGGACAGTCCTTGCGGCTTCACGACGATCCTGGCGCACATGGAAATGAACAGGGGGGGGGGGGGCAAATCAAAACAACGGGGCAAAATGGACGAGGGCAGCAGGCATGGCATGGCAAAGGTGATTGGGCAAACACAGCCCGCAGAACAAGGCCGCTGCAGGCAAACACAGCCGGCAGACGATCCGACCAGCACAGGCCTTGAAGCACAGCTGCAGACGATCCGGCCGGTACAGGCCTCGCAGCAAAACAACAACCGATGAAGTTGGCCGGCCTCTCGCCGTGGAGGGAGTGCGGTGGTACTGGCCACTCAGAAGGTGGGCTCGGACCTACCTACTTTCTCCCTCCCAACCTATTGCCTTTGCCTGTCACTGTCCATACCCACTCCCTTAATTTGTAAAAAAACAATTTAGCCCCAACTTTTTTTTTGTTTGTTTTTATTTTCACTTTTATTTCCCCCACTATGAATTCGTCTCCTAACCCCCTTTATCGTCATTGTTCGGCTAACCTACCGTCTCCTAGCCTACTCCCAACCCCTACGTTCCCTTCCCGGAGGGGGATAAGGGAGAGCTAGCGTCCTGTGCCGAGGCCCAATCCAAGCCTCAGGATGGCCTCCTCGGAGTTCAGCGATCTTTAACCAAAAGTGGGTCCAGCGGCCCACAACGAGAGCGAAGGGATGGATGGTGCGGAAGGGTACACTTCCTAATCTACCCTAACCATTAACCTTTAAACTACCCCGGGGCTTTCAACAAGCGCCTCTCGCTTAAACTATTGGTTCTATCAACCCAGGTTCCCATCGCCTGTGTTAGTGTCCTCTCAAAGTGCCTGGTGCCCGGGGTACTCACTCAGCGATACTCACCTTTCGCAGCCATGCTCCCAGCCCGTCAACAGGGCTCCTGCACCCCTCCAAACCGGTTTCGAGCCTACTTTCCCACCAACAACAAAACGACCTCCATTTTGTCAATTTAACTAACCCACTAACTCGCATTACACTGACCCCGGGGTCCCTTGGGCGAGAATCTCTCCTCCCCAAAATCACTCATCGCACCATGCATTCCACAATCACTCCATACACACAGACCCTCTGGCCTCACTCACTCATCAAGTTCCCATAAAATTCTCGAACTCGCACATCGCTGAACTCCTGACATCCTTCTAACTGCATCCCCTAACGACCTCGTGCTCCCATGTCGTCCCATAAACTACAGCACGTTCCATTTAACACTATGTAGCTAAGCGACGTCCCCGCTACACATCCACAGTCTGTCACTGTCCTCAAATCCTCATTTTCCATTTCCCCTCCTAAATCTGACTAAAATCCCTCTAACTAATCCATTCTACGGACTCCATGAGGACTTACCCCTGCCCAATGAAGTCGGTCTAACTATCACTAACCCTTCCCCCTGACTAGTGATCATCCTGTGACCAGGCAAGGGGGTCTTCCACCCCTCACCCAGGGAATCCTGTTCACCCAAAAGCGAGGCTTGCTTTTGTTCTCGATTATTATTTTTTTTTTGCACAGCGCCAGCGCGGCAACTCGCACCTCACGCACTTTGTACTTGCCCGTGACGTCATGGCAGCTGTTTGCGCACCTCGTCCCTCTTGGACGGTACCATCCGGCAAGGATTCACCCTCCTGCTGGATTCCAACCCTACACGTAGCCATGACGTCACCCTGCGCATAAAAAAACAAGCCTCGCGTCTCGAGGAGTTCCCCACGTGAACACATGTGCTCTGCCCGTTGGAGCTTAACACAAGCTCACGTGGAGAACCCGTCCGGTCCAAATCCATTTTCCTGCCTAACCTTTGTCCGTCCGCGGGATCGGCAACATCCACCGCTGGCATTTCCGGACCGGGTTTCACTCCCGCAAGCGTGCACGTGGCAGCCTCGTGCGTACCACAGCACGGGCCTCGCGCTCGCCGCTGGGTGAACCCGGCGCGGTCCCCAAAACAGCTACGGCCACTACCCGGCCCGTGTCCCTCATATGTCGCCGTCGTCTCCGTTCCATGCACACACTCCTGCATGTTACAACGCTCAGACTCCACGACATGACATTCACCCAAGGAGACGGGGCTGCATGTTTGCACATGCCCACCGTCATCTCCCTTTCGTACCGCTCTCTTGCACACACTGTCTCTCTCATGCGGACCTTCTCACTCGCACAATGCGTGCCGGAAAGCACGCATCTCCGTATACTCGTAAACACACACACACCTGCACAACCACACTGGGGATTCGTGTCCCCACAAGGGTTCCCGGGGCCTCTATAGCCCCCAAGCTGCACGTGCACCCATTCGCAGCACTTGTCCCCTCCAACTCGCTCGACACGACCGAACCCACCTTGTCGTGATCAGCTTCAAGGGAGCATAGTCTCCCTACGTTCCTGAAGGAGGCCATCCAGCCTCTCACACCGGGTCCCTAAACAGTCCGCCAGTTCCCCCTCATGGTCCTCCACTACCTCAATGTGTGTGTGTTTGTCACTAACCCCGTCCAATTCACTCTCCATCTCCCGTGTCCCTGGCAATACTTTCATTTCCTTCTTTGTCTTTGTTACTTCCCTCGTCTCCATTTTTATTTGTGTCTCCTTTATCAGGGTTGGTCCCAATTGTTCATTCATCCGACGAGTGGCGTCGATTAAGTCCTGCACCACTGACATTGCTCCTTGTGGTGCTGTCACACATCCCACCTTATTGCGTTGTTCTACCCTCTTCTCCATTTTTATTTGTGTCTCCTTTATTAGGGTTGGTCCTTACTGTTCCTTCATCTGACGAGTGGTGTCTATCAAGTCCTGCACCACCAACATTGCTCCTTGTGGTGCTGTCACGCATCCCACCTTATTGTGTTGTTCTACTTCCTGGCTCCTTTTGAGTCGTTCCTCCTCTCGGAACTTCCTGAGTTCTTCGTTCTCCCTCCGGAGTTTTTCAATCTCCGTGGACTCCAATCTTACTCCCCGTTTTAGTTGTTCAATTTCAAACTCGCATTGTTCTTGTTTTCTTCCTCACAGTTTCTCCTGCTCTTCATTTTCCAATCTCATCATTTCTTTCAATTGGCTCATTTCCTTCCTGTGCTTCATTTGCTGTTCTCTCATTACTCTTCCTTGTTTTCTCTCCTGTCCTTCCTTCTCCAGTTTCATGGTTTGCTTCATTTGGTTAATTTCCCTTTTGTGTTTCATTTGCTGCTGTCTCATTACTCTTCCTTGTTTCCTCTCCTGTCCTTCCTTCTCCAATTTCGTGGTTTTCTTCATTGGTTAATTTCCCTTTTGTGTTTCATTCGCTGTTCTTTGTCTATCTCCTCGCACTCCAGCCTTGCCTTTTCTTTTAATTGGTTAATCTCAAATTCATGTTCTTTTCGTTTTCTATGCCATTGTTCCTCTCATTCGTCCCTCTCCAATCTCGTTGTGTCCTTCAATCGCCTGATTTCTCCTTCCTGCTTCATTCGTTCTTCCTTCATTACTCTTTCTTGCATCTCATTCTGCAATCTCGTCATTTCTTTCAACTGACTGATTTCTTTCTCCTGTCTCATTCGTTGTTCTTTGTATTTTTTATTCCACTGTCTCTCTTGTTCCTCATTCTGCAATCTCCTTATTTCTTTCAACTGACTTTCTTTCTCCTGTATTATTCCTTGTTCTTTCAGTACTCTTTCTTGTTCCTCATTCTTTAATCTGGCCTTCGCTTCCAGCTGTTCGATCTGTACAGTGTGGTTTCTTAACGTTTCATTCTCTGTTGGCGTTCTTTCTTCTTTCACCATCCTCAACTCGTTTTGTAATTCCGTCTCTTTGTTTTGGTGTTTCTGTAATTCAGAAGCTTTCTTTTCTAATTCTTTTCTCATTTTCGCACACTCCGACCTTGCTTTGGCTTCTAATTGTTCGATCTTTTTAGTGTGGTCCCTTAACGTTTCCAGCTCGTCTTGTAATTCCCTTTCTTTGGCTTCGTGCTCCAGTATCTCATCAACTTTTTTCCATTTTTCCTCACTCTGTTCATCCCTTTCCTTGCACATCTCATCCCTTTCCCTGCTCACCTCCTCATACGCCAACCATGCTCTTCTCCTCATTTCGTCCATCTCACCCCATTTCTCTCTCATCTCGCTATACTCCAACCTTGCCTTTTCTTTCAATTGTTTCTGATATTCCCGTTCTCTTTTTACCTTCTCCTCCAGTTGCTTTACCTCCAAATTGTTCTCCTTTTGTTTCTTGGCCTGTCTTGACTTGTCCAATAGTTCTTTCTTTAATTGTTTTACTTCCAGCTCGTGTTTCTGTTTTTCTTTTTCGAGCTCGGTCCTCCATTCTTCCTTCAATTCTTTCCAATGTCCGGCGTAGGCACGCTTAACCTCGCCTGCCATGCCCACGTGGTTTGAAACGGTTGTTGGGAGCACTCGCTTCGTGTCGTGCCATTCGCAGCGCCATAAATAGCCACTCGCTCCGTGCTGCGCTGAGGTGTGATCGTGCCACCATTATGCGACTCAGCCTGCCGACAAAGTCCGTGCTCAGGATATGGGGTTGAGCTTCACAACGGATTGTAATTACAAGTTCCGTCCTGGGCCATGGATTCTTCATTAAAAGACATTTCCATTTCTACCCCTGGCACCCGCTCGCCTTGAAACGCCATCTTATTTCTCGTAACGGGATTAATTAAAAAACCTCGTAATTTGGAGGGAACGGGGGGGGGGGGGTCGTTTTGCTGCACCCCTGGTCCGTTCCCGTGAATTTGGCTTGGAGACGGGAGAGTTTGTTTCCCGCTCACTGACACCAGTGTTGCGAATTCGCGCCCACCGGCGTGCGATCGACCACGTAACTCGAATCACACGCAAAGAAGGAACAAAAATCACACGCAACCGCATACGTCGGCCACCCGAGGAACGAGCGGACACGGCCGTCCGACCGTCGAACCTCCAACCTCCGGGCGACCGCGTACTGTCACTCGACCCTTGGTTCGTTACACTCGCCGACGAAGACCCCGTGACACGCACGGGAACCCGACCGTCGGCCGAGTGCAGCACGGAGTGCCGCACGACCACCGGTAAAACTGCTCGGACACGTCGGGCAAAGATACGACGTGAAACGCGGCACGGAGCCACTCGGCACACAAGCTCGCTCACGACGAAGACGACCGTCACGACTGCTGCCCCATTCACGGAGAAGACCCGACCGACAAAAAGCAACGGAGGGACTCCGGACGAGGGGCAGCAGCGACATCGCCAGTGAATCGCGTCGACGACGAACAACCGCTCGCCGAACTCCCAACCGCCGCGCAGCCGCGCAGCTCTCAAACACACAGTTTGTGGTACGTTCGAGGACCATGACCAACCGAACGAGTGTTCTACCTCGTCACAAGACGTGCTGACGGAAACGTAAAGGCCATCGAAACGTACGTACGCGCGAAGCGCACGGATCCGCCCGAGCATGCGACGGAAGCTCCGCTGCTCCGCTGCTCCGCCGAGCGCACGCTCCGCAGACCGAGACAAGGCCCACGGCAAACACGACGGGAATCATGATCGTAAAGCCGACCGTGTGCGACACTCTCCCTCTCTCCGGGATAGATGGTTTCAATCGCAAAGCCGCTCGTGTCCCACACCTCAAATCACACATCGCGTCACGCCGCCCTTTTGCTCGAACTCTCAACGAGCTGTTTTTGTTGCTTGCACCACTCAAGCATGTGTGCACGCATGCACGTACACACACTCGTGCATCTTGCATCTTGCATCTCGCATCTTGCATCTTGCATCTCGCATCTCCCTCACTAACGTGCAAACGAAGGACGATCGTGGCCGGCACCACCGTGTTCGAAGAGATTATCCACTTGCGCGGTCGTTACAACATCGACTGCGTGACGGTCGAGTGATTGAAATTTTTTCAACACTCGCAAAACTTCGACGAAAATACGCTATATATCTAAAGCACCGCAAACATATTTGGCTACACAAACACAAACGCACGCGCACACACACGCGCACGCGCTCGCACACACGCACACACACACACACACACACACACACACACACACACACACACACACACACACACACACACACACACAAACACTTACACCGAAGATGGAATTTATTTTTTTTTATTTTTTTTATTTTATGTTTTTTTTTTTGTTTTTTTTTTAAACCCACCTTGTTGTGATCTTCCAAGGATTCTACCCGGCCGATTGTGAAATCCTATTTGACTTCAGTCAGAGTTTAAAGTTTGTCCGATTTGGTTGCATAATCCTGCTGAAAACCCATTGACACTGATAAATCGACCTGTTATCCACACAAGTCTTACCTGGTGAAACAATTCATTGTCTAATTATCCATCATACAATTCTCACCCCCGTACGGCGAACTTAAGAATCCCCATTGATTGCAATATTAATCCCCATTGATTGCAATACACCGCCGTGAGTCGTTCCAAAACGATGCTTCACGAAACACCGACGATCAAAAGGTCAAAGGTGTCTTGGCCAGAAACGACAGACAATTCAACTTATGGCAGGAAAAAAAAAAAAAAAAAAAAAAAAAATAATAATAATAATAATAATAATAATAAAAAATTACATTTATAAAACTTCATTTGTTACAATCTAAATACATTAAAATAAATTCTCCCACCCCTCCCACGCTAACCCTAACCCAAAGTGACATAACTTATGGAAGCGAAAATTTGCAACTGTCGTCCTACATGATGTGTGCGTTCGTCGTAAAAATTATGGCGTCATGAGTCACATGGAATTGTGCCCTCCGGTGGACAAAATCGGTTCTCACCCCTTGTGTGTGTGTGTGTGTTTGACCTTTTTTCCCTTGTGTGTGTTTGACGGCTTCTTGGAGTCTCTTGCACTGGTTATTTTCCATATTAACCAACCAGGTGCATGATGATTTTCGATAGTACTGCACTCTATGTGTTTTCATTGCCGCGTTTATCAGCTTTGGAATTAACATTGGCATTGTGCTATGTGGTGCACGATTTGAGGTGACACATCGTGTGTTTGCGTGTGTCTCGTGTGTGTGTGTGTGTGTGTGTGTGTGTGTGTGTGTGTGTGTGTGTGTGTGTGTGTGTGTGTGTGTGTGTGTTGCTGTTGCTGTTGCTGTTGCTGTTGCTGTTGCTGTTGCTGTTGCTGTTGCTGTTGCTGTTGCTGTTGCTATTTTGCGTGTTAGGGTCAGGTGCTTGATGTGCGTGTGCGCTAGGGTTAGGGTAAGTGAGTACATTTTAGAGTTAGGGCATCTATATGTGTTCTGGTTACCGTTAGTGTGTATGTGTGTTCGGGTTTGCTTTAGTGTTAGGGTAAAGCTGTTAGGGTTTTTATGTGTGTTTGGGGTTAGGGGTTAGGGTTTGGTTTAGGGTTAGGGTTAAGGTTAGGGTTTAGCGTTAGGCGATTTGTTAGGGTTAGGGTTAGAGCTGTTAGGATTAGCGTGGGAGGGGTGGGAGAATTTATTTTAATGTTTTCTAAATTGTAACAAATGGAGTTTTAGAAATGTAATTTTTTTTCACGCTAAAAGTTGAATTGCCTGTCCTTTCTGGCCAAGAGACTTTTGCCCTAAATGTCGACCAATGCATCGGTGTGCAGCGGTGTGACCTGAGGTGATGACAGCGCATCTTTGTCTCGAAATGTACGAAGTGGCTTGTCGTTTAAAGGACACGTCTACAGTCTGGGTTGATAGCACCCACCACACGCCATGAAAGTATAAAATACTTTTAAATGTAAAATTGTTTCAGTGCAGGTACCTGAGGAAGTATAGATTCTCAGTGGCTTGTGCTACTTGGAACTGGCCAAGTATGGAGTTGCAATAAAACTCTCTGATGTGATGTCGAAGCGAATTGAATGGGATTGGTGTAACTGTCTAATTATCCACCATACACTTCTCACCCTCGCATGGCGAACTTAAGAATCCCCATTGATTGCAATATTAATTGCTTCTATTTCATCAATTCTTACTTTTAGTTAACAATCAATTGTTTCACACGGGAAGTCTTGTGTGGACAACAGGTCGGTTTATCCGTGTCAATGGGTTTTAGGCAGGATTTTGTAACCAAATCGGACCAACGTTAAACTCTGCCTGAAGTCAAATAGCATTCCACAATCGCCCAGGTAGAATCCTTCAAAGATCACAACAAGGTGGTTTAAAAACAAACAAACAAACAAACAAACAAACAAACAAACAAACAAAAAAGCATCAAAAAAAAAATTCCATCTCAGGTG
The DNA here is from genome assembly GCF_056783735.1 of Eptatretus burgeri. Lineage (NCBI taxonomy): Eukaryota > Metazoa > Chordata > Myxini > Myxiniformes > Myxinidae > Eptatretus > Eptatretus burgeri. The sequence goes on from NC_140964.1 coordinate 51,680,642, forward strand.
TAAATGTGTGTGTGCGTGTGCGCGTGCGTGCGCGTGTGCGTGCGCGTGCGCGTGCGTGTGCGTGTGCGTGTGTGTGTGTGTGTGTGTGTGTGTGTGTGTGTGTGTGTAACTGCGTGTGTGTGTGTGTAACTGCGTGTGTGTGTGTGTGTGTGTAACTGCGTGTGTGTGTGTGTGTGTGTGTGTGTGTGTGTGTGTGTAACTGCGCGTGTGTGTGTGTGTGTGTGTAACTGCGTGTGTGTGTGTGTGTGTGTAACTGCGTGTGTGTGTGTAACTGCGTGTGTGTGTGTAACTGCGTGTGTGTGTGTGTGTGTGTGTGTGTGTGTGTGTGTGTGTGTGTGTGTGTGTGTGTGTGTGTGTTTGACGGTCGCATTTACCGCCTTTCGAATTAACATTGGAATTCTGCTCTCCGGCGGACAATCTCGGTTACTGCACCGTTTTCGTGTTTGACGGCTTGTTCGAGTCTCCTGCACTGCTGACTTGTTAGATTTCCCATGTGGTGGACGATTTTCGGTCCTACTACCTTTGTGTCTGTGTTTGACATGCCGCATTTACGGCCTTTTGAATTAACATTGGAATTGTGCCCTCCTGTGGACGAAATCGGTTACTACATCCTTTGTGTGTGTTTGACGGCTTCTTGGAGTCTCTTGCACTGGTTATTTTCCATATCAACCATCCAGGTGGATGATGATTTTAGATAGTACTGCACCCTTTATGTTTTTATTGCCGCATTTACCAGCTTTGGAATTAACATTGGAATTCTGCTATGCGGTGGACGATTTTAGGTTACACATCGTGTGTTTTTGTGTGCGTGTGCGTCGTGCGTCGTGTGTCGTGTGTGTGTGTGTGTGTGTGTGTGTGTGTGTGTGTGTGTGTGTGTGTGTGTGTGTGTGTGTGTGTGTGTGTGTGTGTGTGTGTGTGTGTGTGTGTGTCTGTGTGTGCGCGCGCGCGCGTGTGTGTGTGCGTGTCGCGTGTGCGTGTGCGTGTGCGTATGTGTGTGTTGTTGCTATTTTGCGTGTTAGGGTTAGGGGGTTTATGTGCGTGTGCGCTAGGGTTAGGGTTAGTGTGTATATTTTAGAGTTAGGCTGTGTATGTGTGTTATGGTGAGCCTTGGTGTGTATGTGTGTTAGCGTTAGGTTTAGTGTTCGGGTAAAGGTGTAAGGTTTTTATGTGTGGTTAGGGTTAGGGTTAGGGTTAGGGTTAGGGTTAGGGTTAGGGTTAGGGGTTAGGGGTTAGGGTTGTTAGGGTTAGCTGTTAGGGTTAGGGTTAGCTGTTAGGGTTAGGGTTAGGGTTAGCTGTTAGGGTTAGGGTTAGGGTTAGCTGTTAGGGTTAGGGTTAGGGTTTGGGTTAGGGTTAGGGTTAGCCCACCGGACGGACAATTCAGTCGTGACCCTTTCGGAACAACGCCGGGAGCTAGTCACGGGTGGGGGTTTCACCTCACCACAATTGTGTCAATCGGCCACCCGTGTAGGATCGGGTTGTTCGCCAAACTCGACCTACCTAAGTACCTACGTGGATGGTTAATCGGGCGATCGTACCTCGCCATAGGTCGACTCCGGACACGAACCGCTTCAGCGGCTCGTTCCGTACTACAGGGATAACCGCGCGGAGTTATCGTCGACCTTGACGGTTCAGATTAGTTCCCAGGAACTTCCACCCACCACCAATCCCTTACGTGATGCAAGATGGAAATTCAAACAAAGGAAAGGACGCAGCAAAACGGGCAACAATTCAACAAGCCACACTTTATTGCGCGACACACAGAAGCACGTATATTACAGCAAAAGAAAAATGCACAGAAAACGAAATAAACAAAAGCAAGGACACAATGCAGAGCTACAACCGACTATAATTATTATTTACACGAGCACAGGAACACTTATACGATTCCACTTGGCAGACTGGTGCCACACACACACATTTACACAAAAACCCCAAAAGAAAAGGAAGTCGCGACTTCCCTGGGCGCGTTGAGTCCTTCTCCCGCGCGTTGCTCGCGTCGTCCGCCCGACAGCTCGGACAGGGCTCTTGGGGGAATGGACGGGGCTCGTTCGGCGCTACTTCCCGCGCTCGTGCACGGGGTCCCAGGGCCCGCGCGAGGATCGCCGAACAGGGCAGGAACCACGAGCTCGCGACCCGAACCAGAAGGCTTACTTCGAACTCCACACAACTCCGAACCAACCGAGCAACCAACCAAAAAACCCCCGAACCAACTCGTTCGTCCCTTTTGTAGGGGCCGGCTCCGCCCATTCGCCCCGCCCCGTTTTCGGCTCCACCCTCCTTCTGGAAGGTTCCCGAAAAGGGGCGTTCCCTCACCCCGACCGCCTCACGCTGTTCATCCACCAATCGGCGGCGAGCTGCCCTTCCCCCTTCCTTCACACTAAGCATGGGGAAAAATGGCGGGAAAAGCCCACAAGCATCGTTGGTGGTTTTTGTTCTTCCGCGGAGATCGTGACCGCACGGTGCTTATTGAATGGCGAGTGGTGAAGATGTGGTAGCGTAGGTGGTGGAGGTGGTGTGGTTGTAGTGTGGTTGGCGCTGTGGTGGGGATGGCATGGTTGTTGAGATGCTGTTTGTTTTAAATAAAAGATAGAACAGAAAAATGGCTCACTGAAGGATCGCAGCCCGAATGGATCACATAAATTCCCTCTATACAACGGGTGTGGGCTAACTACACATGGACTTATCGAGATATCTCACCTGAGGACCCTTTATGGTGTAATGCGGGTTTCCACAACCGTAACACTATATATATATATATATATATATATATATATATATACATATATATATATACATATATATATATATATATATATATACATATATATATATACATATATATATATACATATATATACATATATATACATATATATATATACATATATATATATATATATACATATATATATATATATATATATATATATATATATATGCACTAGCAGGGATACCCGTGCTCGCACAGGAATCCCGTGGATGACGGCGGGTCTGAAGGAGTATATGTCACAATTAATTGTAAAATTGTAGAGGCTGCCACCATTATTTTTTTTTTCATCACCACTATAATATTATATTTTCCTCGCCATATTTTATATGCAGAAGACTCGAGTTCAAAAATGTTAAGATTTATTGCCGCATCAGATAAAAAACCACAATGCCTCGACAATGTGAGGCTGGTTTCATGTCATCATTTGCGACTTAATTAATTCTCATTCTCTAGCAAATTCCGTTGGTCCCATGCCAATCGGCTGAACTTGAAAAATTAACGTTACGCATTCAGGTGATGACGTCATAATTCGGAAACCGGGAAGTCATTGTCTTAATTGACTGTAGCATTATTTTTTCATTCGATTGCAAATGGCGTTGGCTGGGCAATATATATATATATATATATATATATATATATATATATATATATATATATATATGTGTATATATGTATATATATATGTGTATATATGTGTATATATATGTATATATATGTGTATATATGTGTATATATATGTATATATATGTGTATATATGTATATATATATATGTATATATATATGTATATGTGTATATATGTATATATATATATGTATATATATATGTATGTATATATATATATATGTATATATATATATGTATATATATATATATATATGTATATGTATATATATGTATATATATATATATATATATATATGTATATATGTATATATATGTATATATATATATATATATATGTATGTATATGTATATATATATATATATATGTATATATATATATATATATATATATGTATGTATATGTATATATGTATGTATGTATGTATGTATATGTATATATATATATATGTATATATATATATATATATATATATATATGTATATGTATATATATATATATATATATATATATATATATATATATATATATATATATATATATATATATATATATATATACATACACAGTGGGGAGAACAAGTATTTGATACACTGCCGATTTTTGCAGATTTTCCCACTTTCAAAGCACGTAGAGGTCTGTAATTTTTTGTCATAGGTACACTTCAACTGTGAAAGATGGAATCTAAAACAAAAATCCTGAAAATCGCATTGTATGGTTTTTAAATAATTAATTTGCATTTTATTGCATGAAATAAGTATTTGATCACCTCCCAACCAGAAAGAATTACGGCTCTCACAGACCTGTTAGTTTTGTCTTTAAGAAGCCCTCCCATTCTCCACTCATTACCTGTATTAACTGCACCTGTTTGAACTCGTTATCTGCATAAAAGACAGCTGTCCACATTCAATCAATCAGACTCCAACCTCTCCACAATGGGCAAGACCAGAGAGTTGTCGAAGGACATCAGGGACAAAATTGTAGACTTGCACAAGGCTGGGTTGGGCTTCAGGACAATAGGCAAGCAGCATGGTGAGAAGGCAACAACTGTTGGTGCAATTATTGGAAATGGAAGAAGTTCAAGATAACAGTCAATCTCCCTCGGTCTGGGGCTCCATGCAAGATCTCACCTCGTGGAGCCTCAATGATCATGAGAAAGGTGAGGGATCAGCCCAGAACTACACGGCAGGACCTTGTCAATGACCTGAAGAGAGCTGGGACCACAGTATCAAATAAAACCAGAAGTAACACACTACGCCATCATGGATTAAAATCCTGCAGCGCACGCAAGGTCCCTCTGCTCAAGCCAGCGCATGTCCAGGCCCGTCTGAAGTTTGCCAATGACCATCTGGATGCTCCAGAGAAGGAATGGGAGAAGGTCATGTGGTCTTATGAGACCAAAATAGAGCTTTTTGGTTTAAACTCCACTCCCCGTGTTTGGAGGAAGAAGAAGTATGAGTACAACCCCAAGAACATCATCCCACCTGTGAAGCATGGAGGTGGAAACATCATTCTTTGGGGATGCTTTTCTGCAAAGGGGATAGGACGACTGCACCGTATTGAGGGGAGGATGGATGGGGTCATGTATCGCGAGATCTTGGCCAATGACCTCCTTCCCTCAACAAGAGCATTGAAGATGGGGCGTGCCTGGGTCTTCCAGCATGACAACGACCCGAAACACACAGCCAGGGCAACTAAGGAGTGGCTCCGTAAGAAGCATCTCAAGGTTCTGGAGTGGCCAAGCCAGTCTACAGGCCTGAACCCAATAGAAAATCTTTGGAGGGAGCTGAAAGCCTGTGTTTCCCAGCGACAGCCCCGAAACCTGAAGGATCTGGAGAAGATCTGTATGGAGGAGTGTGCCAAAATCCCTGCTGCAGTCTGTGCAAACCTGGTTTAGAACTACAGGAAATGTCTGATCTCTGTAATTGCAAACAAAGGTTTCTGTACCAAATATTAAGTTCTGTTTTTCTGATGTATCAAATACTTATTTCATGCAATAAAATGCAAATTAATTATTTAAAAATCAAACAATGTTATTTTCAGGATTTTTGTTTTAGATTCCGTCTTTCACAATTGAAGTGTACTGATGATAAAAATTAAAGACCTCTACGTGCTTTGGAAGTGGGAAAACCTGCAAAATCGGCAGTGTATCAAATACTTGTTCTCCCATATGTATATGTATATGTGTATATATATATATATATATATATATATATATATATATATATATATATATATATATATATATATATATATATATATATATATCGGGGTGGTCCAAAAACAGCAAAAAAAAAATATAAAATTCAGATGTTGTCTCCACAAGCCTTAAATTATTCCATTATGATTCAATAACGCGCATAAAAAAAAATTTAAGTTGATCAGAGGTGATTTTGAGGTTGCTCCATATGACGACTTAGTTTCATGAGCTGGTTAAATTAGGGTATGGTCAGGTACAATTACGGGTACTTCTGGATGTCCGAGGTGGAAATGGAGTGCATTTTCGAACTCTATGGGGTCGATTTATTCAAAGAAATGACTGCACCGACATTGAATTCACTACCATTTCGAAAATATGACCTAAAACAAGATTTATAATTACTGGAGTTGAGTAACTAATCCTCCTCATTTCGATATTTTCTAATCTATAATTAATTTGTTGTCCATCTAAACATTAAGAGTAAATCGACCCCACTGAGTTCGAAAATGCAGTCCATTTTCACCTTGGAAGTTCAGAAGTGTACGGATTAGCATCTCACCATACGGGACATTTTCACAAAAGCGGGTCAGGTAACGGTAAAGACTGTCCGAGAATTTTTATCAAGCATATATTGCCCAGTCAGTGCAGAGGTCTTATGGTGATCCTGTGTTGCTGACATCATTTGAACATTTTTCTAGGGCTTATAAGGGGTTCAAGCACAATTTCGAGAATGTCAAAGTTGATTTTTGAGTTTGTTCTTTACCGTTACCTGACCCGCTTTTGTGAAAATGACCCATACCCTATTTTTTCAATCAATGGAATTACAAACTATTAGAATATTTCGTCGCATTTACCAAATACCACTATCATCTCCGCCTCTATTGCTGTCTCCACTCCCGCCTGAACTTATTTCTCGCCGGCCCAACATCCAGTGTTTTAAATTCAATGATTCACGAAAAATGTTAGTTATTTATTTAGTTGTTATTATATTAAATTAGGGTATGGTGAGATGCGAATCCGTACACTTCTGAACTTCCGAGGTGAAAATGGACTGCATTTTCGAACTCAGTGGGTCGATTTACTCTTAGAAATGTTTAGACGGACAACAAATTAATTATAGATTAGAAAATATCAAAATGAGTAGGATTAGTTACTCAACTCCAGTAATGATAAATCTTGTTTCAGGTCATATTTTCGAAATGGTAGTGAATTCAATGTCGGTGCAGTCATTTCTTAGAGTAAATCGACGCCATAGAGTTCGAAAATGCACTCCATTTCCACCTCGGGCATCCAGAAGTACCCGTAATCGTACCTGACCGTACCCTAATTTATTCAAGTCATGAGACAAAAAGTGGTCATATGGAGCGACCTCTAAATCACCTCCGATCAACCTAACAAATTTTATGCACGTTATTGGATCATATTAGATTAATTTGAAGGTTGTGGAGCAACATTCTATTTTTTTCGACTTTTTTGAACCACCCAAATGTATATGTATATGTATATATATACATATATATATGTATATATATATATATATATTTGTGTGTACATATATATATATATATATATATATATATATATATATATATATATATATATATATATATATATATATATATATATATATATGTACATATATATATGTATATATATGTATATATATATATGTATATATATATATATATATATATATATATATATATATATATATGTATATGTATATATATATATGTATATATATATATATATATATATATATATGTATATATATATATATATATATATATATATATATATATATATATATGTATATATATATATATATATATATATATATGTATATATATATATGTATATATATATGTATATATATGTATGTATATATATATATATATATATATATATATATATATATATATATGTATATATATATATATATATATGTACATATATATATGTATATATATATATATATATATATATATATATATATATATATATATATATATATATATATATATGTATATATATATGTATATATATACGTATATATATATATATATATATATATATATATATATATATATATATATATATATATATATATATATATATATATATATATATATATATATATATATATATATATATATATATATGTATATATATATATATATATATATGTATATATATATATATATATATATATATATATATACGTATATATATATATATATATATATATATAAGTGTATATATATACGTATATATATATACATATATATATACATATATATATATATATATATATATATATATATATATATATATATATATATATATACATGTATATATATATATATATATGCAGAAGACGAGGCGTAAGTCGTCACCATCGGGACCGAGAAAAAAGTGACGACTTAGAAATGTGACGACTTACGCGTATGCGAACATTCATGATGACTGTGGGGTGAAGGATGAAGTCGCGAGTGGCCTGGACACGTGTGAGAGCCGGCTATTGTACTAAAAGGAAAACGCAATCCTCGGGGCATAGGTGGGGGTGAGTTGGTGAGTTGGAAAGTGATCAAGCAAAGATGGAATTCATGAATCAGTTTATCGAAAGTAAAGATAATGAACAACTCTGTAAGACAACTCGTATACCATCGGTGATGGTATGGTGACAAATTACATAACACACAGTCATCGTGGTGATGATTACCAATCAATGCCCATGTGTAAGTGAGTGCGGTAATGTACAAAACAAGCCAAGATAAAACCATGATCGGACTTCAACACTAAGCTCGATCGATCCTTTACTTCTTCGCGAAGTAATCCGTTATGTTTGAATGCCTCAAACTCTTGGGCATCTGGTGCATGAGAAAGGATTCAAACCGGTCATTGTATTCCATGATGTTGGCTGGGCAATCCTCCACCGAAGGACAGTATCGGCCGAATATTTGGCCGAATCGGCCGAAACCGAATATTTGGCTGAGCCGACATTTGCCGAAACCAGATGATGAGCACGTCATCGACATCTTCAAAGGACACACATTTCACGCATTTCACACTTCCCACCGGCCTCACGATCTTCTCCACTTGTCCAAACATCGTGCCCTTATTCTTCAAGATATCGTTCAATGCCTGCCTTTTGATGTCCAACTTCTCAGCTATATCTGTTTTCTTCATCAGTGGATGTGCCTCACAAAACTGGATAATGTCGTATTTTTCTTGGTAGGTTTTAGTTGTAAGCTTACGCTTAGTCGCCATTGTCCTGCCTGCAGTGCGATCAACGTGTGTACGCAGTTATAAATAGCCCATCACTGGCGGTGTACACCAATGAGCGAGCATCACGATTCCATGAAATCGGGCTTCTCACGAGGCAGCAGTTCCGTGTGACGAGTTAGGAGTGGTAATTTACTTGAGTTTCCATTAGGTGGGAATGGACAACATCTGACGACTTAGACGAAGTGACGACTTAGAGAAGACGACTTACAGAGGGATGACCCTTTATTCAAAGGGATTTAACATGAGATAAATTCGGGACTTTTTGACGCTGCCGACTTAGGCGAAGTGACGAGTTACACGTTGCCGACTTACACCTAGTCTACTGTATATACATATATTCTCGTCCCAACCTTACCCGTCTCCATTGCGGGCCCAACAGCCGTTGCACTCCCTCTCATCGGTTCGTTTGCTCTGCCACGTGGTGCCGCCATGATGCCTCTTACGCCCGTCCTCATTGCCTCTTGCCCTGACTGGAGATTCAACTCCATGCTCTGCATCTCACCCCGCTGCGTTTGTATATCGTCCCTCAGTCGGTTTTCCATGTTTTGCGCATTTGCATTCATTTCTTGCATGTTCGCTTTCATCCCTTTCATTTCGTTTCCCATCGCTTGCATCATCCAAATTATTTGTTCGATGCCCGATGGCTCTTGAGAAGCCCATCCACCACGATCAGTCGCGGTTTCGCTGGGGACCAAGGGGGAAATTAGACGGAGGGGGCGCTCTTGCGCCGCCGCCACCCCCCCTGCGCCCATTGCAACCTCTGGGTCTGGTTATGGGGGGTGTTCCTGCATGGGGGTGGTGTCCTGGACCATGGGTTAGTCTACCACTACATCTACCTCGCTACCCACCTGCTTCAGTTTGTCTTGGCTTGCCATGTCACGTGTTGGGAGGATAATTTAAAACGCTCGTAATTTGGGGGAAACGGGGGTGGGGGTGGGGAGTGGGTTCGCTCCCTATACTCCTGATCGGAATCCGTGAATTTTGTGGAGACTGAGGGGTTCGAATCCCGCTCCTGAACACCAAGTTGTTCTGAACACCAACACGCTCCTGAACACCAACACGATCTAGATTCTGGGTATCGGCTGCGAGCACGACCGTGAGGTGGAGCAGTAGGGTCGACTCTACCAAACACCCGGAATCTCGATCATACCTTTCGGAAAACTCCAAGGGTACCGGTCCCTTACCAGACCGTGAATCGTCAATAATTCCACCACGTGGTGCAGGGTTACTTGCCGATCTTCAAAATACCTAGAGATCCACGTGGCGAGTTACCGAGTATTCACACCCTCGACGCACTCGTACAAGTCGAGCCGTTAGCGTGCCCGACCCGTGCACAACCCGAGCGGATGGTTGCCGAAGTCCTGTCGGTCCAAATGTACATTTACAGCGACAACAGCCTTTGTAATTCACCAGCACGCGCCATGCTTAGCCAATGGAAGAAACACAGCAACGAACTGATACATTTAACAAATGGGGTATTTATTCACAGTAATTGGGGAAACGAGGGAAGCACGTGAGGGCAGAGTTATCATGACTAATGGAGAATGCATATTTACACACAAGCACTTAAACAATTTGTACTTACAGATGGGCCCACACACAGATGCACACCCAAAAGAAACGGACCCAAAATGGTCTTTATTATCCCTTCAGGTCGGAGGGAAGTCGAGCTGAGGGACGAGAACGTGGCAGGCTACCTGGCCGCGAGTGCGTGGCTCGACGTCCGCACCTTCCCGTAGTACCAGTCAGCCAAGAACGGACCAGGGCAGCCAGACGCAGACCATGCCAACCACGAGATGAGCCGAGAACCAGAGCACGCCACCGACGAGATGCCTTTTGCCCAGCCTCGAGAGATGCGTTTTGAATGGGCACGAATTCTTCCTCTCTCGCTTGAGCAGATCCACCCGATTATTTGCTCTCCGTTCCTTTTATCACTCTCGGGCGCGGTCCGCTCAGGCGTGGCCCACTCTCGGGCGCAGTCCTCTCAGGCGTGGCCCGCTCTCTCTGGGTGGGATACGACACATTCCCTTATTTGGCGCGCTGCCAAGCGAACCGGTTCATGACCATATTTGGGAATGGTATTCCATCCACGAACGAATTCCGATCACACCCGCATACCAGCGAGCGTGCGGGGAATGCCGGGAGCAAAGGGTTGTCGCTGTGAGAGCGAAGATGACGTTGTTGTTGTCGTTGTGGATGTCGTAGCCGGAGTTGTGAGTGATGTAAAAATCCTAACTATCAAAATAACTCACAGCGCATGTACATTTATTCACCCACTTGCTGAAACCCCGTCACAGACGGATTCCGTTCATTCAACCACCCTCACCAGCTCACACACACTTGAGGGACATGGACTGGACAGGGTGTGCTTGCCCCCACCTACTCATCCCCCGCCCCTGCCCCAATCAATTTGCTTACCCCGGCCCCGCCTCTTCACTCCCCGCCCCCCCGTCTCTTGATTCCCCGCCCCACTTGCCCCCGGGCCCCCACCCCCTGTCCACCCCCTCACACTCAACTCCGCCTCATTCAACCCAGCCCCCGCCCCATTTCCCCATCTTCCGCTTTCAATTTGCTTACCTTGCCCCCCACCTCTTCACTCCCTGCCCCCGCCTCTTCACTCCTCGCCCCCGCCTCTTCACTCCTCGCCCCCGCCTCTTCACTCCTCACCCCCGCCTCTTCACTCCTCGCCCCCATCTCAACAAAAAGTGTTTATTCTGCTTCAGAGTTGAAAGTTGACTATTGCCACTGTGTGCGATGCACTCTTACAGATACGAAGTTTCTTACAGTCCAGGTCACAGTACCAAGAAAAACGTGACCCGACCGCTAGGAGGAGCACACAATTGGTCCTTCAGTTTTAATATATAGAAGAAAGAAGATACAGTAGACGCCACTTTATAAATCCACGGTTATAAAATCCAGCCGCTGATTGTGACCAAAATGAGTTGGAACGGAATTTTACATAGAGAAATTCGCCGTTTAATAAATCCACCTGCTTGGCACGTGCGCGGTCTCAACCTAAGCTTGATGTAGTATGTGCTGCCACAGAGTGAAAAAAACAAAAAAACCAACAACAGCAACTGGTGACTGACTTCGAATCCCGCCGCAGCTCGAATCCCTCCGACCCCTAATCCCAATAGCCAAGGGAAGAAAGCGACGACGAACCCGAGCCGATGCCAACAGTGGCAGAGATGCGGACGGCACTCGCCAAATTGGACAGGGGAATGCAGCTCTCAGGTTTTGCCCATCCCGATTTCCGCCACATGACGGATTCAATACAGGAACATTTGCGCAAAACCTTCCCTCCCAAGCAGGCGACCTTGGAGAGATTCTTTTGAACAATCCCCTTGTCACCGTTTGATAAATCAATGTTTTTGTAGCATAATGCAGTGTTTAACAACATTCGCTTTTTGTCTTATGTATCCAGTAGGTGGCTGAAAATAGGTTCTCCGCTTAATAAATCCAGCCGGTTAATAAATCCAAACGGCGTGGTCCCATGGTGGATTTATAAAGCGGTGTCTACTGTACAATGTTTCTTGATGCATTTTTTGTGTCAAATTCACATTCTGAGGTAGTCACCATGTGCAGAAGAGGATTTTACATTGCAGACGCTATTTTCGAGGAGTGGAATTAGTTATTACACCTCTCAGCAGTAACGTTCTGACGACGGACGTAATGGCGTCAGCGAATAACCGATGTCATGACGTCCTGACACCTCTCAGCGGTGACATCACACGTCACCATGTAAACGAATGTAAAACGAAAAGTGTTTATTCTGCTTCAGAGTTGAAGTTTGAAAATTGCCACTATGTGCGATGCACTCTTCCAGGTACGAAGTTTCTTTCAGTCCAGGTCACAGTACCGAGAAAAACGTGACGCGACCGCTAGGAGGAGCACAAAATTGGTCCTTCAGTATTAATATATAGATTAAACGAGGGACGGGGACCTTAACTAAAAAACACATATTTACCGATATAACTGTTCTATAGGACCTGTTTGTTGAGTGCTCATGGCTTCCAGATTCGTAACAGTATTTCAGCAGCGGTGAAAACTGCCAATGAAAGGAAGGCTCAACTCCGGGCTCAAAAATAATTGGAAAGACATAACAAAGAGTTGGGGAAACAAATTAGTGAAAGTGGTGTAATTGTAGATTTTGCTGAAACACTTGAAAGTCTGCCTGATAAAGCGAGATTGTTAGTTGGAGATATGCTTTCTTCCATCACACAAGCAGGTGTAAAATTAACTAAAAGGGGTAATGGGGTATATCTCTCATAAATTAATGGGCATTGATGAGTGCTTTAAAGAATTTGGAAATAATACACCATCAAATTTAGAATTGATCAAATATTGTAAAAAATAAAAAATTCATAATGTGGTTATTTGGATGAGAGATGAATTAACAAACGTGTCTAAACATACAAAGAATATTATGAACTTAGAAGATAATAATGGGAACGGTTCTCATTGGGTTTGTATTTTTAATAGTTCAGACAAATATTTTGATAGTTTTGGTCTTCCACCACCTGTTGAAGTAATAAAATTCTTACAGAATGGTGTTTATCAATTGTGAAGTGAAGGTGAAGAACGTATCGATAAATAGTATTTGTTATATTATTATTATTATTATTATTATTATATTGGACTCGTGCCCGTGTGGTAGTAGCCTTCTTGGCCCACCTATGATGGGCAATATGCTGCAGCACATTCTTGGGAATGCACTTTATAATTTTTGAAAGAAATTTTGTTGATCACAACATATACTTCATATCATAATTTTGAGGTTCCATTATATTATTCAGAAGAAGAAAAAGGGTGATGATTTGTAATACTGGCTTCCACCAAAGGTGGCTAAAAGCTATTATATATATACACACACACACACACACACACACACACACACACACACACACACACACACACACACACACACACCCACACACACACACACACACACACACACACACACACACACACACACACACACACACACACACACACACACACACACACACACACACACACACACACACGTATATATAGTCATATCCTCATCTGCTCCAGACCATTATAGATATATGGCGGCAGAATAACCTGTGATTTATATATGTTGCTTCCGATGGACCCCGGTGTGTGACCCCTCCTAGGTACGTGTAATTCCACTGCAGCTACAGCGCATTTTCTCAACACTTTTACTGCTGGATCAGGAAGCAGCCAGCACGACGAGCCTTACGGACAGCTTTGGATGGACTGACAACCAGGTATAGCATTCAACAATGGCTCAGTTATTAGTCCCCTACTGGTTTCACCGAAGGGACTATAGGTTTGCTCCGTCTATCCGTTTGTCCATCTGTCCGTCCCACCTGTGGTTTTTCATATTTTTTTTTCCCATACTCTTCAACATATTCAACTGAAACTTAGTACATGGCTTTATTATGATAAGTTGCAGGGCATTTCGTTAATTTTTCAGTTATGCCCTTTTTGGACTTAGAAAATATCACATCGTATTGAAAAATATCAACAAGAAAAAAAATCTTAGAAAATTACTTAGAAACAAAGACAAAACGTAAACTAGAGGGGGAGCACTCGGTAGAGTGCAAAACTTCTGCCGCCAATACTGCGAGGTCACTCAAGTGAACCTGATATCCTATTCATTCAATTTGACATCAACAGTGCTCACAGAGTTATAGTTTGCAACTTTCCCTTTTACTTTTAACTTTTACATACTCAATTCATTCGTCATAACTAGATTCCTTGAGACAGAAATTGATTTGACGTGGGTATATCCACCTAAAGTTCCAAAATCAGCTGCAATTATAAATTTGGCATGTTTTTTGTTGGAAATCACTGATAACATGTAGAAATGCAAAAAAAAATAAAAAATTAAAAAATTTTTTCAAAATGGCCACCATAGCAGCCATATTGGATTTTGGACCATGTCCAAAATCTAATGGCATGATCCTTGGACCATACCTAATCCCCCCACCAAGTTTCGTTGAAATCCGTCGGAGTTTTTCTGTAATACTGTTCACAAACAAACAAACAAACAAACAGAAAGGGGTGAAAACAGTAACCTCCGATCTTCGATGGCGGAGGTTAAAAATATCAGAGAACATTTATTGCAAAGCAATTCTAATTCTTGTTGTAGTTGTTAATTGCTTTGTTCATTTTTTTCCTCTTTATAATTCCCATTATTTTTTTGGTCTTTTAACAAAACATTGAAATTTCTAATGACTTTTCCAGATGTATATTTGTGTACAATTCCATAGGTATATTTGTGGACAATTATTCCTATATGTGTGTACAATTATTCCTCTTTGTTTACAATTATTTCTCTTCAACTTTCAAACCTATTACAACTGCTATTACTACTTTTTAATGGCCCCAATTATTCCAACGTTGTGGGGTCTGCCAGAAAATGCTTTTGACCCAAGTCTTTCACAAACTAGCTGTCCAGGCCTGACATTTGACTTATTTTGGCAGGAGTTTGTAATTGGTTGACGGTGCCGACGATGACTCACCTACTCCAAAGGATCTTTAAACGTTCAAAAACGACCAATGCTGACAAATGGGCCCTCGGGATTTACATCCGTATTGATACCCCTCCCTGCCCTTGAAACACCAGGGTGCCAATTTATAGCTGGGTCCAGATTCAAACCCAGGCGAGACAGCTGAAAGGCGAGTGCACGTACCTCGAGAATCTAGACCATCCTGTCAACCCGTTCCTCTTCAACTTACAAGCATACTTATTTTTATTTTGTTCTTCTGAAAACTTATTTTGTGTTTAACCTCATTTATTTGATAATTTCATGTTTCTTTATTGTTTTTCTTGCATTGACCCAATAAAGCTTTTGGTGCATTCATATTGCATTAGCCACGATGGAATGGATCGTAAATCCTAAAGAAACCCTTGGCTGCTCACCCTCTCAAAGCTCAGCCTGATGTCCCACCTGCATTGATTTGTCTCCATAATCTCCCTGTGTCCATTATCTCATCCTCCACACTTCAGTTTAAAAAAAAAAAAAATAGGCTGCTTATCACTGCCGAGTTGTCACCCATGCACATTCACGATCTCTTCTACACATACTGATTATTTCCCATTTTGTTCCTCTCCTGGCTATTGTTACTCATTTTTCTGTTATTCCTCCTTTGCTGTCTCTGATAGTTTGTACGTGTTGCTGTTTGATCCTGGGGAGTAATTGCTGAATTATATCTGTCCGGGTTCTTCCCGACATCGTTGTTCTTTGTTCCTTTCACATTTTTTATTTTTTTTTTCACAATTCTCTTTATTCATTCTAGTTCTTCTTTTTTCTTCTCTTTCATGTCTTTTTCCTATCTATTCTTCTCTTTCCTTATCTATCTTTCTAAGGAGAAGTGAATTCTCGCAGAATTTTTTTATGTAAGGCTCACTTGGCTGTGCCTGGATGGGTTTGAGGGTAGTTCGTGGAGTAGCGGCTGAACCCGAATCTATCTCCAGATGACTCCATCTTTGCTCTTTACTTCTTTGGGTTCCTTATTGGTCTTGCATTTAATCTGTATATGTCCACCCCCCCACCCTGGCCCCCTCCAATGCCCTGTGCTAGTTTGTAAAATTGCTGCCCTTTACCGTTCTCTTTTACCTTTGAGGTAAC
The DNA here is from genome assembly GCF_056783735.1 of Eptatretus burgeri. Classification (NCBI taxonomy): domain Eukaryota; kingdom Metazoa; phylum Chordata; class Myxini; order Myxiniformes; family Myxinidae; genus Eptatretus; species Eptatretus burgeri. The sequence continues at coordinate 51,697,149 of NC_140964.1, forward strand.
ATGTTGCTGCATGTTCCCTCAGTGCTGTCTTAACACACAAGTCTTATACTTTTCATCATAGCAAGAGAGTCTTATTTGCTGATAACATCTTGGTCTTGACCTCACCCTTGTTTTTAATTTTTAGAGGAGCATGAGTGAAAGTCTTCTGCATGAGTACGGAAACCTGTATTTTTCTAACAACTCATTCGGAGGTTTCCGTATTTTTGTCGTCAGAAAAACCTGCCGTGATTATAGGGAAATCCAATGCTATTCTGAAATGCTGATTTGTTTCTTAACCCATTCCATCCAGATGAGGTGCAATGTTAACTCATCATGACCAACAATTATGTGAATTAATCCCATGGTAGTTTTATTTTGAGGTATTTTTGTGGAGGCTCGCCAGGTACAAAAGCTTGCAAGTCTGATTAGATGTCCACCAGGCAGGAGAAAGTCTGTCTTTGTCAGTAAATATGGAAATAGCGTCCATTGTTGGATTTTTCCCGTTCTTTCCCATGTGCTTCACGGAAAATACTGGTGGTGGTCGTATGGCAGCTTCGCTGCCAGGGTAGCTATCATTTCTTGAAGCGTGACTGTGTCGCTGATGCAGTGCCCCTCTACCAGTACACACACTGGAACTGGTACTCATTTTGCCGACCTTGGAAGAATGACAGGCTGAGTCAACCCCCTGGTGTATTAATTCAGCAGCTGACGGGCTTGAACTCAGGACCCTAGGATCCCAAGCCGCCACTCTAACCACTGAGCCAACACCAGGCTATGGAAAATACTGAAGTGCTGTCTTTACATTGTATGAAATAAAGACTTGATTCTGCTGCAAAACCTGATATTGTCTGTTGGTCGCGGTGAAGTTTGTGATCACTTCGATATGAGGCCAATAAATCTTCACAAGGAACTGACATAGGAGGAGGCCATTTGGCCCTTCGTACCTGTGCTGCACAACCACCACATTAAATAAATCCATCAGGCTCTCAACTCGGTTTGACTGGGAGGAGGAGTGGGGATGAGAAAGGTGTGGCAGGCACAGGGACTCGTGTTATAAATGCAAATAAAATCAATATTTTAAAACTCATTTGTTCATTACAACTTGCAACTTTCCCTTGTGTACATCACATGTGGCATTGTGTATGTTTACTGACCCTCTGCTGGAGGGGGTGAGAATTCAATCCACTGGTCTCTTCCATTAAAGCCACACCAAAATGGTTTTTCACGTGCTGAGTCTGCGATGGTCGGTCACCATAATCCATACGTGTTCTTACAGAATAAGTTTATTATAAGAAGGCACGTGACGACGAAAACTGAGAATCCCGGTTCAAAAGATAGCCGGACATGAAAACGGGCCGACAAATAAATAAAGTACACTCATGATCTGATATAACGAAAACCCACTTTATACAGGAAATATAATCAAATAAAAATGGCCTTGAGCGCACAACGGAGGGTGCCAGGCGAGGTGTTTTGGGCAGACATTATGGCATTAACGAGTATTATTCGCCAAGTAAAAAAAATGACCAGAAAACATAAGGGGGTAGTGAATGCTCTGGTTTATACAAGAGCAAGGGTGATTTCATTATACCGCTCCATTATGTGACGCGTGACTCCCCCCCCCCACCTCCCCTTATGAAACACTCGTATTAAAAGTCCTGGAAAGGTCTGTGGTATTCAGTATTCACCTCTTTTACAACAACGAAATGCTGCACCAACTAAATGAAAATAATCTTCCCAGCAATGGATGTTCAGGTGAAATAAAAAAAATTCTTCCACAAATTTCACTTTCATTTGTATTACTTTTTTTGTTACGATTTGGACCCCAAAACACCCCAAAACTGCATATATTGACATCAATTTATCAAAAATTCCCGGGAGGGCATTCCCTCGAATCCCCTTAGTAAGGACCCGTTTTGCTCGTTACTTTCCTTTTTTCAAAAGTTCTGCAGTTTGACTCATGCAGGAGAGAGACTCATGGAAGAGCAGAGCAAGGTCGGACTGATGGTGGGACAAACGTCAAGGCAGTGAACGGACAGGATAAGAGGAAAGGGAGGATGCAAGGAAACACTGAAACAAGCAAATAAGATGGTTTGTTAAAGCCTCTGTCACACCTTGACATTTTAGCCAGCGTATGGCAAGGTATCAAAATGTATGTAAAACGCTGGTGTACGCTGAACTATTGATGTTTTTTTCCAGTTTTGACGTATTCATAACGAGTTGGACGTATGCATAACTTATTAGTAACGTACACAGAACGTTTCAATCACATATAGATAACTTGTACCAACGAATGCTGAGCGTGTTGTCGGCATTCACAACCTATGCCCAACGATAGTCTAACTTATGCATAGCGCACAGCAGCGTATTGCTGACGATCACATGGCATAGCCTATTAAAAGGCTGTGGCTTGACGATTGAAATCGTAACCGCACTAGACATCGAAGTGTCAAGCCACTGTCACACCTTGACGATTTAGCCAGCGTATGCCGACGTATGAAAAATTTGTCTAAAACGCTGGCACACGTCGAATACGTTATGGGTAAGTTTTGTATACGTTAAGAGCATGCTGGCATACGTCGTAGTACGTCGACAAATTTTCAGCATGTTGAAAATTTCTCGACGTACTCGGCGTATGACATACATTCCGCATACGCTGGCCATAAGTTGAAGGCACGTTACGTGATCGTTGATACACGTCGACACACATTACTTGTAAGTTACTCATAAGTTGAAACACGTCGAGGTAATGTTTAGCGTCAGTGTTCCAGACTCCCTGGTTTTTTTTTTTTTTTTTTTTTTTTTTCCTTCGGTATGACTGTGATGTTGACACTTCGATTTCTACTGCGGTTATGATTTAAATTGTTGAGCTGCAGCCTATTAATTATATTATAATATAACCGCACTAGAAATCGAAGTGTCAACATCACCGTCATACCGAAGACGGAAAAAAAAAAAAAACCAGGGAGTCTAGAACACTGATGCTAACCATTACCTCGACGTGTTTCGACTTATGAGTAACTTACAAGTAACGTGTGTCGCCGTTTGTCAACGATCGCGTAACGTGCCTACAACACGTTACTCATAGGTTAGAAATAAGTTTTGGGTATGCTAAACATTACCTCGACGTGTTTCGACTTAAGAGTAACTTACAAGTAACGTGTGTCAACGATCGCGTAACGTGCCTACAACTTTGGCCAGCGTTATGCGGAACGTGTGAGTCATACGCTGGCATACGTGGAAAAATTTCAAGCATGGAAAATTTGTCTAACAGCTCTGCGTACTACGATGTATGCCAGCATATTACGACGTATGCCAGCGTGCTCTTAACGTATACAAAACTTACCCATACGTATTCGACGTGTGCCAGCGTTTCAGACAAATTTTTCATATGTCAGCATACGTTGGCTAAATCATCAAGGTGTGACAGGGCTTTAAGGAAAAGTTAATGGGGGTGATAAAGATTATGGGACAAAACTTAGGATGACAACCTAAAACTTCAACCAACATGTTTCCGTCCACAACAAGACAAAGGCCTCCTTAAATTCCTGTTGAGTGTTTATTGTCGTAGTTCTGCTTATGTTCCATTAGTTTCTCATTTTAAACTAAAAGGAACTCTTTTAAAACGATTCATATATTCAATAAAAATGTGTACAAAGCAATCTTGTTATATGTCATCTCTCAGCACAGTTCAAATGATTCAATAATAGTCAAAAGAGTGAAACTAAACAAGCCTTCCATATGGTGTAAACATTTACAGCTCCATTGCACCAGGACAGGATCTGGTTTCTTTTATATCTATGGTGATGAGTTTTGGTGTTCAAAGTAGAGGGTCCTGTGGTTTTGGAAGCAAGCTTGACTATTCATAAATAAATAAAATAAGAGTTCCCTTACAAAGAACTTCAATGCAGGAGGATGCCATTAGGCCCATCAAAGCCTGTGCTGTGATTGCCAACCTATGGTTAGTTGTCCTTGCTTTATCCTGTTAAAATCCTGAGCGCCGAGAAAGGAAGCGGCACATACCATTGTTAAAGCCTTTGTTACAACTCAGCCGAGGTTCAAACTGCTGACCTCCCAGATTCGAATTGGACGCTGTAACTATTACGCTACAGAGTCTGGTGGACCACATTTGTGAGGTCGTTTGTCCAGATCTTGGTTGCGAAGAAGTTTCACATGCAATTACATTGTGTTTGTAGTGTCATCTCTGTACGTCTAGCTCGCAATGTTTACCTCATCATCACTGTTCCAGCAGGCAGAGGGGGTTTTTAAAAACGATTCAATACCCTCAAACACACATTCGATGTCTAAAAACAACAATTCTAAAATATGCGCAATACAATGGATTCTGCCCCTTCTTGAACTGTAGGAGCTTCACCAGCACGATGTGCAAGAGTTAAATCGCATCCTGTGTGGAGCGATTGAGAGGTCTCTCGTCGGAACATCGAGCAGCGACCTCATCGACCGGCTCTACCGAGGCACGATCCGCATCATCATTACGTGTTGTGAATGTGGAAATGTCCGGGAACTTGAGGCAAGTCTTGTTTGCACCTGGTTTATACCGATTAGTCAATCCAATCAAATATAAAGGATGATGTCACTTATGATTTAATGTGCTGTGTAAACGAAGCAGTGCTTTGCATTGCTTTCCAGTACCCGATATATTTTGTAATGTCAAACATTATAGAGGTTACCACATAAGCTCTGCAATTTAAACTCATTTTGGCTTGCTGATAATGCCTGAAGGTAAAAACCATAGACTCCTATAGAGAAGGACTGGAACCTCACGATCTCGGGGTTTGTAACTTGAGTCTGAAGGATTAACTTGAGTCCGGGGCTAAAATGACTTCTAGAAGGGCGAGAGACATGATCTCGGGATCCGAATAGGGGTTTTTGAGGACGGCGAGTTCAATAGTGTCATTTTCAACACCATCTGAGGTCATCTTCAAGGTCAAAAGGTCATATTTCAAGGTCAGATTACTGAATTTTGATATTTTTTGCCCGTTTTTGTGTCTAACTCATAAACGGTGAGAGATGGCTGATTGTAATAAGATGCAAGTGTGTAGAGCTGTCAAACTTTAATATTTATTGTCATATATCGTATTACATAAACATTATATGTATGTCACAACACTATACCTATTACAAATATGTCTATGTCTATCACGAGTTGGGGAGCTTTTCTTTCCTCCTGAGGCATCCCAAAGCTTTTTCTTTGTCACTTACATTGAGGCACACGAGCTTCCTCATTTCACCTTCCTTCTGTCGCAGCTGCATCTTATGTTCAAACCTCTTGATCGTCGCCGATTTGATACTGATACGATGATTTTTCGCAATGCAGCTTCACAACATATCACCCAGTACATGCAAAATGATTCGTCGATCCAGCTTAATCATTCTACCATCAACAAAAAAGGTAAAACAGATGCTTGCTGGTAGTCAGCAGGACTCCAACCTCAAAACCTTGTTCGACCAGCTGAAACCACAGCAGCGTTTGGTCAATTTAATGTTTGATCAGGTAAAGCTGGTCGAGACATTGCGATTTTCAGGAGGGCATGTTGTAGGGTTTGCTCAAAATGCAGCAGCGGGTGGTGAACACGAAATGCTTCCTTCACATGCTATGGTTGTTGAAGTTGCCTGCCATTTCGGTGGTCCACGCTATATTCTACATATTTTGCCCTGCAAAAAACTAACTGCCGATCAGCTGACGGAACTCCTTATCGAAACTGCATCAGCTGTAGTTGGTGCTGGCGGTACTGTGATTTCTTTGATATGTGACAATTGCAATACCAACCGCAGTGTTTATTCAAAACTTGGAGGACCAGGAAGTTGCCAAGTGCTGTCAATTCAAGAGCAATCTATGTTCTTAGTGCACGACTATGTGCACATCATCCAAAAATTTCGCAACAACTGGATTACTGTTGCTGGCAAGACACTCTCATTTGTCGTCGATGGTAATGAGTACAAAGCTTACTGGAGTGATATTCAGGTTTATGAGATCGACCGGGCTACTCCTATTCGCTTAACCAAGCTGACGCACACCGCCGTTTTCCCCAAGCCCCTTCAACGCCAGAGCGTACCATTGGTATGCTAAGTGTTTAATGACAAGACTGTCGCTGCTTTAAAGACTTTCAAGGATTCACTGGGCATCAGCGAAGGCACAATCATCCTCACCCAGATAATGAGTGAGTGGTTCAAGATGATGAACGTGAAAGACCGTTTCTCAGTTATCCATCTGCACGACGAATCCAGACAGCCTTGGACAGCAGACTGTACAAGTTTCACTAGGCTGGAGCAGGCCTGCCAAATTATATCTACCTGCGCATGGCAAGGAGGTGGTGGTCGTAAGCTGAAGCTAACTCAGCAAACTGCTGAAGCCTTCACTGTGTCCACACGTAATAATGTGGATGCTGCCAAATTGTTTCTGGCAGAGAAAGACTTTGACTACGTTCTTCCTGCTATATTTGCAGATGAAGCCTTGGAAAAGTTTTTTCGGTCAAGCCAAGCAAAGAAGTGGTGGAAACTTGTACATTGATGTAGTTCACATTATGGCTGCAGCGAAGATTGTAAATTTGCAAACACTCATAAAGCATGACATTATGCCTGCATCTAGTTCTCATGTGATTGATTGCGACAAGAATTGTACCACTTCCATAAATCCAGATGAGCGAAGTGAACTCATTGACGAGATTACTCCTCAAGACACTCAAGATCTCTTGGGGTCTGACGATGCCCTTATGCATAAAGTAGTTTATTTGGCCGGACACCTTGTTCATAAATATGGCGATAGCATTCGTATGGGGGAGATCATTGATGATGAAGATGGTAACGAGGTGTCATCTGAGTTTCTTGATAATTTGAATAGAGGTGGATTGAGTGTGCCGAATATGTCAACCATCTTTTTTTGTACATAATGCCTATAATTTGTGTGACAAGACTAAAATGCGTTGCCGATTTCATTTTGCTGAGCTGTTATCCTCTGTAGATGCACATCTAGCTAGTAGTAATGCTGCATGTCCTACTTGAGCTAACATTCTATTGAAAGCTCATGTCCTCAATGTAAGTGACAAAGAAAAAGCTTTAGGATGCCTCAGGAGGCAAAAAAGCTCTCCAACTAGTGATAGACATAGACATACTTGTAATAGGCATAGTGTTGTGACATGCATACAATGTTTACTTAATACGATATATGACTAAATATCAAAGTTTGGCAGCTCTACACACTTGCATCTTATTACAATCAGCCATCTCAACCCGTTTGAGTTAGACACAAAAACGAGCAAAAAATACCAAAATTCAGTAATTTGACCTTGAAATATGACCTTTTGACCTTGAAGATGACCTCAGGTGGTGTTTAAAATGACACTATTACACTCTCCATCCTCAAAAATCCCTATATGGATCCCGTGATCGTGTCTCTAGCCCTTCTCGTAGTTATTTTAGCCCCGGACTCAAGTTAATCCTTCAGACTCAAGTTACAAACCCCGAGCATGGGAGGTTCCAGTCCTTCTCTATAGGAGTCTATGGTAAAAACACAAGATTCATTAATTTGCTGAACTAGCATGCTTCCCATATTTAAAAACTGTTGGCTTAGATGCCTTATGCTTCCGATACGGTGTGCCTTGGTTATGACTTGCTCAAATTATGACAAAACATAATCAAGTTATGACGTCAAACAGAGCAAATGGAAAATGTAGTTAAACATAGTTTTTAAAATATTGTTCGAAGATCAAGTATGGTACGGTACCGTACTTTCCAAGATTCAGTAAGGTCTTGCTCAGACCACATGGCTCGGTGAAATTATCTGCTCGTCCTTCATCCACCCACTTCTCCTACCCTCTATGGACTACAGGAGCCTTTCTTTGATCTGATGCCGTCTGTATGTGGAGCTCATTCTCTGGAAGAGGCTCTGTCTTCTTGTTTTCAACACGTGGAACGAATGGAGGGCGCCAACTGTTACCACTGCACAGTCTGTGCTCGCCTCGTCACCGCGACCAAGGTGAGCAAGGGTTTGTTCACTTGTCGATACTTGAATCCAAACCACAATTTTAATTCTTCTTTCAGAGTTGTTATTACTGTTGGAGCCTTTGACCCCCATGAGGACTTATCTGATGAGGAAATTTGTAGTTCGGGGTTCGACATGGCAACCGCTTTAAAAACCACCATTTTAACAAAGCTTTTTGTGAAAAAAAATGACATGAATTGTTTGAAGGATGTTCAAAAGGTAATTTAAAAGTTTTGAATAAGGTATCATACCTTTCATCTCTTTCTTGGGTCTGGAAATCTTTATAAATAAATATTAATCTGTCATAAGTTTTAATTTGGCATTTATACTTGTTTTCCCTGCAAATTCCTGTCCATATCAAAAAGCCATTTTATACCAGATAATTTGATCAATAAAACACAAACTGATGACTGAACACGTTTCACAAAGTTCCTGTCATTATTAAATATCTGGAAGGAGCTTGTATATGGACTGCTTGAAGGAAAAGAACGTTACGGTGCAACAGAGAAGTTATTTATTTATTTATTTATTTATTTTGTATACATTGTTGAGGTTCGTATGAGAGCTAACACACAATGCATAGCAATGAGGGCAGGAGACAAGAAGGGTGGGAGAAGGAAAGACAAAACAGTGAGGAACAGAGATATTAGGAGATCTGTGGAAGGGAGAGGGATGGGGGCAGGGAACATGGGGTATACAAGATGGACACCACAGGGACTCTCAGGACCTTACATGACAGGGAACTTTCAGGAAGGAAGGCAGGGAATTTGAAGAAGGTGGGTTTGTGGTGGATTAACGAGGGTAGAAAAGATCGTGGTTTTTGATGGGGGAAGATAAGAGGTGGTGGTGAACTGCTGATTTGAAGACCTGGAGGGAAGAATGGGATTGAAGAGTGTGTGGGAGTTTACTCCAAAGGTGGGGAAAAAAAGAGAAATGAAAGAGTGAAGGTGAGCAGTGGTTCGTGATTTTGCTAGTTTTACCAGAAGGGGGTTGCTGGCAGACCTTGAGTGCCCTGCGAAAATGTGGGGGGACAGAGAGCAGGGGAGGGGGGGCGCGAGACCAGAAAGGATAGAGGAGACTGTGAAAGACAGAAACACCACTGACCTGCCTGCAGTGAGAGAGTGAGAGGCCCAACGATTTAGCCTCACAGTGGGAGATACCAATGATCCTAAATGCCTTGGTTCCCACAGCATGAAACTCAGAAAGGTGAGAGGCAGTAGCACCAGCCCAGAGGGAAGAACAGTTCTCCATCAGGCTGCGGACGAAAGTTTTGTATGTGGTCTGGAGCGCAGGTGGGCCGAGGAAGGACTTTGCACGATGGAGGATTCCCAGTCAGTGACTGCCTTTGGAGGCCAGTTTGGAAATGTGGCTTTCCCAAGAAAGATCATGGCAGATAGTGAGACCCAGAAGCTTGAATGAAAGGCCTTCCTCCAGAGGATTGTTGAGAAAGTAGATGGGGGTAGGGGGGGTTCCAAATGGTCCTTTAAGAGAGACATAGTGGGAGTGTGTGATTTTTATCCAGATCTGCAGAGAGCGAAGAAGCTGCGTCCTGCCGGTCTGAGGGATAATAGATGGTACAGCAGTGTGTGGAGTCATCATCAAAGAGATAAAGAGGATTTTCCAGAGAGTCGGAGAGATCATTGATGAAAACCAGAAAAAGAACGGCGCAGAATGCTACCTTGAGGAATTCCAGCCTGGACAGGAAGAGGGGATGAGAGAATTATACTTTGGGCCACATGTTGGCTGTGACAGGAAAGGAAGTCTGCGAGCCATGAGTGGAGATGGTCTTGGATACCATCGGAAGAGAGTTTGGTGAACAGGGTAGGGTGCTAGACCGTATTGAAAGCACGCGATATGTCTTGGGATATGGCTCGGATTTCTTGTCTGGCATTGATAACCTCCATCCATTGTTGGGAGAGCAGAAGCAACATATCCTCGGTAGAGTGACCTGGTCTGAAACCAAATTAATGATCGGAAATCAAGCCATTGGAGAAGAGGAAGGATTTAATGTCTGAAGCAATGATGGATTCCATAACCTTTATGATGATTGGGAGAAGGCTGATTGGTCTGTAGTTGCATGGATGTGTTTTTGCACCTTTTTTATGCAGAGCAATAATGTTTGCTGCTTTCGAAGCAGATGGCAGATGACCTTGAACAAATGAGAGAGTGAGCAAGAGCAGAGGAGCAGGTTTTTGAGACACGTGGGCTGACGCCGTCTGGACCGGTTGCAGAATCTGAGTCGAGGTTTGACCGCAAGCTCTCCACCTTGTCAGGAGAAAAGCACACAGAGTCCACGAACAGCTGCGTGCGACTGGTTAAGGTGGGTACAGAAAGCCATGGGTTTCAGACACAAGATTTTGATGCAGACACAGAGTGTAGGCATTCAGCCTTTTCATGTGCAGAGTCAGCAGTGCAGCAATTTGGGGTGAAAAAGGGGATGGAGGGGAAGCATACACCAGAAACAGACTTATCCAGATGCCACCAGGATTTGGAGGAAGGAGACAGGATTGAGCGTTCAGACGAGATTAGAAAGATGTTGTTTTCTGGCTCTCAGGATAGACACACATTTGTTCCGAGCTTCATGGAATGAACTGATATTACCCTCAGTTGGATTTGCTTTCCATGAGGCAAAGGCAAGTTGTTTCAGGACAACTGCCTCACTACAAGCTTCAGTGAACCATGGGCAGGAGGAAGGGTCTGACAACTGCAGGCAAGAGTGGATAAATCTGTGCATGAGAGACCAAGTTTCTTTGAAAGAATTCCCAGGACAAGTTGATGTTGGAGAAAGTAGCAATGGGAGACCAGTCTAGAAGTTTGATGGCTGCTTGAAGGCTGTGCCAGTCAGCCTGGGTGAAATGCCAGACTCAATGGCACTGAGGTGGTTCTCTAATACCAGCCAGAGAGATGTCTACTTTGACAAGCATGTGGTCAGAAGAACCGATTGGAACGGAGGAAGAACAGCAAATATTTTCAGGGAAATTTTATCCAGGTCAGGAAGTTGACCGATTGGTCACTCCCAATGAGTCGCAGAAGTCTTTTGCTGAAGTGCCATGACAGGTGAGAGAGGTACCCACACCCAGCTAACTGGCATGATGACAATTGAAGTCACCACATGTGAGGAAGAGAGAGCTCGGATGAGAGGATAGAAGTTGGTCCATCTTTTCCGATAATGAGGTGCAAATGGAGTCTTCACTGTTTGGTGGACGGTACCACACACATATAAACATGAGGTGGGAGCGGAGGGAAGTCGTAGTCAGAGGTATTCCTGGGTGTGGGGGAGTGAGGGCAGTGCATTGAGAGTGAGGAATGGAGTCTTTGATGAAGAGAGCAACTCTTCCACCAGGACGAGGCTCAGGTCTGTCAAACCCGAGGAGTGAGTAACCAGGGAGAGATACTAGGGAGTCAGGGATGTCTTGAAGGAGGAAAGTTTCTGTTATGCAGATTATGTCTGGTTTGTCAGTGGCAACCTTTATGGAAAGATCTGTCAGGTTTGAGCGAAGGCCCTGGATGTTTGAGGTCCACACTGTTAAGGCAGAGGGAGGGGAGGAGGCTTTGAGTACAGGGGAGGGAAGGGTAGGATGAGGGAGGAGGGTGGGAGGAGGTAACTCGAGTTGTTGAAAGAGTGTGGGGGATTGCAGAAATGCTTCGGGAGAAGGCCGGATGAGAAGGAGAAAAGGCTCTGTGATGCTGGGTTGAGGTACAGTGGGCAGTAATAAGAGAGGGGGCAGAAGGCAGTTGAGGATTTGAGGAGCCGGAGTGATGAGATGGAGGTGAGAGGGCAGGGGAAGGAGGCAGCTTTGTGGATGTGAGGTGGGGGGAACTTTGAGAAGGGGGAGTGAGGGGGTAATTGGAGGGAGAAACATGAGGGGATTTTTGAGAAAGGTGAGGGGGAAGCTTGGAGGTGGAAGAGTGACGGTTGCTTTGAGAGGGAGGGGTGAGAAGGGTGAATTGGCACTGAAGTTGGAAAAAAGGGACTATTGATGGAAAACGAACATGCATTGCAAACTGGGGTTTCATTAATATTTAGTTCAGAGGTGCGACTAAAGACATTACTTGAGGGATGTAATAAAGGCGAATTAAGAGCATGGAGGGAAGAAACGTTGTCGCAGTTGGACTTTTTAGACAAGGTATGAATTAAATGTCGAGTTGAGAGCAGTCTGCTGAAATAGAAGAAGAGAAGTGAATTATGATACAGTAATGAGAACCACACGTCTGAAAGAGGAAGATGAAGCATTATAAGAGACTGTTTTTATTTTTTATTTTTTATTGTTATTATTTTTATTATTTTTTGGTAAAGATTGCATAAGATTAGGTGAAGGAAAGGTTGAAGAAAAATTATGACGTGAATTTGGATGGGCAAATGCAGTGGGGAGAAAAAGATTCCAACAAACACGTGGTTACGGGAGGTGTATAGCTAAAAGTGAATTTTTTCTATTGTTTCAAATTTTTTTTTTAATAAGGATTGCATAGAATTCGGAAAAGAAAGGTTGAAGTAAAATCATGGAGGTGTCTGGTGAATTTGGATCGGTAAATGCAGAGTGAAACTGATAGGTCGATGAAAAGTAACAGGAGGAAGGAGGGGTAGAGAGACGCATGTGGTTTTGGTTGGTGTATCGTTGGAAAGGATACAAGGGAATTTTTTTTTTTTGGATGGATTTTTGAAGATTAGGGAGTAGAAAGTTGAAGGAAGAAATCGTGAAGGTAATGGTTAGAGTGGGTCGGCTCAAATAGAATGAAGATGGTGTGATGGCAAGAGGAAGAAGAAGAATAAAAAGATGAAGAAGAAGGATTGGTACTCGGTATGGAGGGAGAAAGTGATTTTGTTTTTTTTGTTATATTTTTTTTGAATTTTAAAACAAGAAACAGAGGGTGTAGTTGAGAGGGATAGATGGGGGGGGGCAGTGGTAAAAGTGGGGAAAATAGGAACTGATGGTAATAGGGAGAAATACAAATAAAAGCGATCATACACCAAGACGGTAAAGACAGGTCGGTCTCAAAGAAACCTGATAAGACAAGATCGACGAAAACTCACAAAATAGCACAATTTTTGAAACAAAACCGAACTAGGAATACACAGTAAACATGAAGGTACGAAAATAAACAGTTAAAACGTGACAAATAACGACCCGAAACTTAACTTTGAGAAAGTCGGTAGAGACCCCTAGAGAAACAGCCATTGCCTCAAAACCCGGAACCGGAAAAAACCCGGAACTGAATTGTAGGACCGCAATTGGTCAAATGCGAGACCGTGACATTGATGTGAGGAGTGAGACTCCGATTGGATTTGTACTTGTCTCCACTGATAGGAAGCAAAGCTGCGATCGCTGCCTCCTTTCCTCACTCTATCCCTGCTGCGGTTCAACTTTGATGCTGTGAAGTGCAAGCGCTACAAGGAGACTGGGTCGTTTACTTTTCCCCTACACCTGAACACAGGGCCTTACTGTGAGGTATCCATTTGTTTTCATTCATGCTTTCGATAATCCATCATGCAAATCTCTATTGGAGAGTGTACAATGCACAGAACATTGCTCAAACAGCCAAAAGCTTCATCCATCCATGTAACCACCTTGCTTCACCTGCAATAAATTGACAAACAGTCGCCATGATGTATTAGTTGGCATTATGATGGACTATTAAGTTTTTGACAAATGTTACATTAAAAAGAGGTTAAATTTGGTTTCGTGGTTTGAACCAAAATCACTTTGTCATGATGCCATGAAAACACTCACGCTGTTCCAATGTACACAACCAGTCTAAAGTTTTAGAACACCCCCATTTCCAGTGTTTACTGAAATTTAAGCATTTTAATGTTCAATGTACTCTGAAATTAAAACATAGAACAAATAAACAATTTAATTGCAGCTAAAAAATAAATCATGGAATCGTTTTGTTGAACAAAATTTAATCCAAATTTTTGACTCAAAGTAGCCAGCTTTTGCAGATATAACAGCCGAACATACTCGTGGCACTCTTTCTGCAATGGAAATAAAATATTGTTCGGAAAGTTCTTCCCAACACTGTTGCAGAAGTTCCCACAAATGTGTTGCACTTGTAGGTTGTTTTGCTTTCACCCTTCTGTCCAGTTCATCCCAAACCAGCTCTGGGGTTTAAGTCTGGAGACTGTGCTGGCCATTCCATGATTTGAAGTCTACCATCTTGTTCTCTTCATCTAAGGTAGTTCTGACATAGCCTGGAGGAATGCGTTGAGTCGTTATCTTGCTGTGGGATAAACCCCTGACCAGCTAGGCGTAGACCAGAGAGTATTTATTGCATGGCGCTGCAAAATGTTGTGGATGCCCTTTTGATTCAGGGTGCCAGTCACTCTGCAAGTCGCTGATTCTGGATGCAGGAAAAGAGCCCCAGATCATCATGCTTCCTTCTCCATGTTTGACAGTTTGTGTCACACACTGAGGAACCATCGTTTCGCCGACTCGACGTCGAACATAAACCCTGCGTGATGAACCGAAGATTTCAAATTTTGATTCATCGGTCCATAAGACCTTCTTCCCGTTTTCATTAATCCACTGGTCGTGCTTCATGGCCCAGGCAAGCCTCTTTTTCTTTTGCCATCTTAGCAATGGCTTTCTTACTGCCACTCGACCTGTTAAACCTGCAGCCCAAAGTCTTCTCTTCACAGTTGAAACTGAGACTTCCTTACTTCGACCAGTGTTAAGCTGTGCTTGAAGCTGCTGCCTGTGAGCTGCCTGCCACGCAAGCTGTTGACCCTCAGAAGCTTGTCTTCTGAATGTTTTGTGGTTTTGGGTCTGCCAGACCTCTTCCTGTCAATTTCCTCCAGTTTCCAAGTGCCTTTTGATGGTATAGGAAACTGTACTCACTGACACCTGAGCTTCTTTGCAATTTCTCTAAAGGAAAGACCTCTACTTTTAAGGGTTATAATGGTCTGTCTGTCTTCCTTTGTTAATTGTCTTTTTCTCGCCATTATGATAGCAATATACTACTTCCTGCAGTGCAATATTGTCCAAATAACGCTTCAGAGGGTGCAGCAACGCAGTCTGTTCCAACACTGCTTTAATACAGAGGGTTTGTTACTAATCAACAAAAGTTGAGACACCTGTAGGAATTGTTTAAATCAACTTTCAAGGCTTAATTTACTTCCATTGCTGCAGAACAGCTGAAGTTGCTAACATATTACTTGTTCCCTGAAAAGGGCCTTTTTTAACAACTCTGAAATTGACATTATTTTTCACTTTTTGGTAACCTAAACTTTTTTTTTAACCTCTGGCAGTTTACCACTGAACTTTGTACTATTTCAGGTTATTTACTGGAATTGAACTGCTTAAATTTCAGTAAAAACTGAAAAATGGGGTGTTCTAAAACTTTTGACCGCTAATATAAATATGTTATTTATTCCCTTGCCAATAATACCATATTTTCTTCCTTGTCATAATTTTTTGCCATTTCTTACCTCTGCCACCGAAAGTGAACGGAATGTTATGTTTTCACCCCTGTCTGTGTGCCTGGCTGTTTGTTTCTCTGTGAACAGGATATCTCAAAAAGTTAGGGACAGATTTGGACAAAATTTGGTGGAGAGGTTGGGTTGGGTGTGTGACGAGGATAAATTAATTTGATTTTAGTGAAGATCCAGTTCCAGATACTAGATTTTTTATAGAGATTCTTCGCCATTGACAGATGGGGCCAACACGATATGCAATATCGCACGATATCTAAAAAAAGTTATTGACGAAACTTGGTGGACAGGTTGGGTGTGTGACAAGGAATAATTAATTCAATTTTGGTGAATATTTGAATTTGGATCTGAGAATTTTTTTTTATATGATTCTTCATCATTGAGTGATTGGGCTAAAACCGATATGTAGCAGGATGTCGCAAAAAGTTATTGACAGATTCGGGCGAAACTTTGTGGACTGGTTGGGTGTGTGAGGAAAAATTGATTCAATTTTGGTAAAGATCCGAATCAGAATCCGGATATGAGAATTTTTAAATTAAGTGATTCGTCACCTTTGAGAGAAAGGGCCAAAGACGACATACAGCATGATGTTTCAAAAGATTGTGGATGAATTATTACAAAACTACGTGGATGAGTTGGTGAGTTGACAAAACAAGCCGATTTGATTTTGGTTCAAGTCAGGTCAGGTATGGAAGCATGCACCAGAGCAGCACGTCGCTGTGTCCACTTTCCGCCGGTGTCCACACCAGGGGCCTCCGTCTGGCTATCACCCAGGCAGATGCCTGGCTCATCCCCATCTCCTTGAGATGCTGATCAACCTGCTGCAACCACGAGGAATGTGATCGGCCCATTGGCATCCTCCACTCACGAGGCTCCCTCACCGAGAGAATCTGGTGAGCAGGATCAGTGTCAGGAAAACGAGCCACATGTCCATATAGCCGCAGCTGACACTCACGGACTATGCAGGTAACAAATCTCATTTGAATCTCTTTCAGCAACCGCTATTTGGACACAAAGTGCGACGAGCGATAGCCAAGGATTCTCCGAAAAGACCTGGTACCAAAGGAATTAAGTCGCCATCACAGATCCCTGGTCAGAATCCAAGTCTCAAATCCATAGAGCAAGACTGGAAGCACCAAGGATCTGAAGACTCAGACTTTTGTCCTCTTGCACAGGTACCAGCAGCACCACACCCCATGATCCAGTGAATCCATGACTCCCCAGGCCCAACCCAGACGTCAAGTGATATCTGGCTCACAGCCAACAGAGGCATGAATATCACTGCCAAGGGAAGTGAATCTCTCCGTAACCTCAACATACCCGCCACAAACAGGTACAGACAGGATAGCAGCATCCAAGATGTCATTAAAAGCCTGGATCTTTGTTTTGACCCAGGAAACCCATAATCCCAGCGGCTCCGACTCCTCATTCAGCACCTCAAGGGCCCCCAAAAGGATATCTAAAGTCTCCGTAAATATGACTGCATCATCTGCGAACTCAAGGTCAGAGATCTTGACATTCCCAAACGATGCACCGCAGCTTGATCTCCCTGACATCCTCCCCAGAATCCAGTCCATATAAGCGCTGAAGAGTGCGGGTCCAGCACACACCTCTGACGAACTTCAGCAACAACTGGGCATAAGTCAGAGATGGTATCACCACAGCTCACAGCACTCTCAGTCCCAGAGTATAGTTCAGACGTCAGATTGATCAGTTTTTGGTGGCACCCCATGAAGACCAAGAATCCTCCAGAGGGCAGCCCGAATCACTGAATCAAAGTTTTATAGAGATCAACATCGGCTGCAAGCAGCCCCTGCCAAAACTCTCGTCTGCGTTTGTTGAGGACCGAAGAGCAAGGATACAATCAACCGTTGACCTCTTTGGTGTAAAGCCTGACTTCTCTGGACGCTGGTTGTCAAGCAGATGGTGACGAACGCTTTCAAGAAATATCTGAGCAAAGACCTTGCACGGCACTGAAAGCAGCGTCACCCCTCGGTAGTTGCAGTCCTGGCGATCACCCTTCCCTTTCCAGAGAGGGACAACAAGAACCCTCTTCCAGTCAGTTGGGATGATGCCTGTGTTCCAGGCAGAGCACAGAACTAAATGAAACGACATGAGTACAGCATTTCTACCAGCCATGGGAAGATCAGCATGGATGCCACTGATCCCAGGAGCTTTACCCCATTTCAACCGGTTCACCGCAGCCTTGTTTCCACAAACGAAGGTTGATCATAGTTGATTGGAAGGTCAGCAATGGGGATAGTCACACCCCTGACATACAATTCGACAACTGATGGTTATCTTAGTACAGTCGCTCAAAGTAACCGGCCCAACGGGCTTTTACTTAGAATCCTCTGACAAGAGCCCACGACCCTCCGCTCTAACTGCATTACACCAAGGGATGGGCTTGGAGGAACGCAATGTGCGAATTCCCTTGTAAGCAGGACGAGAATCACTTGACCATAAGTGATGCTCTATCCCCTCACAGTTTCCTTGCACAGAGGTCTCCTTGTATGCTTGTCCTTAGCGCAAGTACAGATTTACGCCTCAGCTCCCTGAACAGCTCAGCTCTGCCATTAAGCCTGGCCCTGCGACTCTGATCAGTTGTATCCAGCGTTTCACCGGCAACATCAACGATGGTGGTCTTGAAGACACTCCACAACTCTTCAGGATTCCCCAAAACACCTGGCCCGGATTTAAGCTGTAACTTCAGATTTGCTACAACAAGGCTGTGGTCAGAATTGAGGAACTGTACTCTGGTGGACCCTGCAGTTCTGGGTCATTCTCCAGTGACCAACAATGAGCACATGGTCAGTCGCCTTTTCCACACCACCAGCGATGGAATACCAAGTCCAGCGATGAGCCTGTAGGTGCTCAAACTCTGACTTCTTGCAAAGTCAAGGAACTTAATGCTATTCTGGTTCACAGTTCCAGACCCATGGGGACCAACACATGTCTCATAACTTTCCCTATCAGTTGCAGTCGATACATTGAAATCCCCCCAGACTGGAAGAGTATCTTGGCTGGGGCACTGATCAACCACAGTCCCGAGTGTGGCATTGAGTGTGTCCTTCACGGTGAGATTACTCGCCTCAGTCGGAGTATATACAGAGACCAGGGAAATGGCACCCAAGGAGTGATGAATCCTTTGTCTCATAATATGCTCGTTGACTGGTATTACCTCAATTGTCATTCGAGTCAGCTTATTGGACACAGCTGCAGCAACTCCTTGGCTCTGGTAACCATCAGAGTGACCCAACCAATAGTAGGTGTAACCACCTGCCATGATCTCACCGCAATCCGGTCTCCAAACCTCAGAGTGCGCTGCAACACCAATGTCCAAACGCTTGAGCTCAGATGATAACAGAGACAGGTGATCATCCTCTCTTAGGGATCGGATATTCCAGGCACCCATGCGAAGGAACCGCCTCAAGTTAAACAAAGGAGACCGTCGTCTGGTGGACGACACCTCAGCACCATCCCGACACACTACAGCAATCGAACTCGGCAAGGTTACCCCATGGTTTTCCTCCTATCATCAAAGAATGGGTGTTCTGAGGCTTTGCATCAATCCCGTCATCCGGTGAGCTGCCCTGTGGAGGGCAGTTGCACAGGAGGTACTCCCACGGAGTGAGTTTTCAGATTTCTTTGTGCTTTTAGTACATTTTGCAGAATGAACGGTTTTATGGTGGCTGGAGTGCAAATCCTGCCACCGACCTTGTAAAAAGTAACCCAACTGCAGGAGGACGTCCGCAGACACAGTTGGGCACTAGATATGGATGGCTGTTGGCTCACAAGTAGCTCCTCCGCCCTTTGCCAGGTTTTATTCTTAATCCTGCTGGGTGTCCACATCATTCACCTCCCTCACCAGGAAATCTGGTGGCGGAGACTGTTTAGTCGCCAACAACCCGCCCATGAAACAGGTTAGTTCGTACATGGTACCTGTAGCAAGTCACAGATCTAATCTGACCTGACCTGACCCCATCTCGGTTCATGTCTGGATCCAGAACCTGTCTCTCTGGAGGATACAAAATGTGAACTGTTCAGCCTGGCAAAGGTATGTGCTCTATCAAGTGCTGTTCACGTTAAACTTGTGTGTAATTCTTGATCACGTGAAATATATATATATATATATATATATATATATATATATATATATATATATATATATATATATATATATATATATATATATATATATATATATTTTTTTTTTTTTTTTTAATGTTCTGCAAGCTTGTTCATAAGTGGATGGGGAGTTAGGTGGACACTTTCATACAAATTGGTGTCAATAGGTACTGTTCAGCTTTCAAATGTGAAATGTGTGCAATGCCAAGTGAACGATTCCATTTTGCACTCTTGATTGTTTTGTTTTCTGCGCATTAATCTCACTGTTGATGCAGGATGCCAAAGAGAGTGAGGAATTTCAGTACGACCTTTACTCGGTCATCGTGCACAAAGGTGGCTGTTACGGGGGTCATTACCACGCTTTCATCCACGATATCGATGGGCTGGGCGTGTGGAGCAGCATGGTCAGTTCGCAATGCATGGTCACTCTGGTTTGTCGTGGTGCTTTGGTCCTGGAGATGGGAACAGGTTTTCAGCTTAACTCAGGAGCAGATTTTGGAATAGAGGCAGTTCAGGTAGCTTACTGTATCCACAAATGTGGCAGTTTATTTCCAGGGCGATTTAAAAGTGTATGCCGCGATTCGTTCGTAATATCATCACAGTGGATGCTAAGGGAAAGTATTCACAGCTGCAAAGGCCTAGGTTAAAGGTCAAATACCAGTACTCAAAGGCATGGTCAAAGAAAGATGAGTTTCTCCTGCTCAGAAAGCAATGCTTTGCACCTGAATGTTTTTGCCAAAGCAGTTGGTACAATAGCACTTAAATCATTTTAAAATATTTCGCAAACAAGTTGTTGTGTTTTCCCAAAGGGGCTTCAGGAGCCTTTTTCACCAACTTCTGGAATTCCAAGTGATCTGTGTTGTTTTACGAGTATAAGATGGCTCTAGACTTCAAGAGTCTAGAGGTAAGATAATCATATTTAATGTGTTCTTGGCACTTTATTTGCTTTACCTAGTATCTCCATTGGCCCAATTGAAAAAGAGCTTGGAATGAAATTGTGCATAATATATTTTTTTAATGTATTTTTTTGGCATCATCACAAGTTTGTCGTTCTTGTGACCATTTACACATATACTAATGCCAGTCACGTTCTGTTCACAGCAGAAAGAAGAGGAAATGTTCAAGAACAAAGAGAGCAATTTGGGACTCTTTTCAGAGCTGGACCCCATTGAGTTCTGCAAACTTGTTATAAGCCAGGTAGCACCAAAGGATATTTAGCACCAGGCTTGTTCTTATTCGTTCCTCACGAGTGACGAGACCAGCACCAGGCTTGTGATATCGTACCAGGCTTGGTCATTGATGTAGTAAATGATTAATATTTATAATTAATTTGGTCCTGTAATATCGAAGACTATTTTCGTCCAATATTAATGTGACTAATACCTTGTTTTTCGGCCAATATTAATGTGACTAATACCTTGTTTTTCGGCCAATATTACTATTTAGGCAAATATTAATGTGACTTGTGTGACTATTTTATCCAATATTAATGTCACTTCTACCTTGTTTTTATCCACCTAAGAATATCCCATAATGCCATGATCCCATGTAAAGCAGTGATTTCAAACCCCAAACAACACATTTGGACCATGCATTCCATACCAGCATAAAATATTATACCACTTCAAAACCACCTTCCTGAAGTGGTTTCTTTTACACCAATCCAAATTCTCAAACTAAAGTGGTATAACTCATGATAATGTTGACACACAAACTGGAATGAAACAGTAAAAGTGTTTGTGTAAAAGCAAAGTTTGGTGAGACAGGAATGAAATCAAGGCTAGGTGGAGGGTTTCCAATTGTGCCAGAAGCACTTGTTTTATGGGAAAAGGTAGAGCGGAGTTGAAAGGAAGAGGGGAATTTGAGCTTTCCTGTAAATACGAACTTCTGTTATAATTATACAGTACCAGGAGGGGTACCTGGCGTAACAAGGTCAATTTTTTGTGGGAGGCTAAAACACTTCCCTATACCAACGAAGGAATGGGGTCAGGGATCATGTAATATTCCCTTTCACAGAGCTACAAATGCTTAGGCACTATAAAGTGATTTTAAAATGGCCCGTCATGGTCGCCTGTCTAACTCAGAATCCCGTGAGATTTGCAGAAACCCCTAGCATTGCAACAGTCAAGTGACCAAGAAACACAAAACCAAGAGATTGCAAAATCAGCTTCACACATATAGAAATGGGCTGCACTGACCAGGGTGGTTACAAAGTCCCATTATCACCCCCACACCCCCTCAGCCCCAAAATCATCATCTACCCTGATACATTAAACATATACAGTAGACTACTCGTAAGTCGTCACCATCGGGACCGAGAAAAAAAGTGACGACTTAGACGTGTGACGACTTGCGCGTATGCGAACATTCATGATGAGTGTGGGGTGAAGGATGAAGTCACGCGTGGCCTGGACACATACGTGTGAGAGGGCGCAACAATCTCTAAGCCGGCTATTGTACCAAAAGGGAAACACAATCCTCGGGGCATAGGTGGGGGTTCATTGGTAAGTTGGAAAGTGATCAAGCAAAGATGGAATTCATGAATCAGTTTATCAAAAGTAAAGATCAGCGAATTTACGTGCCTTCAGCAGCAACATTTCACTGTCCAACCGAATATTTGGCTGAGCCGACATTTGCCGAAACCATATGATGAGCGCGTCATCGACATCTTCAAAGGACACACATTTCATGCGTTTCACACTTACCACTGGCCTCACGATCTTCTCCACTTGTCCAAATAGCTTGCCATTATTCTTCAAGATATCGTTCAATATCTGCCGTTTGATGTCGAACTTCTCAGCTATGGCTGTTTTATTCATCAGTGGGTTTGCCTCGCAAAACTTGATAATGTCGTATTTTTCTTGGTAGGTTTTAGTTGTGAGCTTGCGCTGAGTCGCCATCGTCCTGCCTGCAGTGCGATCAATGTGTGCACATATCCAAAGTAGAATGACAACTGTCGTCACGACGACCACGGCTTATGACCCCGTCTTGTGTAATACCCAATACAGTACTCAATGCCCAGCTTCACGGCCTAGCCTAGCCACACACTGAGCCAGCGACCACCGTGGTCACTGACTGAGCTGAACGCAGCGCAGTTATAAATAGCCTATCACTAGCAGTGTACACCAATGAGCTCGCATCACGATTCCATGAAATCGGGCTTCTCACGAGGCAGCAGTTCCGTGTGACGAGTTAGGAGTGGTAATTTACTTGAGTTTCCATTACGCGGGAACGGACAACATGTGACGACTTAGAGATGATGACTTACAGACTTTATTCAAAGGGATTTAACATTAGATAAATTCGGGACTTTTTAACGCTGCCGACTTAGGCGAAGTGACGAGTTACATGCTGCTGACTTGCGCGTAGTCTACTGTATGTATATATATATATATATATATATATATATATATATATATATATATATATATATATATATATATATATATATATATATATATATATATATATATATATATATATATATATATATATATATAGTGTTACGGAAATGGCCCTTATTGGACAACTAAATATAGGATTACCTCAGATCCCCCGTTTAATGCATGTATAGTTAGGTTGTTTGGTAAAATGGACATTATATGTGTGTCGGGAGATGTAAGAGGCTGTATTATTGTTGTGTGGTGGTGGAATGAGAGGTCCCTCTTCTTCTTCCCCATCACGGACGATAGGCCCCGCCCAGTCGGCTGAGGGAGTGTGGCCAAAAAAGAGGAAGTGATGCGAAGGGGAGGAGTTTGTCGGCTTCGCCGAGAGAGGTGGGCTCGTGTGTCGAAGGAGCGAACAAAAAGAGACTGTGGTGAAACTGAGCACCGTGGTGGCGCCGATCGGCTGTACATGGGACAGCTGTGTCTGTTTTTCGTGAGGAATGAGCCGAAAGAAAGGCAGGGAAGGCTACAGAGACACGACGAGTGTCGAGTTGCGATCTGCTGGATGAGCAGAGGCTTCAAAGCGAGCGAACGTAAGAGAGGCTGCCTGCACGTCAAATCGGCGACCGACTCTAAGGAAAGAAAAGGTGATTCGACAGAGAGAGAAACTGAGAGAACGGAGTTGGGAAGTCGGGCTTCGAGGCGGGAAGGCAGGAGAGGCTACGCCGGAGCCTCTGACGGTCCCTGCTCACACCAACGGCTCAACACGTTTGCCGATCCGCTTGCCGGAGCCCGGCACCTCGATTTGGGCCTTGTCTGGTGAACAGGCCAGGCCTGGATTTGTATGCTGGACCTTGAGAGAGATCGGCTGAGGCCCATCGTCGACATTGCGTGGGGCCGGAACACGCTGAGGAGGGCGTGCGCATGCGGCGCCTTGAGAAGGAAGAGTACGGGGTGCCATCTTGCCACGCGGCGCGTTCGAGCTGGGAGTTCAAATCCGTGGACATCCGCTTGTTGCGAGCGACATTCATGCTTTTGACACTGTCCTCTCGTCCATGAGACATCACCAAGTTCTCGGTCTTGTCTTGCATGCATGCTGTCTGTCTATCTGTCTTTGTCTGCACGTTGTTTAAGGCATATTTCGGTAGTGACCCCCTCGAAACCTGTAGTCCGTGGTTCCCGAGTTAAGAACGGGTTGAGGATTGTTAATAAAAACGTTGTCGTGAATTTTGCTTGTGTTGTGATCCCTGATGTTCCCCAATAAATCTGGTTAATTCATATGAAGTTGCCGCTATGGATTAACTTATGTCGCGTCGAGGAGTGATCCGTTCGATTGGCATATAAAACCAAAAATGGTTACAGACTGGCAGAAAATGCTCGGCATCTGACAAAACCAGTCTGTAACCAGGGGTTCTATTTCCCCAACTGGCAAGGTACAAGGATTACGTTGGTATCGCGATTGAAGGCGTGTGAGCCGGCCGGCGTGATAAACCCGGAGACGGCGGTGGTGGGGGTGGCGCCAAGAGTCGGGCGAGAATCCCGCCACCCCGGATCCGTAACAATATCATCAATAATATTGTTAGTCTTAATACATGTATGTAGTATTTGTAAAACCACATTGAAATTGAAAACACTGTGTAATTGAAATGTAATTGAAATGTAATTGATTATTTAATTGATTTATTACTTCAATTACAATTACACATATAATTACCAGCTTTCAATTACGATTCAATTACAATTTCGCTGTAATACAAAATTTTCAAATACAATTAAATTACAATTACACCCTAATTGTAATTAATTCTCAATTACGTAATTAATTATGTAATTGACCCCAACCCTGATATGTATATCCAGGTTAATGTCAATATTTTGATTTTTATGACAAAATTCTCATGTATTCATAGTTTACATTTATACCTCTTGTGTGTTCATTATATTCAATTATCAGGTTCTGCGGAGGGCTAATGGGACTTTGTAAACACCCTGTGGATTATTGGTGAAGAGGCATTCTGAAAGTGTTACCTTAGAAGTGGAATTAGATGCTGGTGAATGCACCGTTGATGTTTCTGGGTTGTTTGCCCCCGATCTATAAATATGATGCTGTTCAGGAGGAAGATACGGTCTGGCACCCTGTCCTGCTCACCAAACTCTTCCTATGGTATCCAGGGACATCTCCACTCATGGCTCGCAGACTTCCTTTCCTGTCACAGCCATCGTGTGGCCCTCAATGGAGTTCTCTCATCCCCTCTTCCTGTCCAGGCTGGAGTTCCTCAAGGCAGTGTTCTGGGCCCTGTTCTTTTTCGGGTTTTCATCAATGATCTCTCTGATTCTCTGGAAAATCCTCCTTTTCTCTTCACTGATGACTCCATTCTCTTCGGTACCATCTGTCATCCCTCAGATCGGCAAGTAGCAGCTTTTCCCTCTCTGCAGATCTGGATAAAATCACAAGCTGGTCGAACACGTGGAACATGTCTATCAAGCCTGACAAATCTCACACTCTCACAAAATCTCTCCGAAAAGTCCATCTGGAACCCCCCCCCCCCATCTACTTTCTCAACAATCCTCTCAAAAAAGTCCTTTAATTCAAGCTTCTGGGTCTCACTATCTACCATATCTCCTGGGAAAGCCACATTTTCAAGCTGGCCTCCAAAGCCAGTCGCTGTCTGGGCATCCTCCGTTGTGCAAAGTCCTTCCTTGGCACACCTGAGCTCCTGACCACATACAAAGCTTTCGTCTGCAGCCTGATGGAGTACTGCTCTCCCCTCTGGGTTGGTGCTCCTGCCGCTCACCTTTCTCAGCTTCATGCTGTGGAATCCAGCCTGGTGTTGGCTTAGTGGTTAGGGTGGCGGCTTGGGATCCCAGGGTCCTGAGTTCAAGCCCCGTTGGCTGCTGAATTAACACCAGGGGGTTGACTCAGCCTGTCATCCATCTGAGGTCCGCGAAGTGAGTACAAGTGTACTGGTACTGGTGTATGCCCCGGTTAGAATAGGTATACCATATCCCTGTGTGTCGTAAGAGGCGACCAGGGTTGGTGTCAGGAAGGGCATCCGGCCATAAAACATTGCCTCAAGAAAAAGCCTCACCCCTGCACAGCAGGGAAAAATGGCTGTAAAAACGGTCATTTTATGCTGTGGAATCCAAGGCATTTAGGATCATTGGTATCTCCTGCAATGAGGCTGTGTTTGGGTCTCTCTCACTCCCTCACCACAGGCAGGTGGGTAGTCTTTCTGTCTTCTCCCATCTCCTCTCCAGCCTTGCCCCCCCTCCCCCCGCTCTGTCTGAGATATGTCCATCCCCCATATTTCCGCAGGGTGCTCAAGGTCCGCCAGCAACCCCCTTCTGGTAAAACTACCAAAATCAAGATTCACTGCTCACCTTCACTCTTTCATTCCTTGTTTTTTTTTTTCCTGCCTTTGCAACAAACTCCCACACCCTCTTCAATCCCACTCTTCCCTCCAAGTCTTCAAAACAGCTGTTCACCATCATCTCTTATCTTCCCCCATCCAAAACCTCGATCTTTTCTACCCCCGTTAATTCACCCCAAACCCACCTCCTTCAAATTCACTGCTTTCCTTCCTGAAAGTTCCTGTCGTGTAAGGTCCTGAAAGTCCCTGTTGTGTCCACCTTGTTTACCCTGTGTACCCCACCCCATCCCTCTCCCTTCCACAGATCTCATGTCTCTGTTCCCCACTGTTTTGTCCTTCTCTCTCCTGCCCATCTTGTTTCATGCTCCCCTTGTACATTCTGTGTGTTAGCACTCATACGAGCCTCGACAGTTTTTTCCAAAAAGAAAAATAAAAAAGTTTAAAAAAAGAAGAATATGTACCGGCAACTTTGACCGCTTTCAGAAGAGGTTTATTTGTATTTAAATATCTCGTAATTGTTTTTTGTTTTTTATTCACGTGTGTACTTGAACACAACTCATTTATCAAAAAGGCTTTGGCACGATAGAGCGATATATATATATATATATATATATATATATATATATATATATATATATATATATATATATATATATATATATATATATATATATATATACATATATATATATATATATATATATATATATATATATATATATATATATATATATATACATATATACACTCACAAAAAATCGACTTTTTTCAAATGTTTCAATATATTTTTTTTTTTGGAGTGGGGGGGGGGGGAGGCTCGAACACTGGCACTCACTGATGAACCCCTGAATGTTTGACGAAGATCCGTTCAGCCATCTCTGAGAAAAATGGCAACAGGCAGATACAGAGACGAACGGCTCTCTTATCGTATTGATTGTATTATATTTGTGTTCCTGCATCTATTTTATGTTTATCAACCCTTTATTTTCTATTTCCTGCTGTTATGGTGGTTAGTATTGCGTGGTTGTTATGTTGTGCAGGTGTTGTGCATTATTATTGCTGTGAATTTGTGGTTTGTCATGGTGGTTTTCATTTTGTGTTTTTTTTTTTTTTGTAATTCCGTGGTTGTAGGGAGGCCCTCATGGCCTCACCATGGATGCAATGTCTAAAACAATGCAGGAGGTGATGGGAGTGTCGTGGAAGAAGAAGTACCGCAAGCAGCACGGCACTCTCACCAAGGTGTGGTCGCTTTGTTTATGTGGACTTGATTTGGACTTCTGAAATCACGACTAACTGCAGTGCTTTATACTTCCTCTGAGAGCCTGCGTCTGGCAGAACAAGACCATCCAGGCTGGTAACATTCTATTGCTTTATTGAAATAGGTATGCCATGATTTCAGCAGCAGTTGGCATGGTTTGAGAGTCGGTTGGATTTAGTGTGGCTTGAGTATGGGTTGCTGTTTGAGAAGTGTTTGTTAAAGGGAAGTTTGAGCACTGTCACAGATTAGTTCTCTCTGAGGGCAACTCGCGTGTGACTCGGCGTTGTTTGACAGCTGACCCAGTGCACGACTTTGCTGTGATGTTGGCATCAATAACAAAATTATTGTTCTCACCAAGAAAATATATCTTTTTTCTCTCATCATTGTTGTAATAAGCTGTAACAACTTCATCTTAGAAATACATGTTTTTTTTATCTTGCCAAAACGAAGTTTTTGCAAGATATGTTAGTCAGCTTGTATGGTTTTTTTTTTATTTATTTTTTTATTTATTTATTTTTTGTCTGTAATCACGAATAAAAAATTCTGCAGAGGACAGTTATCATTGGAAATTTTTGTAACTTCGCATATCAGAGGCCTATAGAGGCCCCTTTCAGTGCACAAAATTTTGAAGGTCAAGGTCAAAGGTCAAGGACACTGTCGCAAATCAGGGGAGTCAACGAAACCCTTATTTTTTTGAGCAATTTTGATCGGATCGTCTTCAAACTTCATGGGAATATAGTTGATTAATTTTTGGTGGCGATTGGCCTTGACCTTCATATGTTTTTTTTTTTTTTGTTTTTTTTTTTTTTTGGTCTGTCATCATGTATAAATCACTCTGCAGAGCACAGTTATCATTGGAAATTTTTGTAACTTCGCATATCAGAGGCCTATAGAGGTCCCTTTCAGCGCATAAAATTTTGAAGGTCAAGGTCACTTTGTCGCAAATCAGGGGAGTCGACGAAACCCTTTTTTTTGAGTAATTTTGATCGGATCGTCTTCAAACTTCATGGGAATATAGTTCATGGTCTGGCGCTCAGCTTATTAATTTTTGGTGGCGATTAGCCTTGACCTTCATGGTTAGCGCCTAAGGTCAAACATATTTGACCCCAAGGTCAAATTTTCAAGTTTTAGGAACCATATCGTGTAGTACCTCAAATTAAACACCTCGATGAGTGCTTTCTAGATATGTCAAGCTTGAGACATTATGATGTCATTTGGTGACGTTATGAGGCAAACGCATATTTTTCATGGTTACTCTGTAGAACGATTCTCATCGGAATCTCTCGTCGGCAGATATTCCTCAAGGAGTCACTCCTGGTGGATAGCAGCTCTGTTCACCTCAGTGTGACCTTAAAGAAGTCACACGTGGTCACCTTTTGGCAAGATACGGGTCACCCTGCGGGTGACATTGGTTTATTTCTTTGTTAATCATATTTGGTTCACCAGTGTTAAGGTGTCAATATAGATGAGAGACCTATTAAATAAATAAAAACTCGGTTATATGTTATAATTGTTTATTACCTCTGCCACCGAAGGTGAAGGAGGTTATGTTTTCACTCCTTTGTGTCTGTTTGTTTGTTTGTTTGTCTGTCTGTGTGCAGGATATCTCAAAAGGTTGTGGACGGATTTGGACAAAACTTGGTGGACAGGTTGAGTTGAGTATGTGGCAAGGATGAATTGATTCGATTTTAGTGAAGATCCGAATACGGATCTGCATACAAGAGTTATTTAATTTTTGAAGTGATTCTTCCCCATTGAGAGAGAGGGCCAAATACGATATGTAGAATGATATTTCAAAAATGTATTGTGCCTGGTATGTTCTCGTGGATCAGGCATTGCGTGGCGGAAGTATGCGCTCTGTTACGGCCTGCAGCACACCAAGCCAACATATGAAGAGGGCAAATTGATGACCAAGCAAAGAAGAGACTGAGAAGAGAGGCCACTGTCCAGGCCTCCCAGTAGGCCCCGGGCAGGCCCCAACAGTCGGCCCCAGCAGAAGGAAGGGTTCGACCAAACACAACCTTCCAATAACTATACCGCAAATCGAAACTCCAAAATAGCCACCCTCTCCTACTCTGCATCAACTTCCTGGTTCCCTCCTCTTGCCCCACAGCCAATTACAGGCTTTATATCTGTGGGTGGAACCATTGGATTTAACTTGGGGGTGGGAGAAGAGGAAGAAGGTCACAGACTGTAACACTTTCTCCCCTTAAAATAGAAAACTTTACCCCAAGCAAAGTACACATTTTACAGAGGTAGATTAGTCTCAACATAGCATAAACAGTGCAATAAACAAACAGCTACATCCTGTTGACATTTACAGGCATCAGTGCAAATATACATGTGCATGAATATTCTCTTAAGCTCGAGATAGAGCATCTGCCATGACATTATCTCTACCCGAAATATGTGCAATTTTCAAGGGGTACGGTTGTACCAAAAGCCCCCATCGGAAAAGGCATTGATTCGTTATCTTGAACTTCTCCAGAAAAAACAGAGGATTATGGTCAGAAAATACCATAACATTGCTTGAGCCATTCGTTGCATACATTTCAAAATGCTGTGGCACCAAAATCAGACTCAAGGCCTCCTTGATAGTAGAAGAAGCCTTTTGATGGTTGTTCAGCTTTTTGGAGAAGTAACGTGATGGCTTTTCAATACCCGACGCATCATCCTGAAAGAGTACCGCTCCTACACCAACATCGCTTGCGTCTATTGCTAATTTGAATGGCTTATCAAAATCGGGAGTAGCCAACACTGACTCATTGGCCAGAGTAGCTTTCAATTTGTCAAAAGCCTTTTGACAGGATTCAGACCACACAAATGTTGCATTTTTCTTCAACAAGTTGGTTAGGAGTACCAGGAGTGAGCTGTAATTTGCACAGAATTTCCTGTAGCACTCAGACATACCAAGATTCCGAAGGAATTCTCGCTTATTGGTGGGGACAGGAAAAATCGGCAATCGCTTGGGTCTTGGCCTGTCTAGGTGATATTTGACCCTGACCAACAACATGACCTAGGTAGGCAACCCGAGCTTTAGCAAATTCACTTTTCTTGAGGTTTACAAGTTTCGCATTGGTAAGTCTTCCAAATAGTTCTCGGAGATGTCTCAAATGGTCTTGCCATGTATCACTATATAGTATGACATCATCTGGGTAAGCTACACAATTTGGAAAACTCATAGTAACCTGGTTCATTACCCTTTGGAAGGGAGCAGGTGCATTTTTCATCCCAAAAGGCATTACCTTGCACTGATATATGCCGGCTGAAGTCACAAAGGCTGAGACTTCTTTTCCCTGGTCAGTCAGAGATACTTGCCAATAACATCATCATCATCGTTTTACGGCCAGTTCCATGCTTGCATGTGTAAGCTGTGGTTCACCTAATGGCTGCTTTCCAGGCTGCATGATCCCTTGCTCGCCCTCTTGTTGGGCCTTTCACTCTAAGATCATCTTTCAGCAACACATCCCATATTGTTCTTGAATAACTTTGAAGCAAGTCTATTTTGCTAACATAAGCAGCCTTACCAACCTTGTCTATACAATCTTCAATTCTCAGGACGGGATATGAATCAGTGTGGATTACCGCATTCACCTTCCAATAGTCAATATCAAATCTTGCAAAACCATCGAGTTTTGGTACGAGTACACTGGGTAAACTGCCGCTGCTCTGATTGGGTTTGATGATGTCATGCTAGAGCATATATTATACCTCTTCACAAACCTTAGCTAATTTGTCAGGATTTAACCGATATGGGTGTTGTTTGATTGGTCTAGCATTCCTTACCTCAACATCATGGGAAGCAATGAGGTGCACCCTGGCTCATCAGAATATAGATGGGTACATTCCACTAATTAGAGCAATTACATCAGATCGTTTATCCTCAGGTACTTGAGCTAGTTCGGAGTCCAAATGTCTCAACACCTCAGAGTTTGATAGTTTAGCCCCTAAGGGTTCCCTCTCAGGTTCTTGTAGAGAGATGCTGCCTGATTCACGACAGTCAGTATCTTGACTGTTGATATGACTGACCTACCAGCTTAGCTAGCCCCACTGGCCGGTTGAGGTCGGCATAACGCTCATAGTACCGTTTAAGCATGTTAACATGGCACACCCAGTGGAGTTTCCGTCTATAATGTGTTCCCACCACGTAGTTCACATCACTCAGCTTTTTTTCGACCAAGTAAGGTCCGCTAAACTTTGCCGATAGTGGCTCTCCAGGCAGAGGTAGTAAAACTAGTACTTTATCTCCAGGCATAAAATTACGAGCTGTCGCATTCTGGTCAAAACGTGCCTTCATTATTCACTGAGATACTTTCAGATGTTCTTTGGCGACATTGTAGGCATGGGCAAGTCTTTCCCTGAAAGTACATAGTAGTCCAGAAGGTTGGGGTTCTCAGTTTCTTCGAGGAATCTCTCTTTTACTACTTTAAGAGGGCTCTGAACCTCATGGCCATACACCAACTCAAATGGTCTGAAACCCATAGATTCATTTAGGGTATCCCTGGTGGTGAACAACACAAAACAGATTCCTTTGTCAAATTCTTCAGGATACTCCATACAATATGCCTTCAACATCGTTTTCATGGTCTGGTGGTATCTCTGAAGGGCTCCCTGGGTGGGACTGGCGGTGATAGGCCGAGGAATTCAACTGCCTGATTCCGAACTGATGCATAACTGGTGTTAATTCCTTAGTCAGACTGCACCTCCTGTGGCAAACAATATCTGGTGAAAAACTGAACCAAGGCATCCTCCACCACCTTAGCCTTGATCCTTTTTAAGGGAACAGCCTCAGGGAATCTAGTTGACATGTCCATAATGGTTAATAAATACCAATGACCTGATTTAGTTATTAGTAATGGACCAACACAATCAATCAGTAACCCTACTGAAAGGCTCATCAAAAACGGGCATGGGTTAAAGGGGAGTTGGTTTAAATCGATGGCTGTGGCTTCCCTATCATTTGACAGGTATGGCAGGTCTTACAGTGCGCCACGATGTCCTGGTGTAACTTCGGCCAATAAAAATGCGCTTGATCCTCGTCTGAGTTTTCCGGATTCCCACATGTCCGGCCATAGGAACTTCATGGGCCAGCCGTAGAATTTCAGGATAACTGGGTGGTACCACTACCTGATGTACCACAGACCAATCGTCGCTAGCTGGAGCACGAGGGTGTCTCTACTTTCTCATTAACACATCAGATTTCACATAGTAGCAGTCTGAGACCTCCTCAGCTTCCAACTCAGACACAGCCTTTTGTCTTAGGTCTCTTAGTACAGGATCTGTCTCCTGGTCGTTTATTAGTGAAGAACGATTCAACATGGGCATACAAGAAGCCCCATTCCCTATCTCTGCATTGCAAGTTAAATTATTCAAAAATGTCTCCGCCAACCACATACCAGTATCTGGTACATTTTCCAACTCTCCGTCAGTCTGCTTCTCCTTCTGCATTTGGGATCTCGTCACCACACAAGCAGGGAAAATACCGGGAAACTCCTCTTGCAAATCCTGTCTCTTGCTGAACTATAGGATGTATTGAAACCACGGGCGAAACACAAACCCGATCCACAGCCAAATCATCCACAAATCAAATCACATCCTCTATTTTTGGGGACAGTGGGGACTGTCCCCACTGCTGCTGGTTCTGTGACCAAATCAGACTTCAAGTTCACCCTCTGAAAGGGGATCGGCACATAACTATACTACCTGCAATGCCCTCGATGAATTCACTCGCTTTCACTGAACTGCTCACAGTCAATGGTAATATTGTTGCGGGGCCGGGCGTCGGCTGCGAGCACGACCGCTAGATGGAGCTGTGGAGTCGGCTCCACCGATCGCCTGGAATTTAGGTCGTACTTCTTCAGAAAAGTACGGGTCCCTTTTTGGACCGAACTCTCCAATAGACAGACCACGTGGGGTAGGGTCGATTGCCAATTTCAATTTACCTAAATACCCACGTGGTCCAACTACCGGGGAAATTCACCCTCGGCCGACTTTGTCCGAATCGAGTCGCGATCGCCAACTCTGATCCGGCGTAACCTAGCGGAATTGCCAAAGTCGAGCCAGACCAAATGACAATTTACCGGCCCGAACGGCCGTACTAATTCTCAAACACGCGTCATGTCAAACTAATGGAGGAAAGGACACGAACGAGCTGATACATTGAACAAATGGGGTTTATTTATACAACAATAATTTGGGAACGAGGGAAGCACGTAAGAAGCAGAGTTAAACCGAATATGAATAAATGCACGTATATACAGTCAAAAAGTACTTACACAGTTTACTACTTAGCAGACGGGCCCACGGACACACACGCACACACACCCAAAAGAAGTGGTAGCTGAAGCCTTTATTGCGGACTTCAGCTCGGAGGGACAGGCGAGCTGAAGACCAGGGTCTATCTTGGACCTGTCCACCTCGTGTGGTCTTCAAGATGACTCGATCCATGGAGGAGGAGGAGGAGGACGACGACGACGACAACCAAGACGAGATAAGACCA
The DNA here is from genome assembly GCF_056783735.1 of Eptatretus burgeri. Lineage (NCBI taxonomy): Eukaryota > Metazoa > Chordata > Myxini > Myxiniformes > Myxinidae > Eptatretus > Eptatretus burgeri. The sequence continues at coordinate 51,731,201 of NC_140964.1, forward strand.
GCCCTCGACGACGACGAAGGCCCAACAGGACGAGGTCTCCAGACCAGCTTGATAACCAGCATGACGAGCCCAGCAAGACGAGCGCTCCAGCAAGACGAACCTTGCAAGACGACGACTACGATGGTGACCACCAAGACAAGAATGCTCCAGACCTCCCAGACGACGACCAAGCCCAGCTAAGACGAGATGTGATGTGATGTCCCAGATGTACCTCACCAAGATCAGCGCCCGCGTCTTTACTCACCCTGTTTCGGGGGGTGGGGGGAAACGTCTCCGCCCTCCCCGCTCTCGATCTGAGGTGGCGAGGTCCCTGATTTGCCAGGGGCCCACCCCTCCCATCCTGGATGGGGTCTCTATCTGAGGTGGTGAGATCCCTGATAGGCCAGGGGGGCCCACCCCTCTCATCCTGGGTGGGGTCTCGATCTGTGGTGGTGAGTTCCCTGATTGACCAGGGGGGCCCACCCCTCCCATCCTGGGCAGAGTCTCATCTGAGGGGATGTGAATCCCCGCCCACATTTGTGGTTGAACACACGAAGAACAATGGCGCCGGTCAGAGCGGGGGGAAGGTGTAAAAATAAAAGAAAAACCCTATCAAAGTAACTCACAGCGCATTTACATTTAATCAACCTTTAAACACGGACAAGGAAGCTATCTATAACATACTTACCGATATAACTAATCTATAGGACCTGAATGTTGTGTGCGATAGGTTTTCAAATTCGTAACAATATATTAGACAACATCAATGACTGGGCTGCCCCAGTATCCCACAAAATAACTATGGACTTAGCTTTCCCGTCCAGGGACACTTGGCCCATTGACACAAAGTTTTATAATGGTCCAGTACAGGGCTCGTAAGGTCAGCAGTATCCTCAGCCTTAACTGACAGGGCACGATCATTGGGGCTGTTCACTTTGGTTTTAACCAATGCAATAGGTCTAGCAGAGTCTCCCTGCTTCTTCTCCAATTGCAGTTCCCAACAATTTGACTTCAGATGTCCCCTCTGATTACAGTAATAACACATTAGGACGGTTCCCCTGCGAGAGATGCCTTATTCGACCACTCAACCTGTCGACCCGGAGACGGCCGCACCGATGGACTCCTATGGTCTTTCCATTCCTTCTCATTATACCATGTCGTACCTTAATGAGGAAGGCTCATGCTTCTCTTATGGGTAAGTTCATAATCATCGGCACTAATGGCAGCTCCTTTCAACTCACCAACCTTATGATCCATAACGCGTGTCCTAATGTCCAAGGGGAGACTGTTCTTAAACTCTTCCATCAGGATAACCTCCCTTTGATTACCATAGGTCCTATGCACTTGCAGAGAACGATACCACCGATCAATACTCATGTCCTCCCTCGCAAATTCCACAAATGTCTGCCCAGCCTGTCTTTTTAAAGTTTGAAACTTTTGCCTGTTTCCAGAAGTTACTCATAAGCTGACAACACAGCTCTTTTTATGACCTCATAATTTTCTGACTGATCCTCCAACAGAGCTGAATACATTTCCTGGGCTCTCACGATGAACACACTTTGTAGTAGCAGGGTCCAGTATTGTCTTCTACTGAGAACCCCTTTCTATCCACATATTCCTTCACGTCAAAATCCATCTCCTCAGCCATGGTGTACAACTGCAGTAAATATAGTCGGTAACAGCACCGTCAACAAAATGTCAAAGTATCTTACAATGGAAAAAAACCAACAACGAAAATCCATAACAGGTATCATATAATTAAGATCCCGAATGAGCCCCCAATTTGTTACAGCCTGCAGCACACTAAGGCAACATATCGAAAGGGCAACTGGATGACTAAGCAAAAAAAGAGACTGATCAGAGAGGCCACTGTCCAGGCCTTCCAGTTGGCCCTAGGCAGGTCCCAACAGTAGGCCCCAGGCATGTCCCAACAGTAGGCCCCAGGCATGTCCCAACAGTAGGCCCCAGGCATGTCCCAGCAGTGGGCCCCAAATGGGTCCCAACAGTCGGCCCCAGGCAGGTCCCAACGGTCGGCCCCAGGCAGGTCCCAACGGTCGGCCCCAGGCAGGTCCCAACGGTCGGCCCCAGGCAGGTCCCAACGGTCGGCCCCAGGCAGGTCCCAACGGCCGGCCCCAGGCAGGCCCCAATAGTAGGAAGGGTTCGACCAAACACAACCTTCCGATAACTATACTGTAGATGGAAACTCCAAAATAGCCACCCTTTCCTCCTCTGCATCAACTTCCTGGTTCCCTCGTCTTGCCACACAGCCAATCTCAGGCTTGCTACCCATGGGTGGAGCCATTGGGTCTAACTCGGGGGGTGAAGAAGAGGAAGAAGGTCATAGACCACAACCGCTTTACCGAGTGCCCTTCTACAGGGTGCTCCACAGAAAACCAAGAAATTTAGATTTATTTTGCCATATTTTACCATATCAATAAACTAACATATAATAAAGTGTATCTTTGTTTTACACTACATCTTAGTTTGCTTTTGTTTTGTTTGAAAATAGTGTATCTTTGTTTTACACTACATCTAAGTTTGCTTTTGTTTTGTTTTAAATAAACTGTACCAAATTTCCTGGTTTTCTGTGGGGCACCCTGTAGTTTATGATTTATTTAATTCATCTCCCACTCAATTAATTTTGTCCTTTTATTTAACGGCCTTAAATGGCAGCTTTAGGCCCATTTGCTTTGAAGCTTCAGTTATAAAAGTTAACGTTTATCTAAATCATCATATTCCAAGCAGAGGTTTTTCTTGCTGTTTAACTTTAAGTCCTAATATAGCATATTATGACTCGCAAGAGGAATCTGTGCACCAAACATAAAGTCGAGACTGTATTCTGCTTTCAGTTTTTGCAGGCCCATTCGGACGTGTTCATCTACAACAAGGATGTACACTGGATATCCTTACGAGAACCCTACAATGCCTGGAACGCCGGCAAAATCAATGAATTGTGCTCGATGGCCGAAGAGCACAATCGGCAAAACCTCCATCCACACAGAGCAGGCTCTGTGGAGCCACCTGATCAGCCGAACAACAATGTCTCCTCTGGAGAGGATGCGAGGCCTGTTGGCGGCTGGTTTGACTTTGATGATTCTCATGTGCGGCCCATTTCAGAGCGAGAACTTGAGCAACAGTTTGAGGGAAAAGAAAGTGCATACATGCTCTTCTACCGCAAAAGCACACTTAAGCGGCCTGTAGAAGGTGCGTGTGAGGCCTATGGTATTACTTTTTGTATACAAGGTCAAGGCTCTTATAAGAGCTAGAACATGAAAAGCATCAGGACGTAACAGAAAAATGAAACAGTAGAAAGGTGGGAAGACACAAACATCAGGGTTGAATGACAAAATAGATGTAAACTTGGACAAACAGTGAGTGTGGGGAGGAATGAGGGGCCAGGAAAGGATGCAAAGGGTGAACAAGATGGATGTAGAAAGAAACTCTCAGGAAGTGAAAAACTAGAAATTTGGAAGGAGGTGGGCTTGGGGGTATGCGAGGGGGGTTGGGAGAGGGGGGTGGGGTGGTTGACAAGGGTAGAAAAGACTGGTTTTGGATGCGGGATAATCTGAGATGATGATGTGACATTTTGCTGCTTTGTGTTGGGTACAAATGGTATTTCATTGTTTGTACAGATAATCAGGCAGAAATATATCATGTGATTGTTTCACCATTAACACAGCAGATTCCCTGATCTCTGCCCATGATCCTCCTCTCTATCATTGCTTTGCTTAGATGAAGGCCTTCTGGAAAGGCTGCATGGCATTACCCTTATTGTATGAACAATTTACCTGGTTGTTTGCTGTTGCTCGATGATCAATTTTTAATCTCATCTTCTCGGGAATGCTGAATTGCTGTTTTACATCCCTTGTAGTGGTAATATAATTTTTCTTTTCAGCATTTGGCAATCCCTGGTACAAAGTTCCACAGTACCTCACTGATGAAATCAATGAAATCAATGACAACCTTCTGAAGCAAAGGTAGTACGCTTCGACACTTCGTGTTTCCAACAGAAGTTGATCACAAAAAATGTATTTTATTACAGTAATGAACACACCAATTGTGACTTTGTTATTACTTGTTTTGGGGTTTATGAGCATATTTGTTTTCCTGTGTAAACTGAAAATGTCGACATTAACTTTGTTAGGGATAAGATAGATGAGCAAGCTATGGAAACTTTTGCTTGAGTTTCATTCCGTTTACCATGCTTGCAGACACAACCACGAGCTGCAGTTAAATAGCATCAATGTGAGTGTGCACTTGAGTCCCCATTATGAGATGCGAGATGGAGGGCTGCAGACCAGGTCATCTGAAGGGGATGCTGCCCTAACTATGGTCCTGGACAGGCGTATGAGTGTGGCTCAGCTCAAGAGCGAACTGCTGCAGGTTAATTAATGATGGATTCGGGAAGGTGGAATGGTGGGTAGATCGGCTTGTGCATTTTCCATTGATTGTGACTAACATTTTGTGCAGCTGTTGGGATCGTGGACGGGTCACTTTGAAGTGAGTTTGGCCAAGCATCTTCCCGCGGGACTGCACGTCTACCCAGGCCTATGTGGTCAGTGCCCTACAGTGGGGGTATGGATGAAAAGAAAGGGGGGAGGGTGTTTATTATCACTGTTATGCGGTATGTCTCTGAGTACCCTGCATAGTGATCTGTTATATATTGAAAGTCATGGTGTCTGTCCTTGCATTCATTTGTCTCCCATTGACAGCGGCCGCCTCCCGCGCTGTGCCTGAAAAGCTGCATATGCAGGCAAAGCTCAACATTCACTTTTTTATTGTCCCTTCAAGTAGTCTTTAAAATCAACATGACCATCTGCATTAAAGTACCATTATGTTTGTGGTGTAAATAGAGGAATTTCATAGGAAAGATATGATCGTATAGAGTTGCTTGGTCCGTGGACGTGTAGGAGACATCTCAATGTAAATTAAGTAGGAAAACTGTGAGCTTAAGTGTTACATGTCACTACACGAGGGGTGGTGCTATTAATTAGGTAGGGATGAGGATAATTTCCCCCAGTACGTAATTTCCCCCTGTGACCTTTTCCCTATGTTTTTGTATTTTAAGACCGGCGATAAAAGGGGAATCGTGTCCTTAAAACAATAACTACCGAGCACGTACAAGCAGGCAGAAAGCCTGCCTCCAGGGGTGACGGCTGGTGGACCACGCCCCTGGAGTGGATGATTGATGGGCGTGATAGTAAGAGGAAGAAGAGCGCGTCTCGTGAAGAGAACGAGGAAAGCGGCTCGTGACAGGAGGAGGAAAACACGGTCGCGCTGTTTGTGGTGAGCGAACCTAGATTGAGATAGAATCGGTGTTCTGAAAGGAGAACAAGAACAGTGGTGAAAAGATGCGATCGAGTGGAAGGGTATCGGTGGCTGGCTATGTCTGGACACAACCTGTGAATTTGCCCGCGTGACGGAGCAAGACGCTAGTCATCGACTGTTAGGCTAAACCGTGCGGGACCAGCCTCCAAGCCTCGTATCGAGCCATCGGGGGAAAGAGATGGCCCGATTCTGCAAAGCAGCGGTGTCGGTGAGGACGATCAACGCAAGAAGCTGCACGGCGGTCTCTGAGCCTTGGTGTTGAGTATCGCCACCCGAATTACCTCCTGTACGCTTGCCCTGTGACCTCTTCCCCATGTTTTTGTATTTTAAGACCGGCGATAAAAGGGGATCACGTCCTTAAAACAACAACTACCGAGCACATCCAAGCAGGCAGAAAGCCCGCCTCCAAGGGTGACTGCTGGTGAACCATGCCCCTGGAGTGGATGATTGATGGGCGTGACATCAGCAAGAGAAAGAAGAGCATGTCTCGGGAAGAGGACTGGGAAAGCAGCCCGTGGCTGGAGGAGGGAAACACGGTCGCGCTGTTTGTGGCGAGCCGACCTAGATTGAGATAGAATCGGTGTTCTGAAAGGAGAACGAGGATAGTGGTGAAAGGACGTGATCGAGTGGAAGTCTGTGTGTTTTATTGTTTGTATTTAAGTCTGTGTGGAAGCGCCTCAAAATTCGATTTAGGTTACCTCAAGTCTGTTTATTTCCATTATAATTGTTGAGTTTCTGTTTATTAAATCATTATTTATTTAATTTGCTGGTGTCCATGTATCTGTCGTGGGTTCGAGTACAACCCATGTGCCTCCGTCATTTGCCGCCCTTTCTTTCCCGTGCGTGCCATAATCTCCAAGAATCTCAGCTGTAACCCTCCAAGAGAACTGTTTGGCCATCCATCCAGGTAGGGGCGAAACCCATGGGAAACTACAGTGCAGTGTAATTATTACAGATCCTGATGAGTAACATACAATTTGAAATAGCTATATTTTGTCATCTTTTTAGACAAATTCAACCTCCGCCGCCACTCGATGTTGCACCACCATTTTGTGGTGGGTGGTATAAGTAGCTCTGAGTGAAATCATGAGTGTAACAACCTTTTTGAAGTCCATGAAATAATTTACATTGATAGATTAACTTAAACTTTTCCCATCACTGGGGACAGGTAGTTTTGCTCCAAACACAAAAGAACTGATTTGATCAAACCACCAAAACAGATCAGTTGTAGTGTGTGGGGAAATTATACACAGAACAATAATGGCATGTACAAGTAATTATGCAATCAAGTTATCGAAAATGTATATTTTCAACTCCTTCCATATCAACTCCTCCCATGCTCTTCCAACTGAAGAAGCTGCATAAAGCAACCAAGAAGGGCAAGCAAGGTAAGCCTTTTGCTGTTTCAAACCCTTCCTCGAGTTCCTCCACAGCTGTAAAGACGTTCACAAATAGGACACACAGGAGAATCCCAATTCTATACACCGCCTCAGCTACCAGGCCGGTTTCATCGCTTATTGGCGAATCATCAGCGACAGCGCAGACATAAATACACACTAACAAGGCTCACAAGCATGTAACACGTGCGAATGTCAAAAGCAGTCAGTGTATATATATATATATATATATATATATATATATATATATATATATATATATATATATATATATATATATATATATATATATATATATATATATATATATATATATATATATATATATATATATATATATATACACGACAGACCCACCCATATCTTTCACCTGTGAATGGAGGGAATGTTCATTCAGCTCTCACCTAATCAATTAAACCCAGGGGGCTTGGATTATATAAATAAATGGACTCCTTCCATGCTCTTCCAGCCAAAGAAGCTGCATAAAGCAACCATGAAAGGTTACCCATCATAAAGCAACCATGAAAGGTTACCCAGCAATCAGACCGCATGACCATTACGATATTGATGCGGGCCGGGGGTCGGTTGAGAAGACCCCTGGGGGGGGGGGGTGGGAGCTATCTCGGCTCCGCCATCAACTCCCCGGAATTGTAGGCCGTCGTACACGGATAATCCCGTGACGCGGCGGGTCGCTTAACCGACCGTGGATGCCAATAACTCAACCACGTGACATGGGGTCCTCAGTCTACTTAATCCGGTTACCTAAAAAAATCCACGTGATTTAATTACCGGGGAATACACCCTCGGTACGCCTTGTCAGAACCGGATCACTACCGGATAGAATGCAGTCGAGCGATACTGCTAATGACGTACCAGCTAAAAGGAACGGATTGTTGGGTATAAAGTCCTGGCAAAGCTTCGATTCGGACCATGCTGGATCAATGGAGGCAAAGACAAAAACGAGCAGGGAACATTTCTGATAATTTATTAACAATGGGGAGAGCAAAGGTATGTGGTACGATCAAGATTTATTTGGGTGTGCAAGCAGAGAGGGGGAAGAGAGGTGTGGTGCAGCAATAAACAAGCAACTTATGAAAGTGGACGCAAAGCAGACTTAACCCGAAAATAATAACGATCTTCTGCAGGCTTACTTACATAGACAGGCGCCAGGACACACACGCATGCACGCACGGGGACACACACACACACACACACACACACACACACACACACACACACACACACACACACACACACACACACACACACACACACACACACACACACACACACACACACACACACACACACACACACACACAACCCGATGAAGAGGAATTGATGCAAGACAGGCGAGGAGATGAGGCTACGGTCTCTCTGTACCTTTGTATAATTGATATACGGTACCCTAACACACCACCAATACATTTGGGGGGAATGCTCCGTGGTGTGGTACCCCCCCTGACAGCTGGCGCATTGTCTCCTGTTTCGGGCTGCTTGCATCGAGACCATGGGCATGAAGGAGGAGCTTGAGTTGGGAGGGTGGAGTCCGGAGCGAAACCAGGTGAGTGGGTGGAGTCTGCGTCGTGTGGGTGGAGAAGAGGAGGCGGAGCCCAGCGATGATGACAGAAGGCAGAGTCGAAGTGATGACGACAGAAGGCGGAGTCGGGGTGATGACAGTAGGTGGAATCGAAGACCAGAGAGAGAGAGAGAGAGAGAGAGAGAGAGAGAGAGAGAGAGAGAGAGAGAGAGAGAGAGAGAGAGAGAGAGAGAGAGAGAGAGAGCCGAGAGAGAGAGAGAGAGGGAGCCGAGAGAGAGAGAACCGAGAGAGAGAGAGAGAGAGAGACCCGAGAGAGACCCGAGAGAGAGAGACCAGAGAGAGAGAGAGAGAGAGAGAGAGACCCGAGAGAGAGAGAGAGAGAGATAGATCCGCTTGGACCTTTATAGGCCCCGTGGCGCGGGTCGTGGGGCCACCCCGAAACTTGGTGACGTCAGCCGAATTGGGGGCTCTGATTGGCCCCGACCCGCTGCCCGGCCGCGATGGCCGGAAGCAGCAGCATCCCATTTCCGGCAAGATGACCCTACGCCGCAAGAATATCTTGCTTCGACCTCACGACATGATACGAATCGCCGTCACCGCACTCCACGTCATTACTTGCCTTGCATGAACCCCCGGGCCATGCCCTGATGACTGGCCGAGGGCAGCGTCGGTCCCGCACACCCGCTCGGGTGCCCCGACCAGCGCTGGCCAACGCGCCCGCTCCGTGTGCGCCAACGTGGCCCGAGCTGTACAACATGCCTCCGCCCGATCGCAGCTTCGCTGACCGTGGAGGCAAGAAGGTAAGATGTTATGGCAAACCCATGCACACACAGTAAGATGTATCCATTTGTGCCCCGCTCTGTACGATAACAAAGTGTTGCTGGCGCTACACTCGTGCCCTGCTCTGGATGATGACAGTCGCGAGCGGCACACGGGTCTGCCTTCGAGCACGTTCCGTACAGTGCGCATGGATCCGCCATTACGCACGTGGCCAGCGCTCGCGTTTGCCCGATTCTGCTATTGTGTTCGTGGGTGAAACCCGATCAATATAATTAGTCCAGAAATGAGTTGAAAGGAACAAGCTGCTTGCGCCTTGCACACTCATATCCTGCGCAACGTGGCATGGGGTTGCCTTTCTATTATCGGCCTTGGTATGCGTTCCGTGCAGCGTGGGCATCCTGCTGGGTGTGTTTCCTGTGTTGTGAAAAACACCGTTCGTGCAGCGTGGGTGTCGTGTTGGTTGTGCTTTCTACGGAGGGTTGTCCAGCGTAATGCCTGCTTGGCCTTCGTTGAGGACCCATCTCACAGTGAAGGGTGCACGTGGCTCAGATTTCCCTCAGGAATAATCAGAAAAGAAAAGTAGAAATGATGTAAGCAAACCTAGCTATGAGATCATCGCAAAGCACGCCCCTGTTGTCCCACTAGACAAAAGGGAAGGGACTATCTACACATATATTCATGGAATAACTGTCTTGGGACCACTATCTGTTTGTTGCATGCATTTCCGAGAACCACAACAATATATATAGTTACCCAGGTCACATGACCATTAAAATAACCCATGCCACTGTTGGTACCACAATCTGCGCAAAGTCGTCTGTCGCCAAAGGTGAGGCGAGGAAGGTGGAGAGCTAGGATCAATGAAGAAACACGGTACAAGATGGGAATATGGGTCTGGAAGAGAAACACTAGGGAGGAGGGTCGACTCTATTATATTCACAATACATATCTATTCACAAGGAGTATGATATGCTTAACTTAACAGATACTTAAGAAATGACTGCCGTGAATTACATGACCATAACAATATATACCCGGTTGCTCAGGATCGAATAGCTGAGCGACCACATTCGTCCCTTGCTGAAGAGACTTCCCGCTGGATCCTGCGTCTAAGGTCGCGTAACCGTGCGGTTTGAAGTCCGACAACGCACGAGTGCCTTTCCTCGGCAGTCACGTGGCAGATCTTGTATTTGGCCAAGCTTACTAAATCATGTGATGCAATCTTATCTCGTCAATCAATTATTCTGTCTTTAACAGAACTACATTATAGCCATCAGATGAAACTGTCGCAAGCAAGCAGGATGTGTCATAGACCAAGTCAAGTTTTATACATATATTTGTAAAGAATGGCACATATATACAGAGATTAAGCAGTCAACAATAATCCCCATTTCCACACTACACAACACATACACCTGCACAATGATAAGGTATTTACAACCAACTTGGCAAGATAACTCGGGTCAGTATATGTGCTTGACAGAAAGGGAGACAATTGGGGTAATGAGAAAGCCCCCCCCCGCCCCCTGCCTGAATGCGATAGACTCTGGTCTGGAGAGCTTGGCGTGTCCCTTTTGGAGGTTGCACGAACTGAAGGCACACGGCTTCTGAAGGGGTGTGAAGCTTCTCCCACGATCACGGTGGATGGTACCCCGGGGTGCTCTGTTCTTTATTCATTGACACTCAGTTGTCTGGTACAAAACAGGCTGTGAGGTTCGCAGCAACAACAGCTAGCATCACGTCATGGGATTCTCAAACTGTTAAAGGCAGATCCCTCTGATTTTATCATTCGTCTGGTAACTGATGACAAAATGTGGCTTCACTGCTGGCATCCTGAAACAACATTGGAGTCCAAGCAATGTATCACCACCATCCAATAATTTTTGCACCCAACCCTCAGCCATAAATATCCTATCCAAGATTTTCTTAAATGCATTGGGAATTTTCTTGTTGATTGACCATGTGCTTCACAAAGTTATAAATGCATGGGAATATTATGGCAGCCTCGTGCAAAAATTGCAGCAGGCAGCCATGCACAAACCCCAAGCAATGCTGACCAAATGTGTGCTCCCTCGTGTCAACATGCCGTGTTGTTGAGACCACCATTCGTGATTGTGGCTTCGAACAGCCGGATTACGCCCCCCCTCCTCCCTCACCCCCACCCTCCATATACCCGCCTGGACCTGCCCCCCAGTAACTATTATCTGTTTCGGCATTTATAGTCCTACCTGTGTGGCTGCCGACTCGTTTGTGAAACGGACTGTGATCTGTCAGGCAGTTGTAATAAAACGGTTCACAGTCAGATTAAATACACTCCTCCACACAACTTAATTAATTCAGATGAATTATATTTTTGAACTGTACCCTCATTTGTGGGTCATGACATTTAGAGCTCCTTGGTGCTGTGCAGAGTATGAGGAGGAACCTCTGTAAAACTCTGCTTCTTTTTTTCTCCTTTCATGTTTGTTTATTTTATAACTTTCAATTTCTGCTTTTTTTTTGTCTGTCTTTGCCTTCAGATAATGATGTGTTTTCAGAACGCTTACGTTAAGGGTGCCGTTTGACCATCTTCGCAAATTTCATATTGACCATTTTGTCCTGAGATGAAAAATGAAGGTCCTGAGGTAGAAAAAGCAGTGTTGGGCTGATACTCCTGTGAACTTGCAAAAGTTCTTCTTACTATTATACTGCCCCCTTCGGGTGGTGGTCCATGTTAATGATCTGTGGAGACTTTTTTTTTTGTCTCCTTCCTTTTTACATTTAGGATATGAGCAGCGGACCCTTATGGATTGTGGCATAGACGATGGCTGCAGCTTGTTTGTGTGGGATGGGCAGAAGGTCAGTTTGCTTGGACTTGGTATGTGAAAATTTGAACTTTACATTTCTGGAGTTTAAATTTAAGGTTATTGATAATAAATATAATATCGATTTCACCATCTAATGTAAACAGGTACAAGGTAAAACCATTCTGACTGGAGCTGATAACGAACCTGTTCTGCTGAATTTACACTGGATGTCAGTGGTCCAACCTGCATGCCGAGCCTTCCGCAAGAACATGACCCTGAGACAGCTGCGGTGCAGCCTTGCCCGGGACATGGGCATAACTGCCAGGGCATTGCGAATCATCCGAGGCTGGCCAAAGGCCCAGGTGGAGCTGACCTCGAAGCAGGACTCTGAGACCCTGCATGGCCTGTCTTTAATAGACGGGGACTCTCTTGGTTTGGTTGCGCACGGAGTGAAGGGTGATGTGGCACTGGCGCATACCAAAACTGTGATGCCTGGCACCCGGTGGACTCGAGTTGTGGATGGTTTAGAGGATTGTGGCACAAAACGGGGCGCTGGTGAAGCCATGGTACCTTTTCAGGAGGACACAGTAAGACATTACGAGAAAAATGCACCATTTCATTGCAATATATCAACAAGATTCATGACCTTGAACATGTCGTTGATGTGCCATCTTTTGTTGAGCTGTTCCTAATTTATGTTCCAGCCTATCTCCGCGATCAAAGCGTCTGCTATTGATAAATTGCAGTTGGGCACAAATGTTTCAGGTAATTCTTTCCCAACAAAGTACTTTTTTTACATTTGATATACTTCATGTGGTGCTCATGGTACAAGATGTACTGTTAATCTATGTGGGTGTACAGGACACCGTGAAAACGCCATTTTGTTCACAACACCAACTTGATGCATACTAAAATTGCATGTTATTTTACTTAATGGAATTGATTGTTGTGTGCTCTGTGTCAGACACCTGTTGCCTGCGCGTTGATGCTGGGACGGGTCTCTTACTCACCCCTTGTACGTAACTACCTGTGTGTTTGTGTGCACAATGTTCTTTCAGCACTTTCAAACTCAATCTTTCAACTTTTAGTTTTCACTTTTAAGCTTTCAGCCCAATCAGCACTTTCAAACTCCACCTTAAAGGATAGCTTGCAGTTACCACCTAAAGGAAAGCTTGCAGTTACCACCTAGCTTGCAGTTACTTGCAAAAGATGACATCAACAACCAATATGAGACTGTTTTGAGCTTCTCCCCTCTTTGCCCATGTTAAAACAGGCCCAACATGCCCATTTGCAAGGCAGCTGATCAGTTTGGTTAGACAATTGTACATGTTCTTGGAATTTACTGGCTCAGGAAATTGTTGATGAAGGCACATATAAATAAATACTAAATGAGGCGTGAAATGATCTGGAGCTAACTCTCAATGCAATTTATCTTATTGTGAGCATCTTTGACATTTTTGGGGGTCAAAGATGACAGGGTATGCATTGCGTGTTGTGCAGTGAGTGAAGAAGATCGTGCTGAGGAAGCCAATCTTAGGAATGGATGTACCCTGGTTCTCACACGTGGGGAGGCACCTAGAGCTGACCAGGTGGTGGCGTACTTGAGCAGAAACTAAATGATGTTAGAATGTAATGAAAAAAGTGTTATTGAACACCAACCTATTTTATTGTTTGAATGATGTCATTATCAATTTAAGTTGTGTGGTTACCAGATTAATGTGGTATGCTAACAGACTGTGTATCTCACATTTCCAGCTCTTCCTGCATTTCACCATTGGATCCACACTCGGCTCTGAGTTGGAACTGATTGTGGATAAAAATTGCTCAGTGCGTGAGGTGAGATCGTGTGTTGCCTTTACAAGTGCCAGACCTTATCAGCACTTCCTTTGCCATGTTGAGCTTTTTCACAAAGTCCGGTCTAACTTCAATTTATGATTTCAGTGCTTAAGACTCGTTCTTGACAAGGCTGGAGTGACCGGTATGTTTTTTATTCTGAAAGTCCTCATGCAATATTATTGATGCGTTGATTTCCTTGACCCCATTACAATTCTCGATTTCACTGTTCTGTTTGTGCTGATAAGGCTGTGAGTGGCACCTTTGCAGAGTCAGCCTATGTGGACAAACCCAAGGTCCTCTCCAGGAAGAGGTGTGTATAGCATGTGTATTGCATAATCCATTGCATCAACAAGGCCATCTGGTTTATCAGAGATGCTTCCACAGGCAGCACCTTCACTCTGTCACATTATTGATGCTGACATGTGTTGGTGCATGTGTTGCAGGACCTTATGCTGGAACACTTGCACATTCACTCTGGAGATCACCTTCATGTCATGGAGGGGAAACTTCTACCCAAAGTATTTCCCCCTTTCCCCCACCTCCCTCCCATATGTCCCTTCCATAATCCTTCTTTTCAGATTTGCTGTACCTTTTTTTAACCCCCCTCTCCATCATTACATGTTTGTGCCACTTCATTGAAGGGATTCTTAAGGTTATCTGTTTGGTTGATGGAAGAGGGGGTGAGGCAGGAAAGCAACGAAGATGCTGAGATACAAGGTGAGACATTGATGGTATTCCATCAGAATCGGAGGCAAAAAATAGTTTAGCATTTTTAGATGTTTCGTGTTTACCATTCCATGTAATTTTATGAGCAAATTGATTTGTGACATTTCTTCGACAAATGCTTCATTATGGGATTGTGCAAGATGTATCATGGAAATGTATGTCAAATTCTGATATTCCTAAGGTCTCGAGTTGTTTGTTTTTATCTCAACAATCAATACTTCATTATGATGTGGACCACATCACACATATCACAAAGTAGGTTTAAAACATTTATTTTTCATGAAAAGAGCCAAAAGCAATTATTTGTTGATGAAATGGCCCACTTGCGGTATTTGGCCATAGATTCCACTGATTTAGTGCATTTGGCCAGTTTGTTCAAATAATTGTTTCTCTTAATAAATATAATAGGTCCTGAGGTGGAAAACATTAGGAAGACCCACCAACCTGTCTTCGGGATCCCTAAATTATTGTAGTACTCCTTCCCTGTTCAAAAGCCTTGTTTTGTGGAGTTTTTATCCCCCGCCGCGTGGCGGAAGGGGGATATTTGTTGTCACCCAGGTCGTCCGGCTGTCCGTACGTCCGGGCGTCAACATTTATAGCTGTGAGTGCGATGACTCATAAACTGTTCGCCATATCGATTTTAAATTTGGGTCACACATGTATCACTTGAAAAGGAAGAACCCTATTGATTTTGGGCGTGGCCGGATCCAAGATGGCCGACTGGGGCGACCATCTTCAAAAAATGTTTTTTGTCATAAATGGAAAACCGCTTATCTGATTTCAATTATTTTTGGTTACCGCGTTCCTCACCCCTGGGGAACTTTTTCGAGATGATGACCAAATGATGTCTTGTTTCCAATTCACCTCCCTCATTATCTGGAATATGTATGACATTTTTCATTCAATGGCAGGGGATTCCCCATCTCTGATGGTATATTTTCTTCTGCCATTGTTCTGTTTTATTTTTCTGTTTTGTTTTTTTGTGTACCAAGTCGAGGCTCGTGGAAGAGCGAATACACAGAAACATATAACAAGGCAGGGGACCAGAGGGAAGCACAAAATAGTGGAGAACAAAGGCAATAGGATATCTGTGGAAGGGAGAGGGATGGGGCAGGGTACATGGGGTAAACAAGATGACTACAGGGACTTTCAGGAAGGAAAATGGAATTTGAAGGAGGTGGTTTTGGGGTGGATTAATGTGGGTAGTAAAGATCAAGATTTTGGATGGGGGAAGAGGTTGTTGGCCCAATTTTTGTTGTTGTTGGTCCAATTATACTTCTGTATTCGCAATTATACCATATTACTTCTTTGAATAGTATTAATTTAGATGTAACAATCTCGATTTAAGTGTTTTTTAATAACTTGTCAAGTGTATTTTATGTTAATAGCATATCTTTGGAATTTTATTTTATTTTTTTCACATTGTAAACTTGACTTTGGGGTCTTTGGCCTTTTGTCATGTTTTTGTCTCATTTGAATAAAACCAAAATTGATTGATTGATTGAATGGATGGGTGTCCCATTTGGAATCGCAGGCATTATGGGCTATGAGAAACTGACCAAGCTCGAGGAAGTGAAAATATCATGTCAGGCTTCATTGGATGATCTCAAGCTTCAGGTCAGTGATGCTGCATGGGAAATTAATGGCTCTAGGCTTATGAAAAAAAGAAACATTCACAAGGGGTGTGAAGCACACATAGTGTACCTGAGAGCTGGGAGACGCATGGGATATGAAAGAAGCATGAAAATTGCACATAAGGGAACAGCGGAAAATGTTTTACTGGCTTGGGGAGTGGGGATGAGTATGAAGGAGGAGGTCTGCCTGCACCACAATGTAGTTTCATCCTTGAACGTGTCATTGCTGAACTCAATTACCAAGAACAGATTGCTGTACTTGAGAAAGAAGCAGGATGTAACGAGCAATAGGCCAAAGAAGAAAGAATGAATGAAGCGGAATTGATCACTGTGGAAGAAAATATTTATAATTACTTTTCAATTGGACTCAAATAATAACGGGCTTAAGACATCTCTTTGTGTCCAACAAAATTTGTCAAACTAGTGTACACATGCACTCTAGCCTGAAGGCCCAAGGACATGGTCATACAAACACGTACAGTACTGTGCAAAAGCTTGGCTTATTTTTACTTTTGTGGTGCTATACCCCATTCAACATTTGTGGGAAGTTAAAAGTGTGCAATTTCGGTTAATAGTAATTCAAATTTTATATCAGAGTTACCTTTGAGTACAATATATAAAAGAAATTAGGAAATTGAAAAAAAGTTATTTTTGCTATACATGTTATGTTGTTGTGCAAATGACTCCGACGAGTTAACATTGTTTCTTATAGTTTAGTTATCTCGTTAAGAAAATGTCTTGTAGTAAGCATGAGGTGGTGATGTCGTGATATTATATATGCATCATTATATGTAAAAGATGGATGATGTCCACCCCTCCTAATGAATGTGTCAAATAATGTATGCTCTACCCTTTGGAATCTATCTTTTATATTCTTTTTGGAAATGTCGCCACACAATATCATACCTCTGTCATGCCTCTGCAACAAGTGCATGGAGGGGGAAGGGGGGTGCAGTCATGCGACCATCGAACAGGCCCACGATCCAATAGTGAGTGAGAGCGGAGGGGCGCGGCACATAATGGGTGACGTATGGGGCGGAGGCAATAAAAACATGTGCGACAGCCAGAAGCCAGGGAAAAACTCGAATCAGCTTTGCGAAAACTGGTGTGCACTTCGCTTGCTCCTGCTGCAGCCAGAGCAATGCCCTGCCTGCACCAGAGCGGCTGAGACCTGCCCTTGACCACCCTGTGGTGTCCTGTCGGACACTGCCCATTATTTTCCTGATTCCCTCTGTATTTCTACTGTGGAATGATTAGGCCAGATAAGGACATACCCTGTAAGTATTTAACGATTCCCATTTGTTTGCTGGGTATGTATGATCAGTAGTGGGTAAGGGTTGATCATTGGTATTGCTTCTTTGCATTTCCTTCCCCATGTGCCATCATTATAATTAAATATGCCTGGTCTTGGGGTGAAGTCATATAATTGTGATCACTCTGGCAATTAAAGAAAGTACATTGGGGATTGATTGGCAGTGGTAATTAACATCGTGTACCCAACGTGTGCCACACATATCTCGGTTTGCTCAGCCATTAATTAGAGATGAGGCGTGTGACACCAATTAGCCCAGAAGAGTTAGGAAGACCCAAAAGAACTGCCCAAAGGCAAGCTAAGCACTTGAAGTTGCTCATTTTACATGATAGAAGATAGTCAAGTCACCAGCTGACAAATGAAATGAGAACAGGCCTGAACATTAATGTTCTTGTCCAGCACTTTATGCAGAAGGCTGATTGCAGCAGTTCTCCATGGCAGAGTTGCAGCAAAGAAACCACGACTGAGACCACAGCATAAGGTGAAGAAACTGAAATTTTCAAAGCAACACCAAGATTGGGTGACTGAACACTGGAATCGGATACTCTGGTCTGATGAATCAAAGTTTGAACTTTTTGGATCGAACACACCAGTTCATACACCGAAGACTTGGAGAACATCATGGCATACAATGTTGGCAGCCACTTTATGCCTTGTTTGGGACAATTTCCATTAAAAAAAATAATAATAAACCTAACAGGGTCAAACAAAAACTGGGTACCACTGTGCACCATCAGACAGAGTGGAGTTCCCCCAAGAGTTAAGCTGGCGACCTGTCCCGTGTGAGGGATTATATCCAAGTTGCACCTCGTAACTGGAATGGTGACTGAAATCATTTTCTCCACCTGCACTTGCTGTGAGATTCCTGATCAACAGGTGTTCCTGCTTGCATCCACCCTGTTTAAGCAACCATTGAAAAAGGATTTTAAGTTGTAACTTGGATAAAAACATTAAAGTTTAAATTGCAAGTTTGGCTTTAGTTGGTCTGTGAAAGACGCAGAACCATCTACTGCTAACCCCAGTATCAGTCAGCCTCCAAAGGCTTAGGTGGCCTTTCTCAAAGCAAGGATTTTTAGTTTGCTTTTCAATGTGAATTCATCAAAAGAAATGTTAGACATTGTCATTTTGCTGTCCTTTTCCAGGTGTTGACCCTTTTGGACATGGAGCAGATACATGTACCATCACTCTCTCACCTGCGTCTTTGGCTTCTTGAGGGAAAACATTGCAGGAGAATTCTACAGAATAGCCAAAGGCAGCTGAAGTACGTACATATCCAACATGTTTTAATCAGCATTTTTGGGGGGGATTATTTGACTTGCTTATGATTTAATGTCAAGGGAGATCTTTAACTAATTACAACAATGCACCGAAATATGAGAATACCCAAACAAATATCAAGGGAGAGATGCGTTTAATGAGGGACACGTGAAGCATTTATAGATGAGAAAAGATGAGAATCTGGCTGAAACTACAGGTTTAGGTACAAACAGGAAGATCCATTTCCATCTCAAGGGGCCAACACTGGAGGTCAGAGAATGAAGGATTATGCTGAGAATTCCATAATTATGGATAACCAGTTTCTCTTAACATCCAGAATCAAAAGAACAGATACTCAGATGTTGGTGTGCTGGATAATTCTGGGAAGGATATCTCTGGCACTTGTGCTGTACAGCCAGAGTGGAGTGGAGTGCAGTGCTTTTAATCTCCCAAAAACAAATCTCTCATGGCACCAAAATGCTAGACAATAGTGGAAGTTGTTGAAGTCCAGTTGCAGATGAAACTTATCCGTGAGTCATGTGATGACATTAAACTGACACTGCAGAACTACAGGCACAAATTTAATTCCAAACCAACAGAAATCTCCACCACAATCTGGTCTTCACCACAGCTTGCTTGAGGTTATAGGTGGCGAGCATGTGAGGCAGCAATGCCAACCCTCCCGATTTCATCGGGAGGCTTCCGAAAATTCATCCAAACTCCCGCCCTTACGATCACTATCCTTATCCTCCCGAAATTTTGATATTTTTGCACTGTTCACTAATCAGAATGTACTAGTATGAGAATTGAATGAAAAGCATCGTCTGCTACGTATAGCATGTGGTAACTCCATAACGTTCGCTGCTACCAAATTGTACGTAAAAAATTGCAAATTCAAATGAGGAGCAGCGAAACATTGGGTCTGGATCTCGCTTATGCGATCATGCACTGAGATTTAGTGCATGCGGTATGTGTGCAATACAGTGCATGCGGTATGTATGCACAGTGTATATGCATGCGATACGCTCACTGCATGCAGCTGGGCCCCGTACCAGCCCGGCGGTCGCGACCACCGTGCGGAGTTTAACAGCCGCTAGAGTTCTACGAGTCGCGCTGCAGCTGTGGAACATCGACTTCGAAGTTACCGATGCTTCAAGCCCTCGATGTTGATTATGAAATGGCAGAAAAGAAGCTTACGAAGACCAAGAAATGGTCTCAGAAGTACAAGACCGAATACAGTCTCCAATACCCGTGTATTTGAAAGACTGAAAGAGGAATTCATCATGCGTATTGTACAGTATGCAGCGTTGATATTTCAGTTGAGCACGGAGGTCGCGATGATATTCGGAAGCACGTTGGAAGCAAACGGCACACGGACATTGCAAAGGAGAGATCTTCGAGCACGAGTACCGGTACACTTCTGAATTATTTCACCAAACAAGGGACAAGCGAGGAAGAGGATGTTACCCGAGCGGAACTTCTCTTTAGTGGATTTATTGTGGAACATAACTTGCCCATATCAGTCTCAGATCATGCTGGACCTCTATTTCAAAAGATGTTTCCAGATTCAAAAGTTGCTTCAAAGTATGGATGTGCAAGAACAAAAACTTCAGCAATAATTGGTGAGTTGTCAAATGTTACTGCTTCATCTATTGCCGATATTGCTAGACTAGCTCCATTTAGCCTAGCTACAGACGGTAGCAATGACAGTGGTGAGGCCCAGCTATATCCTGTCCTGATTTCGTACTATGACAACAGTGCTGGGATTGTGAAGCAAGGTTTGCTAAGTTTGCCTGCGTGCAAACAAGATTCCACTGGAGAAAACATTTTCAAACTGCTTGATCATGAGTTCAGTGACAGGAAAATTCCGTGGGGAAATTGTGTTTCCTTTTGTGCTGATAATGCCTCTGTCATGGTGGGCAAGCACAAAGGAGTCGCTGCTTATATCCACAAACAAAATCCAGAGTGCTACATCATGGGATGCCCTTGCCATATGATGCACAATACGGCCAAGAAGGTGGCTCAGGCCTTACCCATTGAATTAGATGACTTTCTCATCGATATTTACTACTACTTGGACAAAAGTAGTAAACGCGTCAAAGGAGTGAAAGCACTGCAAGAACTCTGTGATGCCCCGACACACAAGATTCTGAAGCATGTCGCAACAAGGTGGCTGTCCCTTGGTCAGTGCCTAGACAGGCTGATTGAACAGTGGGAGCCACTTCGCCTCTTCTTCAAAGAAGAAGTACGAAGAAAAATGCAACCAACTGTAGCCAAGACTCTAACAACGAGCAAGAAGGACGGCACTGTATCTACTGCCAGTACTGGCACTGCAGGATCAAGCACTAGTGGAGCAGCATTCACCACTACCACTGCAGTATCTGCTGCGAAGAAGACAGCAGGGACAGCACCAAAACCAATGCTGAGAGCAGGTAGCATCACCGGCCCTTCATCACGTTCATCTACAAAGCAGATCCCTTCAGAGTCGAGAAAGACTGTGATAGTCCCATCTGCAGGAAAAGAAGGACCCAAGTTAAGTTCTGCTTTTGCCAAATCACTTGATAGAAGCTCAGCAAAACCTTCGAATCAGAGGTCTTCTTCCTTGGCTGCACCTACCTCAAGCTCTCTCCTCAAACGTAAAATTGGATCTGGTACTACGAGTCTGACCTCTTCTGCTGGCAGTAAACGCAAGTGTGATCGCCCTGCGGCTAAGTGTACTACGAGTTCTACAACTAAAAGCGCATCTTCCTCAAACACTGTGCAGGAATCTAGAGAAAAACGTGTCAACAGGATGTTCTTGTCTCCACAAACAAAACTATTGTTTCTTCCTTCGATATGCTAACAAGCTTTTTGAGAAGGGGAATCTTCTGCTCCAAAGAGACGAACCCTGTATTCATCTCCTGCACGGAGAATTGAATGGTCTTCTGAAAGATATCTTCGTACGGTTTTTGAAACCATCGGTGTCATCGGTTCCTCTGGTAAATGTACCCTTCTCTGACAGAAATCATCAGAAGAATGATGAGGACCTCATGATTGGGAACGATGCCAAACTGTATATAAGGGAACAAAGGAGTCTCAAGAAATCCACCTTCACTCTGAGTGAGTCAGACATCCAAGGTTTCTTCAGTGCAGTTTGCTCATATTATGTGAAAGCCTGCAATTACATCTTCAAAACCTGGCCGCTAGATGATGAATTAGCCAAGCATGCTCAGGTGCTGGATGTTAAGCTACACCAAGAAGTGGGGTTTGACTGTGTGGAGTTTTTCATCAAGAAATTCCCCTGTCTGTTCAGTGGCGGTGATAGTGACATAGACAGTCTTGAGAGTGAATTCGCTCACTACCAGGCAGACGCCTCCATAGCTACAATTGCTACTGAGACAGTGAGAGTGGATGAGCAGTGGCATCGGATTTCACAGCTCACAGATCCCTGCACTGGTGCCAAGAAGTATCCTAATTTGAGCAAAGTGATGAAGGGAATCTTGGTCATTCCTCATTCGAACGCATCATGTGAGCGGGCACTCAGTCTTGTACGGAAGAATCTTACTGAATTTCGTCCCAATTTGAGTGTCAAAACCCTGGAAGCTCTCTTAATTGAAAAACTAGCTCATAGCACCCCTTGCTACCAGAGAGAATACAGCAAAGACATAATCAGAAGGGCTAAAAGAGCCACACAGCTGTCACTCAGCAAAGCTGCCATGGAAAAAGCAAGCAGCAGTAGTACCAGCCAGTAAGGTAAGAAAAATATTGCTTCTTTTGTGCTTTTTGTTAATCTTTGATTGTCCCCTAACTTACTAATATTAACATACATGTAACATTAAAAAGTGCACAATTTTCCCCTTTTTTTGTTTAAAAAGTGGGAATTCTTAACATGTTAAATGCTCCAAAATAGGGCTCAGAGGGCACTAGAGAGCGTCTAGAACCCCAGAGCTTCCAGGGCCCTAAGGCGGGCCCTGGACCCCGCCGCAAGGGTCGAGCGCTCCGCGCTCGAGATGTGCGCTTCGCGCACATTATTTGGTGTCGGTTGAAAATCCTCCCTAATTCTGATTTCCAAAAGTTGGCATCTCTGTTGTGAGGTATTGTCATTAATAAATAGAATGGCATTCTTCGGCGTCGTGACGTCACCAGATATGCCTCCGCACACATTATTACATCATCATCATTATACATATTTGTACCAAGTTTGATTTAAATGCTTGAACCCGGATTCAAAACATTAAATAATTCTGGCTGCCAGACCATGCATCCACTCAGGTTGAAATTTGAAGCGTAAATTCCCCATGACTACTCAATCTTGATTGTGAGGTTTCACGTCGATTGATGAAGTGATTCAAGAGAAATGATTTTTTTTTTAAGATTTTTGTTGAATCCAATATTGCTGCCAGACCATGTGACCTATTAAAGTATTCGTGAACACCCTGGTATCCCCAAGGCTTGGGGAACATGTGGGTGAAGTTTCCCCTCCATCTGTTGAGCCATTGTGGAGAAGGTTTTTCAAGGTTTATTCTTCAAAAAAGCAGAGCTGCCAAACCATGTGACCTATGACATCATAGGTGGAGAACTTTTTCTTCCTTATGGATAGGAAATCATGCCTGTAAAGTTTCGCCTCGATCTGTTTCGCCGTTTTAGAAAAGAGGATTTTTGAAGGCTTTTATGTTAAAATATGGCTGTCGAACCGCTTGACCGATGATGTCATCGATTGTTTTTCCCCATACAATTTAGCCCAAGATGACCCTCAATTTTTAATTCCGATTGGATAAGCATTCAATGCCTGCAATTATGTCATAATGAAACCACCTATGACCTCATCAAAAAAATCACTTATTTCCCATGGGGAGTACTTAACATGTGCCAAGTTTCATTTTTTCCATGGAGCGGTTTTGGAGATAGAGTCCAAAGTTTTTCCTTTTTTTCCAACATGGCTGCCACACCACGTGACCTATGATGTTATAATTATCATTAAAACATTCTGCATTAGTAAACACACCTGTGGTGAAATTTTTGTGTCAATCGGATAAGCAGTTGCAGAGAAAATTAGCACGTACAAATGGAAGGACGTAAGTACGTCCAACCCAAAAAACATGCCTCCAACGACTTTGTCGGCAGAGACGTAAAAAAACAAGGATGAGTTCGTTCCAGGAATATATTGTGTGATAAACTGATTTTACCGTATTTCTTTTCCATCTGTTTTTTAATTCTATTTCCTGCTTGGTCCTGTTATGCCCTCTTGTAGAAAGCTGGGTTTGAGTTCAAAGTTTCAAATTGGTGTGCAGTTGCTGGACAAGGAGGAGAATCTTCGGTGAGTGCATTCTTTCATGTATGAACATATAAAACCATTGCATATCGTTCTTGCTGCAGACCTTGTACATTGCATGGCCAAAAGTATGTGGACACCTGCTCGTCCAACATCTCATTCCAAAATCATGGACATTGATATGGAGTTGGTCCCCCCCCCCTTTGCTGCTATAACAACCTCCACTCTTCTGGGAAGGTTTTCCACCAGATATTGGAACATTGCTGCGGGGATTTGCTTCCACTCAGCCAAAAGAGCATTTGTGATGTCGGGCATTGATGTTGGGTGATTAGGTTGGGTTGCCCCCCCCTCTCATCCACAAAGCTGCCTCCTTCCACTGCCCTCTCACCTCCATCTCTTCACTCCATCTCAAATCCTCAACTGCCTTCTTCCCCCTCTCTTGTCCCCCCTCTCCCCCAGCACCACAGAGCCTTTTCTCCTCCTCATCCGCCCCCTCCCCTAGCTATTCTGCAATCCCCCACACTCGTTCAACAACCCTCCTTATCCCCCCCTCATCCCTTGTCCTCCCCTCCCCCTCCCCTCCCACCCCCTGTACCCAAAGCCTCCTCCCCTCCCTCTTCATTAACAGTGTGGACCTCAAATATCCAGAGCCTTTGCTCAAACCTTTCAGATCTTTCCATACAGGTTGCCACTGACAAACCAGACATAATCTGCCTAACAAACTTTCCTCCCCCAAGACGTGTCTGACTCCCAAGTATCTCTCCCTGGTTACTCCCTCCTCCGGTATGACAGACCTGAGCCTCGTCCTGGTGGAGGAGTTGCTCTCTTCATCAAAGACTCTATTCCTCACTCTCCATGCACTGCCCTCACTCCCCCACACCCCCAGGAATACCTCTGGCTACGGCTTCCCCTCCACTCCCACCTCATGTTTATATATGTACTGTAGCGCGCATCAGACACCCAACTTTTTCGAAAATATTAGAACTCGAAATTGGCAGTATGATTTTTTCGTTCCATTTGCAGAATTAATGTTTTTTGTAAAATTTCACGAAATTCCGAAATCATCTACCGGGTCCACATCGGCCTGGAATTTTGTTTTAAATCGACTTCCGAGACAAAATAAGAAACTCCCACTCGGCCCCACTAAAAACCCTATCGATTCATATCCATCAACACTAAGTCCTCAAAGACATAAAACAATGAGAACGGGCACTCAGTAGAGCGCATACCTTCGCCAACGCTACATTTTGCCCCCCCCCCCACCCCAAGAAATCGTTGATTGTGAGGGTATTTAATCCCATACCACATCTGCCATCTCATATGTGTTATGATGGCTTAAAAACATTAAATTTCCTGCTGTTTGACACTGATTCACGTACATTGTACAATTTCTGTATGAACTCCCTGACCTTTTTGGGCGTCGGTGTCAAGTCAATCTGATGACAACTGGTCACATTAAAAGAAATAAGTTCAGTAACACCCCCACCCCCCCCCCCCAATGCTTTAAACACACCAATAAAGTCACTGTCAAATATTACACATCACAGGATAGGGAATTGAATTTGAAACATTTTGAGTCTACTTACATGCAAATTGTATAAGAATTGACCGCGTTATGATAATAACGGTCATTGACCCCCCTGACCTTTGACCCAAACCGCTAACAAAGGTAATGACATCATTGTGTCATATCATATATCACAAGATTGGGCATTGAATTCACAACATTTTGGCATTGGTTGCATGCAAATTGGATAAAAATTGACCGCACTATGGCAAAATGACAATTTTTACCTTTTCATGACCTCAACCTGACCTTTGTACTCTTAATTTTGTAATTGGTATTAGAGTGTGGGGGAACAGAACAGTCAACATTTTGGTGTTGGTTTCATGCAAATCTGATAAGAATTGACCATGTTATGACGAAAACCGCACATTTTGCAATGTCATGACCCCCCCCTGACCATTGACTCCCAACCGCTGATGAGGGTTATTACATCATTGTGTCATGTCACATATCACAAGATGGGACATTGAATTCTGAACATTTTGGCTTTAGTTGCATGCAAATTGGATACAAATTGACCGCGCTATGGTAAAAAGACGATTTTGACCTTTTCATGACCTTGACCTTGACCTTTGACCCGATCGCTCCCAAAATCTAATCAAATGGTCCTCGGATAATAACCAATCATCCCACCAAATTTGCTGCGATTCAGTTCAATACTTTTGGAGTAATGCGAATAACAAACAAACAAACACACATATTCACAAATAAATAAATAAACTAGAACGGGCACTCAGTAGAGCGCATACCTTCGCCAACGTTACATTTTGCCCCACCCCCTCCCCCCCACCCCTCCCCCCCCAGAAACCGTTGATTGTGAGGGTATTTAATCCCATACCACATCTGCCATCTCATATGTGTTATGATGGCTTAAAAACATTAAATTTCCTACTGTTTGACACTGATTCACGTACATTGTACAATTTCTGCATGAACTCCCTGACCTTTTTGGGTGTCGGTGCCAAGTCAATCTGATGACAACTGGTCACATTATAAGAAATTATTTTCTGGCATTTTAGCGGCATTTAGCACACACGAGTTTCTGTTTTTCTAAACAAGTTATTACCTTCGCAAACTTTGTTGCGAAGGTTATGTTTTGATCGCTGTGTATTTATTTATTTATTTGTGAATATGTGTGTTTGTTTGTTTGTTTGTTATTCGCATAACTCCAAAAGTATTGAACTGAATCTCAGCAAATTTGGTGGGATGATTGGTTATTATCCGAGGACCATTTGATTAGATTTTGGGAGCGATCGGGTCAAAGGTCAAGGTCATGAAAAGGTCAAAATCGTCTTTTTACCATAGCGTGGTCAATTTGTATCCAATTTGCATGCAACTAATGCCAAAATGTTCAGAATTCAATGCCCCATCTTGTGATATGTGACATGACACAATGACGTAATAATCCTTATTAGCGGTTGGGAGTCAAAGGTCAGGGGGGGTCACGACATTGCAAAATGTGCGGTTTTAGTCATAACACGGTCAATTCTTATCCGATTTGCATGAAACCAACACCAAAATGTTGACTGTTCTGTTCCCCACACTCTAATACCAATTACAAAATTAAGAGTATAAAGGTCAAGGTCATGAAAAGGTCAAAATCGTCATTTTTGTACAATGAATGTTTGTTTATTCACAAAAAATAACTTGTTTAGAAAACAGAAACTCGTGTGTGCTAAATGCCGCTAAAATGCCAGAAAATAATTTCTTATAATGTGACCAGTTGTCATCAGATTGACTTGACACCGACACCCAAAAAGGTCAGGGAGTTCATACAGAAATTGTACAATGTACGTGAATCAGTGTCAAACAGCAGGAAATTTAATGTTTTTAAGCCATCATAACACATATGAGATGGCAGATGTGGTATGGGATTAAATACCCTCACAATCAACGGTTTCTGGGGGGGGGGGGCAAAACGTAGCGTTGGCGAAGGTATGCGCTCTACTGAGTGCCCGTTCTAGTTTATTGTGAACAAACATTCATTGTACAAAAATGACGATTTTGACCTTTTCATGACTTCGACCTTGACCTTTGTACTCTTAATTTTGTAATTGGTATTAGAGTGTGGGGAACAGAACAGTCAGCATTTTGGTGTTGGTTTCATGCAAATCGGATAAGAATTGACCGTGTTATGACTAAAATCGCACATTTTGCAATGTCGTGACCCCCCCCCCCCCGACCTTTGACTCCCAACCGCTAATAAGGATTATTACGTCATTGTGTCATGTCACATATCACAAGATGGGACATTGAATTCTGAACATTTTGGCATTAGTTGCATGCAAATTGGATACAAATTGACCACGCTATGGTAAAAAGACGATTTTGACCTTTTCATGACCTTGACCTTTGACCCGATCGCTCCCAAAATCTAATCAAATGGTCCTCGGATAATAACCAATCATCCCACCAAATATGCTGCGATTCAGTTCAATACTTTTGGAGTTATGCGAATAACAAACAAACAAACAAACACACATATTCACAAATAAATAAATAAATACACAGCCATCAAAACATAACCTTCGCAACAAAGTTTGCGAAGGTAATAAATAAATAAATAAATACACAGCGATCAAAACATAACCTTCGCAACAAAGTTTGCAAAGGTACTAAGAAACTACTTATTGGACAAACCGAAGCGAGTTTAATTCACATGGTCAGGCCAAACAGATGCCTACAGTTATCAAGTAACAAGTCAGCATTCAGACGCGTCAACTTTGTTCAGTCTATGATTTCGACTTTCGCTTCCTTAGACTTGGGAGCCATTTTCTGTCTTGTTCCACGACTTGCAGGACACACTGATATTTCTCTTCCATTCTGGCAGATTGCAGGAAGTCCGTGCTCAGTTTCACCGCCCTTTCAGCAGCATTGTTTGTCATGTTGAGTGATCTTGCTTTATATTTAGATGTCATGAATGAGGTGAGATAATCCCACTTATCCACATCCTCCAACAGAAAATCGCTGTCAAGATCGAGTAATCTGAACATGAACCACGAGTCCTCGGTTACAAGGTTAGCAAGTTTTGTTTGGATCTTTATATCGGCTGGAAAGGTAGGTTTTCCAAATGCAGTGCCAAAACGCTCCTTGGGCAAGTTCTGCATCAGATCGTCATCTGGTTTCAATTTAATGAGCTTGTCAGCAACCCAGCATCATTCACTGTCAGGGACAAGTTCGCTGAATAAGGCCAACGGCACCATTTCTGCGGTGAGATACCATGAATGTCATTTGAAGGCTTCTCTATCGCTGTCTGAGATTGGCTCACTGATTTTTAGCGTACCATAGAATGTCCTTGTAAAGGGTCAAATCATTCCATGGCGAGTCTGTAGCGCGAGAACAGGTCACCCACCACTTGAAATAAATCAGCGCCACGAACGTTAAGAATTCTCGTATCTTGGGGACCTGCTTCCGTGTCGTAACAGTACCAAGCGGTAATGTCTCTATTTGCTGTGCCAGTAATGCCATTTTCAACGAATAGATGACTTTTGCCATCCATCTGGCCTTGTGAAGCGCTCCTGGCCGACGGAAATTGAAATCGCCTTCATTCTGGCCTCGATACGCGTGTACAAGCTTGGTGAACTCTTCGTAGTCCTCCCTCTGATACTCTATACTGGAGGCTGCGATGATCAGAGTTTCAGCTCTCCAGTCCTGGATGAGGACTTGCACTTCATCATCGTAGGAATCCATATCGAACGTACACAATAACACATCATTAGTGTGTGGTACAGAGTCAAAATTTGTGCGAAATCTCTGAAATACAGATACATCAGCGGATTTGGATGACTCGATGTTGAGATCAGAAAAAACGTGTCCGATTACACTGAACAACAAAAATTTTTTACTGGAGATGTGTAAAGTGATTTAGACTAATTTGGGTACGCTGATTTAAAAAATCATAACCGTTTTGCTGTATCACGTCAGGATTTTCAGTAACAGAAATATTCCCATTGCCTAGAAGTCAGGATTTCAATGAAATTTACAAAAATTCATTTATTCATTTATTTCATCATGAATGCTTCAAAATTATAGAAATTACAGAAAAACTCCACTAGAATGTAATTAAAAATGCTTTAGGCATTTGGCTTTGCGTTTTTGCTGCTCTGTGTCAGTTTCACGATGCAGGAACCAGCAGAAATCGCCCATCATGTTCGGGTTGTGCCGCCCTTGGTAACGCGTCTCCATGAGTGAAATCTCTTGGTGGAATCGCTCGCCGTGCTCGTCCGAGACTGCTCCCAAGTTGTCAGGGAAGAAGTTCAGGTGCTGGTGTAGGAAATGGATTTTCAGGGACATCCTGGAGCCAAGTTTCCTGAAGGACTCCAGCAGCTGCTGCACTATTTCTTCATAGTTGTCCGCGCGCTCGTTCCCCAAGAAGTTGTCCGTCACAGCTTTGAAGCTCCTCCACGCTGCCAGCTCTGGGGTTTAGAGTTGTCGGAAAAGTTTCGTCCTTCATAATCTGTCGGATTTGCGGTCCAACAAAGACACCAGCCTTGATCTTGGCCTCCGACAAGGTGTTGCCAAACTTTTCCTTGAGGTATAAAAACCCACGCCCATTCAGATCCATTGCCCGTACAAAACCTTTCATCAAGCCGAGCTTTATGTGGAGTGGTGGAAGGAAAACCTTGGCTGGGTCGACAAAGGCGACATGCTTCACGTTGTGTCGACCAGGTACATGCTCTTTTCGCTCTTCCCAATCTTTCTTCGTCCAGTGATTCTTGTCGTCTCTGCTATCCCAGAGACAAAGGAAGCACATGTATTTTGTGTAGCCTGACTGCAGCCCTAACAACAGCGCCACCACTTTCAAGTCTCCGCAGATGTGCCAGTTGAAGTCATTGTACTTGATGGAATCAAGCAGCTGCCGCATAGTCTCATAGGTCTCTGTCATGCCGAACGCGTGAGCCAGTGGGACTGATGGTTTCTCGTTGCCATTGTGGAGCAAAACAGCCTTCAAGCTGTTCTTCCCCGAGTCGATGAAGAGGCGCCAGTCTGCAGGATCGTGATCACACCCAAGTTCTTTCAACAGACCGTTGATGTCACTGCAGAATGTCATCGTGTCTTCCATCTCAAAGAACTCAGCCATGTCTCTGTGACGTGCTCTGAACAAGGATATCTTGGTGTTAGGTTCAAGTAGATTCCACTGCTGCAGCCTTGATCCAAGCAGCTCTGCCTTCGCCTTTGACAGCGAGAGATCTCTTACAAGATCATTTAAGTCTCCCTGGTTCAGAAGGTGTGATTCTTGAGTGTCGGGTTCAAAAGGTTCATCATCACCATCCTCTTCACCACTGCTTACAGCTATGTTCTGATAAGCTGGAGGTGTTGGAACGGGGTTCTCGTCATCATGAGGCACTGGTTTACGAGCAGAGACGCAGTCAGCGTACTTGATGTGACCTTTATTCTTCTTGTTGAAGCCGGCGATGCTTGTGCAGCAGAAATAACAATCATCATGATGATTCTGCGGCTCACGCCATATCATGGGCACCGCAAATGGCATGCTCGCGCGCTTGCCCACCCACCACTGAGTCAAGGTTGTGTGACAGCTTGTGCAGCAGATGTGTGGTGCCCAGCTCTGTTCTTGGTCCCCCACTTTACACCCGAAGTAGTGAAAGTAGGCGGCCTTCATTTTCACTGCTGTAGATATACTTCGCTGTTGATCTTTTTTGGTATACCGACCACAGACATAACAGAAGTTGTCAGGATGATTGGTACAGGAACGCCTACTCATCTTTATCTGAAAGAAAGAAATATAACACAAGTTAACAACAATTGTACGAAATAGACATGTTAAAGACATATGTAAATTTCATTGAAATCCTGACTTCTCGGCAATGGGAATATTTCTGTTCCTGAAAATCCTGACGTGATACAGCAAAACGGTTATGATTTTTGAAATCAGCGTACCCAAATTAGTCTTAATCACTTTACACATCTCCAGTAAAAAAAAATTTTTGAAATTTGTTGTTCAGTGTTATGAGCTCGCCTACATGGTGTCGACAGGCGGACCACAACAGCGCTCTTCCTACATCGTTCTGGATGGCGATGCATGCAGCGCTAACATGACCAGTGTTACTTGATGTGGTGTCAAATACCATATTCACAATATTTTCAGTGCAGTTTTTAGGAACTCACCAATTCCATAGTATGCTCACTGATGATCTCACCAGCACGTCGGTCACTTACGTTGGATAATGGGGAGTGCCCAGTAATTTCACATCTGTGGAATCACCAACAAGAACTGCCATTCGTTCCTCAGTCACGTATTGATTTGTCAGTGACTTCATTTTCTTTGAGTCCCGGTGAAGCGATGCTACCTTGGGTGGCATCCACAACTCCTTCACCGATTTAGCAATCTTCCGTCCAATTGATCTTCTGGTCCTATCTGCACTACAATACTACATACAAACTTTCAACGAGTCCCCTCCACATTCCTCAGTCACAGCTGCTGTGAAAGATGCTTGCTGTGTCGGAGTCATGTTCGTTCGCGTAGCTAATGATACAAAATGAGGAGATTTGAGAATGTCGTGTGGAATGAATGCCGATGTCCCAGGGCGGGATGTTCTATGGTGGCTCCGTTTGGACGTGAGTGAATCAGATGTGGTCGGCTCAGTGCTATTGTCTTCTGCTCCCTCATGAGCACTATCCTCCAGCTGAACTCGTGAGTGAAAATCCTCCATTTCCACATCAGAACGGCATTTTCTATTGGCTTCTTTCTGCTTCCACTCTTCACTTCTGTGGATCTGATGAGCCAACTTCTTGTCATGACAACCAAATAAAGCCACACGATCTGTTTTCATCGATTTAGAAATTCTATATCTTCAGTGTTTTTCATCAATGTTTCAGCATTAGGTGTCCACAACGGAAATGTTTGCTGGAAGCTCGACCGATTCCCTTCTAATTTTGCGATGATTGCTGGTGACGATCTTCTTTAAATTGGAGTTTCTCACAGTTTGGTGTTTCGATCCAGTAATGCAATTATTTTCTCACATACTCGTTTTGAGGATATCATCGCTATGTTCACTTTGTGGTAAAATGGCACGATCTTTTCCAGGACGATTTTCGCGATATCACGTTTTGTGAAATTTTCGGCTTGTCTTTGCATCTGATGGTATTTGAAACACCTCAACACTTGCTCATTTGTGGGAAACATCAAACCTGTGATCTCATCTTCCTCGATCGTTATTTTGGCTCCCAAACCGAATATCTGGCTTTGGCGACGTGTTCCTGGCTTACCTCCATCCTTACACGCATCTTATGCTTGGTTTTCCATCACTTATACGACAAGAAATACGAGAAAATGAAACACAACCTGTAAAATAGCTCCGACAAATAGATGACAGGAACTTGAATTTCCTGGAAGTGCTAGTTTCGTTTTCAGAGAATGGTTTATGGTGTGAAACGAAGTAAAAAAAAAACTTTCAATTGAGTATTTTGGGGTCATAAGATGTTGTAATATAAGTTGTAAGCAATGTCGGATGGTTCAACATCAAAATCAACTTTATCATGGACCCGCTAGATGAACTCGCAAAGTTCTGATATTTTTATGTGTCAATTGTTTCATTGATACGAAAATAGAAAACACCCCACCGATGCAGAATTTTGACATCGGGGCGTCTGATGCGCTCGTGTACTGTACCGTCCACCTCACAGTGATGACTCCATCTACACCTCACTATCCGAAAACATGGAACAACTTCTATCTTCTCATCCAAACTCTCTCTTTCTCATATGTGGCGACTTCAATTGTCATCATGCCAGTTGGCGAGGTGTGAGTACCTCTCTACCTGTCATGGCACTTCAGCAAAAGCTTTCTGCGACTCATTGGGACTGACTCAATCGGTCAACTTCCCGACCCGGATCTCAACAACTGGTACTCTATCTCTTCTGGATCTGATTTTGACAAATTTCCCTGACAATATCTGCTGCTCTTCCTCCATTCCAATCGGTTCTTCTGACCACGTCCTTGTCAGTGGACATCTCTCTGGCTATTATCAGAGAACCACCTCACCGCCGTCGAGTCTGGCATTTCACTCAAGCTGACTGGCAGGGTCTCCAAGCAGCCATCAAACTTATAGACTGGTATCCTATCGCTACTTTCTCCAACATCAACTCATGCTGGGAATTCTTTCAAAGAAACTTGCTCTCCCTCATGCACAGATTTATCCCTTCTCGTCTTCAGTTGTCCTACCCTTCCTCCCGCCCTTGGTTCACTGAAGCTTGTGGCGAGGCAGTTGTCCTGAAAGAACTTGCCTTTGCCTCATGGAAAGCAAACCCAACTGAGGGCAATCTCATTTCCTTCCATAAAGCTCGGAACAAGTGTGTATCGACCCTCAGCAGAGCCAGAAAACAACATCTTTCTAATCTCAAGTCTGAACTCTCAAACCTCTCTCTCCCTCCTCAAAATCCTGGTGGCATCTAATCAAATCTGTTTATGGTGTATGTTCCCCCTCCATCCCCTCCCTTACCTCAAATGGGCGAACTGCTGATACCACACGTGAAAAGGCTGAATGCCTAAACTCGGTGTTTGCAGCTAAATCTTGTGTCCAAAACCCATCACTTTCTCTACCCACCTTACCCAGTCGCACCCAACTGTCCCTGGACTCTGTGTCCTTTTCTCCTGATAAGGTGGAGAGCTTGCTGTCAAACCTCGACTCAGATTCTGCAACCGGTCCAGACGGCATCAGCCCACGTGTCCTCAAAGCCTGTTCTTCTGCTCTTGCTCTCCCTCTCTGTTATATTCACCCTCTCATTTGCCCAAGGTCATCTGCCATCTGCTTGGAAATCTGCTAACATCACTGCCCTGCATAAAAAAGGTGCAAAAACAGATCCCTGTAACTACAGACCAATCAGCCTTCTCCCAATCATCAGCAAGGTTATGGACTCCATCATCGCTTCAGACATTAAATCCTTCCTCTTCTCCAACGGCTTGATTTCCAATCATCAATTTGGTTTCAGACCAGGTCACTCTACCCTGGATATGCTGCTTCTGCTCTCCCAACAATGGATGGAGGTCCTCAATGCCAGACAGGAAATCCGAGCCATATCCCTGGACATATCACGTGCTTTTGACACAGTCTGGCACCCTGCCCTGCTCACCAAACTCTCTTCCTGTGGTATCCAAGGCCATCTCCACTCATGGCTCGCAGACTTCCTCTCCTGTCGCAGTCAACGTGTGGCCCAAAATGGAGTTCTTTCATCCCATCTTCATGTCCAGGCTGGAGTTCCTCAA
The DNA here is from genome assembly GCF_056783735.1 of Eptatretus burgeri. Classification (NCBI taxonomy): domain Eukaryota; kingdom Metazoa; phylum Chordata; class Myxini; order Myxiniformes; family Myxinidae; genus Eptatretus; species Eptatretus burgeri. Next base: position 51,765,817 of record NC_140964.1, read on the forward strand.
GGTAGTGTTCTGGGCCCTGTTCTTTTTCTGCATTTCATCAATGATCTCTCTGACTCTCTGGAAAATCCTCTCTATCTCTTTTCTGATGACTCCACCCTCTGTCGTTCCATCGGTCATCCCTCAGACCGGCAAGCAGCAGCTTCTTCGCTCACTGCAGATCTGGATAAAATCACAAACTGGTCCAACACGTGGAACATGTCCTTCGATCCGGACAAATCCCACACTCTCACTATGTCTCTCCAAAAGGACCGTTTAGAACCCCCCCCCCATCCACTTTCTCAACAATCCTCTGGAAGAAGTCCTTTCTTTCAAGCTTCTGGGTCTCTATCTGCCATGACCTTTCCTGGGAAAGCCACATTTCAAACCTAGCCTCTAAAGCCAGTCGCCGACTGGGAATCCTCCATCGTGCAAAGTCCTTCCTCGGCCCACCTGAGATCCTGACCACTTACAAAGCTTTTGTCCGCAGCCTGATGGAGTACTGCTCTCCCCTCTGGGCTGGTGCTCCTGCCTCCCATCTTTCTCGGCTTCACGCTGTGAAAACCCAGGCACTTCGGTTCATTGGCATCTCCCGCAATGAGGCTGAGTCTTTGGACCTCTCACTCAATCACCGCAGGCTGGTCGGTGGTCTTTCTGTCTTCTACCATCTCCTCTCCAGCCTCGCCTCCCCCACTGCTCTCTTTGCGATTTGTCCCCACCACATTTCCGCAGGGCGCTCAAGGTCTGCTAACAATCCCCTTCTGGTAAAACTACCAAAATCACGAATCACTGCTCACCTTCACTCTTTCATTCCTCTTTTCCCCCACCTTTGGAATAAACTCCCTCACTCTATTCAATCCCATTCTCCCCTCCAGGCCTTCAAAACAGCTGTTCATCACCACCTCTTATCACCCCCATCCAAATCCTCGATCTTTTCTACCCCCGATAATCCACCCAAGCCCACCTTCTTCAGATTCCCTGCTTTCCTTCCTGAAAGTCCCTGTAATGTCCATCTTGTATTCCCCATGTTCCCCGTCCCATCCCTCTCCCTTCCACAGATCTCCGTATGTCTCTGTTCCCCACTGTTTTGTCCTTCCCACTCCCGCCCCTCTTGTCTCATGCCCCTCTTGCTGTGCGTTTTGTTAGCTCTCACACGAGCCTCGACAAGGTATACAAAAAATAAATAAATAAATAAATAAATAAAGGTCTGGCTCAGTCGGCATTCCAATTCATCCCAAAAGTGTTTGATGGGGTTGAGGTCAGGGCTCTGTGCAGTCCAGTCAAGTTCTTCCACATCGATTTCGATAAACCATTTCTGTGTGGACCTCGCTTTGTGCACGGGGGCATTGTCATGCTGAAACAGGAAAGGGCCCTCCCCAAACTGTTGCCACAAAGTTGGAAGCACAAACTCGTCTGGAATGTCATTGTATGCTGTGGCATTAAGATTTCCCTTCAATGGAACTAAGGGGCCATGCCCAATCCATGAACAACAGCCTCAAACCATTATTCCTCCTCCACCAAACTTTACAGTTGGCACTCTGCATTTGGGCAGGTAATGTTCTCCTGGCATCTGCCAAACCCAGATTTGTCCGTCGGACTGCCAGATGGTAAAGCGTGATTCATCACTCCAGAGAACGCGTTTCCACTGCTCTAGAGTCCAATGACGGTGAGCTTTACACCACTCCAGCCGATGCTTGGAATTGTGCCTGGTGATCTTGGGTGTGTGTGCGGCTGCTCGGCCATGGAAACCCATTTCATGAAGCTCTCGCCGAACAATGCTTGTGTTGACATTGCTTGCTGAGTCAGTTTGGAACTCGATAGTGTGTTGCAACCGAAGACAGACGATTTTTCCACGATACGCGCTTCAGCACTCGGCTGTCCCCTTCTGTGAGCTTGTGTGGCCCACCACTTCGCAGCTGAGCTGTTGTTGCTACTAGACATTTACACTTCACAATAACAGCACTTACAGTTGACCGGGGCAGCCCCAGCAGGGCAGAAATTTGATGAACTGACTTGTTGGAAAGGTGGTATCTTATGACTATGCTTCGTTGAAAGTCACTGAGCTCTTCAGTCTGGCCCATTCTACTGCCAATGTTTGTCTCTGGACATTCTGCATAGCTATGAATTCTACAGTCTATGAATAACAAATCTGCATGGCTGTGTGCTTGATCGTGTGCACCTGTCAGCAATGGGTGTGGCTGAAATAGCCAAAATCCACAAATTTGAAGGGGTATCCACATACTTTTGGCCATTTTGTGTATCTGTGCTCGCATTAAGAAAAAAATAGACTTTTTTTTTCCCACCCCACGTGCCCCAATCCTTTCATCCCACACTCTCCGTTCCCTCCTGTACTGCTCCGAATAAATTTATATCGCGATCCAGCTCTATATATACTTTATCTATTATTTTGCATTCGGGCTTTATACGTACTGTCTCCCATGGCTCTGTTTCGTTTTTTATACGTAATGGCGTTGGTCCCAGTGCCCTTTCTATCTCACCCCAGGCCTCACCGGTCGCCATTATGTACAGCTTGTCCCACACGAATGCCACGTTCGCTCTCCCCACAGCCAGCTCCTCATGTCCTGTTTCACTTTTTCTCCCAGGGGTCTGCCAAACCAGTGTTTGCCTATGCCCACTGTTACAAATTAGTAATATACTAGCAAATACAACCTATCGCTTTGCTGATGGGGGTTTAAAGGGGCGGGGGGGAGAGAGAGAGAGAGAGAGAGAGAGAGAGAGAGAGAGAGAGAGAGAGAGAGAGAGAGAGAGAGACAGACAGACAGACAGACAGACAGACAGACAGACAGACAGACAGACAGACAGACAGACAGACAGACAGACAGACAGACAGACGACGGGGGGGGAGCTAGGAAGGGGTGGAAGGGAGGGGGAGAGCGACACCTCACGAAACATTGCTATACACTGTGGGAGGGAGTGGATCGAGGTGTGTGTGTGTGTGTGTGTGTGTGTGTGTGTGTGTGTGTGTGTGTGTGTGTGTGTGTGTGTGTGTGTGTGTGTGTGTGTGTGTGTGTGTGTGTGTGTGTGTGTGTGTGTGTGTGTGTTTTGTTCAAAAAGCATAACATAATTTCTGCTTAATCTATCTATCTCTATCTCTCCCTCTCCCTCTCCCTCTCCCTCTCCCTCTCCCTCTCCCTCTCCCTCTCCCTCTCCCTCTCCCTCTCCCTCTCCCTCTCCCTCTCCCTCCGGACGTGTCCTGGTGGTGTTGGGAGTTTGTCTCCGGATGCATCCGGGCGGTTTTTGTCTCTGCACTTGTCTGGACAGGAGTTTGTCTCCAAGCCGTGTTTATAGTATGACCGGTAGTAAATTGATTTCAGATATTATTTTGTTTCCATCTTCACTGTTATTCTCTGCAGAATTATTTTGAGGAGACTGTATGAGTCGTAATTAACATTCCACCACACGTCTGCCTTCCCTTACTCTCACATAACACTGTTTTCCCTTCGCCTACCCCTCCTCTCTCCTTTCCCCTCCACCTCTTCACTCTCCCCGCACTCTCTCCCCCACCTGTCTCTCCCTCTTCCCCCCTCTTTTTCTCCCTCTTTTAATATTACCATCAGCGAAGCGACGGGTGGTATTTGCTCATATCTAATATATAAAGCTCATTCCAACCACTGACTCAACCACTGACTCAACCACTGACTCAACCACTGACTCAACCACTGACTCAACCACTGACTCAACCACTGACTCAACCACTGACTCAACCACTGACTCAACCACTGACTCAACCACTGACTCAACCACTGACTCAACCACTGACTCAACCACTGACTCAACCACTGACTCAACCACTGACTCAACCACTGACTCAACCACTGACTCAACCACTGACTCAACCACTGACTCAACCACTGACTCAACCACTGACTCAACCACTGACTCAACCACTGACTCAACCACTGACTCAACCACTGACTCAACCACTGACTCAACCACTGACTCAACCACTGACTCAACCACTGACTCAACCACTGACTCAACCACTGACTCAACCACTGACTCAACCACTGACTCAACCACTGACTCAACCACTGACTCAACCACTGACTCAACCACTGACTCAACCACTGACTCAACCACTGACTCAACCACTGACTCAACCACTGACTCAACCACTGACTCAACCACTGACTCAACCACTGACTCAACCACTGACTCAACCACTGACTCAACCACTGACTCAACCACTGACTCAACCACTGACTCAACCACTGACTCAACCACTGACTCAACCACTGACTCAACCACTGACTCAACCACTGACTCAACCACTGACTCAACCACTGACTCAACCACTGACTCAACCACTGACTCAACCACTGACTCAACCACTGACTCAACCACTGACTCAACCACTGACTCAACCACTGACTCAACCACTGACTCAACCACTGACTCAACCACTGACTCAACCACTGACTCAACCACTGACTCAACCACTGACTCAACCACTGACTCAACCACTGACTCAACCACTGACTCAACCACTGACTCAACCACTGACTCAACCACTGACTCAACCACTGACTCAACCACTGACTCAACCACTGACTCAACCACTGACTCAACCACTGACTCAACCACTGACTCAACCACTGACTCAACCACTGACTCAACCACTGACTCAACCACTGACTCAACCACTGACTCAACCACTGACTCAACCACTGACTCAACCACTGACTCAACCACTGACTCAACCACTGACTCAACCACTGACTCAACCACTGACTCAACCACTGACTCAACCACTGACTCAACCACTGACTCAACCACTGACTCAACCACTGACTCAACCACTGACTCAACCACTGACTCAACCACTGACTCAACCACTGACTCAACCACTGACTCAACCACTGACTCAACCACTGACTCAACCACTGACTCAACCACTGACTCAACCACTGACTCAACCACTGACTCAACCACTGACTGACTCACTGATTGATATTAAAGATCGGTACCTTCCGGGTGACGTAAAAAGCTGAAATTTTGCATGCTGATGGACATCGGAGCTGATGCACTGGGACATATCACAGAACCGTTGGAAAACATAGGTAAATGAAAATATAAATAATGAAAATAAATAGTTGATAAAAAATAAATGTAGGTGAGTGACCCGAGACAATGGGGAAGCACGGTAATTTTGCGTGCCGATGGACATCGAAGCGGACACACCAGGTAAATCACAGAACCGTCGAAAAGCATCTGCAAATGAAAATATAAATAAATGAAAAAGAAGTGGAGGTACATTCAAAGTACACCACCCCCATGCCAAAAAAATAAATAACTAACAAATCCTCCAGCGCGCGACATTGCCGGAGCAACTTAGGCGCCTGGCGATGCCGCCGTGCAGCACATGGAGATGGAATTGGGGAGCGGTGTACAATAATTGATTACACAATTAAAATAAATACATAATAATCCTAAAATATTAATTTATTCATCAGTTGGCTCATAGCATACCAAAACCACTTCTATTTCATCCGAATCTGAAACTTTTTTGAAAATTAAGTAATTCATCAAAAAATGAATAATGATGAATTGATTAATCAATAAATCAAAAATACCCTTTATAGCCAAATCACTTGTTCATTGTCGTGTCCAAATATTAGCATCCTCGCTCAAAAGTTGCCTGAGGTATTGCCCAGAAGAGAAACAAAATAAATAAGTGATTAATAAATCGATAATTAATTAAAAAATTATGTTTTCCCAAAGCAAATCTTCACTTTTGTCCCCAAATTTTAGCTTCCTTGCTGAAAGGATGGCTGAGATATCGCCCAGACAAACAAACAAACAAAGAAACAAACGGAGTAAAAACTGAGTATTCATTCCCTTCCTTTGGTGCCTGGCAATGGTCATGCATTGCATGGATATGGAATTGGGAAGGAGTGGTGTACAAAAATAAACGAAAATAAATATTGAAAAATCAAATGCTGGTGAGCAACCTGAGACAATGGGGAAGCACTGTTCATTATTGCTTACAATGTGTAAGCATACCCCACCAATATATATTGAAAAAAAAATTCGCACCAGTTGGCTTCCCTTCTTCCTTTCTCTCTGTAGCTGTGAGCTTCCTGTCTTACAATCTGCTAATGGGGCAGAATCTCACACCACCCACCACAGCATGTCCAAGTGCCCTACAAAATTTCCTGCCAATTCCATGTCGACTAAACCAGGCTCAAGCAACTTGGAGATGTTTGAGAGTGTCGTTTGGTTTGATTATCATAAAAAGGAGGGGGGAACAGGTAAAAAGCTGCAATTCAAAATTATTGACAGATGGCCTTGTGTCAATGGCTACTAAAGTGTAATACCTCGCCAAGGCGAAACCACCAGTAGGGACGAAGTGGCGATTTACATTACACATACATTATCGGAAATTCCCCCGTGCCCACCCTCCTTTCCCAAGCATGCAGCAATTATATTTGTTCCATTTGTCTTTAGAGATAAACCGTATTGACTTGTCCCACCAGATGAAGTTTCTGCAGACATGATTGCCGTATGATCCACTGCCCACAGATCCACGGACATGGTGCTGAGTCTACGCAGGCGTATTCCAGGCCTCAGGACATACACCAAGGCAGAAGATTTGCTGTTTGACACGTCACAAGACTGCACAGCACGCAGCCTTCTCCTATCTGTGGCCGTGCATGTCAAGCTGAGTGCAGAGCAGCTGCTCATTGCCAAACACTTCCCCACAACACACGAGTGGTTGATCATCGAGGATGCACCACAGGTGATGTTTCTAACTGTGGACGTGTGTGAAAAGAGAGTTAAAATGCAGTTTGTTAATGAGATCGTTATTATATTCGCTTTTTGACATTGGAATAAACTTTTTATCAACATTTTTTTTTTCTTTCATATTGTCTCCTGATGTGAATAATATTTCTACCCAGTTTTTATGCACACCACAGTTATCTGGAGGGAATGTGTTATTTGAATATTAAACCTTAAATCATTGTGTTTTACCCATGTTCTTCATTCATTTAGGGCAGGAAAATAAAAAAGAAGAAGGCCAAACAGAATCTGCGACAGTTTCCATATCACCTCAAAAATGGAGATGTCATTGGTGTCAAGGCAAGTGTTTTGGACACACAAAAACTGTCTGCAATGGTGTGCTATAGTTAGGATCAGTTTTTGATGTATTGGCACATGATCCTGCCACAGTATTGATGCACATTGGCCATTGAAACGATTGAGAGTGAGATTGAATGAGATACTTCAATGGCAGAGTTGAGATGGGGAGTACTGGGGGAGTGAAATTACATAGTACTTCTATATATAAGAGCGAGTCTGTCTGTCTGTCTGTTCCTTATACGTTTCCAAAACCCTGGGCCAATTTCCCAAAATTTGCTGTCCTGCATTATTTTCACATGCGGAAGGTGAACATCACAACAACAACAAAAAAACTTTAATTCTTAATCATATTGATGTAAAAACATGAATTGACTGCGCTTTGGCCTTTCGAGCACCGTACATTGGGTGCCCCCCCCCCCCCTCAGCAGGGAGAGAAGCTGAGCTTGGCTTGTGCCTACAAAGGTCGGTGAGGAATAGAAACCATTTCATTTAAATTATTATATTGTGTGCAGAAAACACTCCATGGGACTACACAGAGTTAACGAGAGGTCGCACAATCCTGGAGGACCTTAAACAAGGAAATGAGGCCATTTGGCTCATGATTGCTGTGTTGCACTCGCCAGTTAATTTTTGCGAGTTGCAAACCACAATGTTTATGTTTTACTCAAGTCGAAATGACCTGATCTTGATTGTACATATGCGTGCGTGCATTGCTTTTATGCAGCTTTCTTTGGCTGGAAGAGCAGGGGGTTCATTATTTATATATTATGGTTGTGGGAGGGAGGATGTTTATGGAGGTAGGTTTGGGGGTAATAGAGTTGTCTAGAGCATGAATTGCTTGCAAAGGTGGTATTTCTTTATTTCCTCATCAAAATAATTGTTTGCCCTTTGTTTTCAGAACAAACAGACAGAATCATCTCCCGACTTTTCCTCTTTTGAAGACGATATGCAAAAAGAACAAATGAAGACAACGGCAGAGGAAAAAAGGTGAATACAGTTGGGAGGAGGTTAATATTGGAGAAAGAGTAATTTAAAACTGTGTGTAAAACACAGGCTTTATCTGGCTTGGAACAGCAGGAATGTTAAAGACACCAATTGTTGTACTGCTGTGCAGGAGACAAAGCACTTCGACTGATACGTCAACCCCTCGGCACCCCAGACCAGAAGTTCCACTATCTATTAGCGTCGCCGACTTCAGGTGACAAGACTGCATAAAGATTTGTTTCACATACAAGGACTTCACCTTAATCTGCAAATCAATAGAAGGTTGTGAAGCTCACAGGTTTTTGTGTAGAAATATTCCAGTCTGCTGTATTTTTATTTCCTAAATTTGGCTTATTCCAACAATAAAGTGGCTCTATTCAATAATGGGTACACTTTTAGAAATGGGATGAGTAATCCCAGATTTTGTAAAATTATGCTTGTTTATTACGGTTGTACGACAGTGTGGTTTGCTGCAACTCGGGCGATTTTTAACTGCCCATTGCGTTTGCACAATTGCAAGTAAAACACTTGTCCTTGCCACAGAGGAATTGCCATTGAGGTTTGAAAATGTACATTTTTGTCTTCGAACATCGAGTTGTCAACATTAAATCTCGTTTCTTGGATGAGCTTTGTCAGGTTGGTTTACATCCCGTTTGCACATTTCTTGAAATGCACTACATGGCCAAAAGTATGCAGACACCCCTTCTAATAAGTGGATTCTGCTATTTCAGCCACACCCATTGCTGACAGGTGTATAAAGTCAAGCACACAGCCATGCAATCTCCATAGGTAAACATTGGCAGTAGAATGGGTCATACTGAAGAGCTCAGTGACTTTCAACGTGGCACCGCCATCGGATGCCACCTTTCCAAGAAGTCAGTTCATCAAATTTCTGCCCTGCTAGAGCTGCCCCGGTTAACTGTAAGTGCCGTTATTGTGAAGTGGAAATGTCTCGGAGCAACAACAACTCAGCCACAAAGTGGTAGGCTACACAAGCTCATAGAATGGGACCACCAAGTGCTGAAGCACGCAGCGTGGAAAAATCGTCTGTTGTCGGTTGCAACACTCACGACCGAGGTCCAAACTGCTTCTGAAAGAAACGTCAACACAAGCACTGTTCGTTAAGAGAAACGTGTTTCCATGGCCGAGCAACCGCACACAAGCTTAAGATCACCATGTGCAATGCCAAACGTCGGCTGGAGTGGTGTAAAGCTCACCGTCATTGTACTCTGGAGCAGTGGAAACACGTTCTCTGGAGTGATGAATCACACCACCATCTGGCGGTCCGATGGATGAATCTGGGTTTGGTGGATGCCACGAGAACGCTACCTTCCCGAATACATATTGCCAACTGGAAAGTTTGGTGGAGGAGGAGGAATGTTCTCAGGCTGTTTTTCATGGTTCGGGCGAGGCCCCTTAGTTGCAGTGAAGGAAAATCTTAACGCTATAGCACACAAAGACATTCTGGATGATTCTTTGCTTCCACCAAAGTTGGAAGCACAGAATAAAAAAGGCTTCAATTATTTGGTTACAGCTCAAATGAGGTAATGCATATTTTGTCCGCAGCGATCGCGGCAGCTGTCTAATATACACCACCCAATGAAGGTACGTTTATTCTTCCGCGATCGCTGTTGATAAAACGTGCATGTTTGAGTTGTAATCAAAATGTTACTTTGTTTCCTCAAAACAGTGTCTTCATTTAATGATAGAAGATGCGTTGTTCCAGTCTATAACGATACATGAGGCCTTTAAAACAATCTGAGTAAGGTGGAAAGAAAACGATGGTGGTGATTTCCCGGATGGCGTGACCCGTAGAATGGGCGGTGCTTGACCCACAGACACAAACTCAGATATATATGTATATGTATAGATATATATATGTATATATGTATATATATATATATATATATATATATATATATATATATGTATATATGTATGTATGTGTATATATATATACATATTGTTGTGGATTCTCGCCACACCGGCGTGCGGGCGACCGCCTTTAGCTAAATTGCGGCCGCGCGCGTCCACCGAACGTGGCAATCCAGTCACAGCTTTTCGAATCGATGACGAAACCCAGCCGAATGCCGAGTCGGTGTTGTTAACCATACCATAGATCAGCCAACTCTTCTGTCCATGCGCTACAGGGTTGATCGCCGAATTGTCGATGTTCCTAATTATTCGCGCAGACAGAAATGCCGGGGATGTACACCTCAACGGAGCTTGCACGAAAACGAGCCGCTTTAAGCAGCTCGTTCCATTTGCGATTGCCGAGTGGTTTTATATCGCCAAGCCCCGTTGGACCTGATTATCTTATCGGTGTTAAAAACCAGCTAATATTCCGAACGCAATTACGGCAGTTCAATGGAGGAAGGGGCGCAACGAGCAGGTGAATATTCAACAAAGGGGACATTTATTTCCAATGCACATATGCAAGCAAGGCAATGAATGGGGGTAAGGGGACACGACACGAGCAAAAAGACCTACAGCCGATGTCTATTTATTTTCTATATGCACTTAGTCAGTTCACTACTTAGTAGACAAGGCGCCACAGACTTTCATGCAAAAACCCCAAGAAAGAAAGAAAAGCACCGGGCTCGTAAGCCTTTATGATTGCTCGGAGCCGGGATGACCGCAGGGGCTCCGAGAGACCGAGCAGGCTACCTGCCACCCTCTTGGTGACTCGCTGGGCGACTCTCGATGTCTCTGCCCGCACTCGACTGGACTCCACCAGCTCCCAACTCAACTCTCGACTCCAACGACGCCTCCAATGACCAAGGAGACCAAGGAGAGAGACTCTCTCACCAACTTGCCAACCGCCAACTGCCTTCTCGGCATTCCAACGCGGCCCTTTATCGCCCCGGGGCATTCGCCCCTCCCTTCTTGGCGCGCGGGGGAAAATTCCAAGAGTTCGGCTTGGCTCTTTTGGTGTGATAACCGACATTTTATTTCTTACACCGTTCTGAGGGACCCGCCCCAACCATCACTTCTGTTTACCCATTCCAGAATATCGGGGCGGAAGTTGTCGAGTTGTTCTCTTTGTTTGTCGAGGAGGGTCGTCCTTCTGGCGAATGTGTCTCCTATGGCGGTGTTTGTGGAGATGGCGTGGTGGTTGAGATGTCGTGGTGGGGATGGCGTGGTTGCTAAGATGCTGTTGTGGTGGTGGAGGTGGAGGTGGCATGGTTGTAGTGGTGTCGTTGAAGAGATGCTGTTTGTTTGAAATAAAAGATAGAACAGAATAACGGCTAACTCAGAGATGCACAGCCCGGCACACGAATAATCCCTTTAGACATTGGTGGGGAAATCTAACCTGGAACACACTTACCAAAATAACTGACCTCTGCGGAACCTGAATGGTGTTCTGCGAATTTCCACAACCATAACTATATATATATATATATATATATATATATATATATATATATATATATATATATATATATATATATATATATATATATATATATATATATATATATATATATATATATATATATATATATATATATATATATATATATATATATATATATGTTGTTGTTCATCTTTCGGCTGCTCCCGTTAGGGGTCGCCACAGCGGATCATCCGTTATGATCTGCATACTGATTTGGCTTAGGTTTTACGCCGGATGCCCTTCCTGACGCAACCCTGGTCGCCTCTTACGACACAGGGATAAGGATAGGGTTTCGCCATGATTCCGGGCTGCCCTCCACTCTCTCATAGCGTGGCCCAGCGCAGAGCTACCGTCCTCAAGCGATCCTCCAACCCAAGCCTCTGAGTAGCTGGATTACAGGTGCTCGCTACTACGCCCGTTTTATTTATATATTTATATATATCCACACACACATATATATATATATATATATATATATATATATATATATATATATATATATATATATATATAGTTGCAGATCCGGGGTTCAAGGCTTGCCACGAGGGAAGCACTCAGGTCCCTCCTGGACGCCCGGTCACAGATAACTCCATGAACATAGATTGACATGACCACTCTGGGCAAGGATACACAACTGCATGATACCTTACCTGTAGACAGCCGGCTGGCTAATTGGGGTCAGTGCTCTCAGCACACACTCGGATTACTACAGAGCGTTACAGTGAGTGTACGCTGGCTGACAAAGCAAATTATTGAGGTAGAACGTCCCATCTAAACCTTACTTGTGCACTGCATCGGACCAATAAAGGAAAAGGCAACTGAGACGGAATGGAAATCACAACAAACAATTATTTATTTCAAACACACAAGCAAGCAATCATTTAAAAGCAAGTATTTATAAGCAAGAAAACAAAAAGGCACATAAGAGCACATTTAACCATAACACCTATTCTTCAATTTTACCTAAACAAAAGACTTGGCCATAATTCACTCAGGAGCAAAGAAAAAAACAAGGACTTGAAAATAAAATAAAAGTAATGAATGCAGAAAAGGAAAGCAGTCTTTCCTTCTCTCCTTCACCTCATACAAATATACAGGAGAAAATGGATGGGGAAGATGGGCAATCGCAATGTGAAGCGATGAGGACACGCAGCCGTGTCCCTGAGGTGCCCAGACACGGGAGGCGATTCCGCTCTGGCATCCCAGATCTGCGAGCTGCATGTGCAACTCGCTCTCCTCTGCCTCAGATTCTTCTAACTCAGGCACCCGTCGATGAGGTGATGCTGTTCACCCTCCTCGTCCTTCGTGGCTGACAGGATCGATAGGGCAGGATGACACTCGTGGAAGGAGTGTTCTTTTCCCACATAAGCTCAACACCAACTGCTCGTGAAACTTTCCTTTCTTTTCCCCTCACACGTTTTTGTTCCTACCCTCACAGGCCTTCAGTCTTTTAGTCTTCTGCTCATGCGAGCTTGTCCCGTTAGTTTCTCCTTTTTGCTTCCCTCAGCTTTCTGCTTTCTTCCTTTTGCTTCTTCCCTTTCTGAGGGACCGTCGAGTTAGATGCTTCATGAGCCTTCAGCTCATGAGCGCTCTTCGTCCCTGCTCACTTGAGCTTGTCACGAGTGCGTCTCTGCCTTTCTGCTTCTTCACATCAGCTTTCTCCCACTCCTCCCGTTGGTCCACAGCCGATGGGGTGGGTGCATGACATCACTTGTGGAAATTGCCATGCCATTACGAGGGAACTTTCAGCGAAGCTCCCTATCCGCCCTTTACCCGCCCAAAGCTGCAATGAGAACCCCCAACCCCCTCCTTTGCACACAAAACCCACTCGCACTGTACCACGCCCACGAGAAGTGCCGCACCTCACAGGCCACAATGAGCACCAAGCATCACGAACATGTACGTGAGAGAACCCGATGGGTTACCAAGCAATGCGCAGATGGAGGGAACATGGAAAGGAGCTCCGCACGACCGAGGGATGACCGAACTGCCACGGGATTGAAGGTAAGGCGGATGGGGTGAAGGAGAGATTGTTGAAAGGATGTTTAATGGAAGGGAGATTATTGGTGGACCGTTGAAACGGGCCAATGGGGTAATGGAGAGTTGATTGAAAGTAACAGGTTTGAACAGAACGATGGTCTGAAGGAATAAAGATTGAAAATAACAGAGGGGTAGGGGGGGAGACATTAGAATGGAAAAACACAGCCTCGCCAACGCATACCCCCGGAACAGCCCTTTGGACTATCTATATTCTATACAAAGGCCAATGAAATAACTGATTCTTGGGTCACCTCCGTGTTGATGTATGCTCTCCCCCCTGGAATCAGTTTTAAAAAACCATTATCATCAAAAGGGTTGTTTTAATTAACCCAAACACCCAATTTCACTCATGCACTTCCTGAGAGTTCCCTTAGTACGCATGCAAAGTTTCAGGCTGCAAGGTTTCATGGTTTTGGAGTTATGGAGGAGATGCACATTTATTTGTATTGATGCACATGAAGTCCCTTTGTCTCTGTGAGTGATTTGAGTTGCACTGATCACTTGCTGGTCAAGTAATTACTCATCCTTTAAAGGACAGATTGGGTTCAGGATGATTAGCGTCTGCACAGAAAGCACCACGCGTCTGGTCTGGGTACCGCTCGAACCGCCATTTGGTTGCCGGGAGTGAGAACCAGCACGTCACTCAGCCAGCTCAGGCGTTCCATTGAAGCAAGGTAGCAGTTTCACATAGGCCTGTGAAACTGCTTGGAGCATACAAACCGGTGGACCGACGTGACACCTTTTAAAAGAGGTTTGTCAGGATTCAAACCATGCAACTAGACCAGACTGACATCGAAAACACCATTTATAGATGTTTCTATCAAGTGCACATCAAAAGTTATAAAAGTTCCAAGTTGCACAAGGACTTTGGACAGCCTGCATTTCTGACCCCTCATCATTACCTCAAGTTATTGTGCAATCCACACATGCCCCTGCCTAAATCCTCCTGTCTTGTTGAAAACAAATCCTTGCTGTTCATGTGCCCAACAATTTTACCACTCATCAATCACTCTATGGCCTTGCACACAACTGAAGTCATACTCCCTGAATGATACTTTCCCACATTTTTAACTCCCTTTCTTGAATATCGGGGTCAAGTTGCCAGCTTTCCAGTGGTCTGGTACGAACTCCTGTTGTAAAGACTGATTAAAGATTGCAGAACACAGTGGTGTGAATGTTTCTTTCTTAATCTCCACTTAAAGGGAACTCAAATACTCACATCACCGAGACAATAATATTGTTGCAGGCCAGGGGGTCGGGTGAGAAGACCACGAGGTGGGGGAAGCTATGTCGGTTCCCACCAGACTCCCCGGAATTGTAGGCCATCGCACACGGATAATTCCGTGATGCGGGGGGTCACTTAACCGACCTTGGACGCCAATAACTCAACCGTGTGACCTCGGGTCCTCCCATCGATGGGTTAATCGTGTTACCTAAGTAATCACGTGGTTTAATTACTGAGGAACACTCCCTCGGTACGCCTTGTCTGAACCGGATCACTCTATCGGACCAGATCACTTTACCAGATCGGATGCAGCCGAGCGACACTTCCAAGGATGTACCGGCTAAAAGGAACAGATCGTTGGGAATAAAGTCCCGGCTAAGCTAGGATTCAGGCCATGCTGGATCAATGGAAGAAAAGACAAAAACGAGCAGGGAGAATTTCTAATAATGATTATTTATTTATAAGCAGGCAAGGAAAGATATGCGGCACAGTGAATAGTTTTATTGTTGTGTGTAATGCAGGGATAGAAAGAAGCGTGTGGGCGACAATAAACAGGCAACTTACAAAAGGGGACACAGAGTAAACTTAACGTGAAAATAATAACAATAACTATCTTCTGCAGTCTTACGTGGGCAGACAGGCGCCAGGACACACACATACGCACATACACAGACACAGAAAACCAGATGAAGAGGGAGTTTAGAACCAGGAATTGGGCACCGTAAAGGAGGAGCTTGAGTGGAGAAGGGGCGGAGTCCAGAGTGCGAGTGTGGAGTAGTAGGCGGGTGGGGTCGTCGTCGTGTGGGTGGAGACGAGGAGCAGGAGGCGAGTCGTGGCGGTGTCACGAGGCGAGGCGAGAGAGAGGCGGAGAAACTCAAGAGGCAAGAGAGAGACTGAGGAAGTTCTCCGACCTTTATAGGATTTGCAGCTCGGGGAGAGGGGCCACCCCGAATTGGAGCTCCCGATTCACGTGATGACGTTACGATTGACCCCGACCGCTCACGTGGCCCGCCAGCTTGGGCTGGAAACCGCCTCACTTCGTTTCTGACAAGGCCGTCCCAGACAGCGAACACACCTCGCTCCGACCCCACGACATGACACGAATTGCCCACACCGAAGTTGGCATGCGAATCATCCTGCAAAAACCCCCGGCCCGTGACCGGGCGACCGGTCGAGGGTCCCGCATGCCCGCTCGGGCATTCGGCCAGTATCGATCAACGCGCTCGTTCCGTCCGCGCCAACGTGGCCCGCACTGTACATTCGCATGCCGTAGAGACGAGAAGACGTTCACCATCCGTAGGGGATGCTGCCAGCGAGGGCTGAAGGTACATTGTTATGGATAAATCTGTGCACGTCAAACGAGCGGCGTACGTGTCTGCTTTCGAAAACATTCCATACAGTGCGTGCGGTTCCGCCATTACGC